>NC_134111.1:66471956-66775108 GCF_040939455.1 Microcebus murinus | reverse complement strand
TATTTCAAATCAATCAAGACTTTGTCAATAGCACAGCAGTTTAGTCCCACTATTGAAAACATAATTATTTTCTCAGTATTTAAATGGAGGAAAAGGATGAACTGTATGTGACTTAGCAGTAGTACAACTACAATGTTATTTTATAAAATTCAACCTAAGTAGATATGACTAATGACTATACTAAGACTAGAAAAATAAATATAAGTGCTCCTTTCGCTTTCTTTTAAAAAAAAAATCCATGGCTTTTCAAGGCAACAGGAAAGAATTAATAATAAAATTACTCTTTTTACTGTGAGAAGTACCATCAGAGTTGATGCTTTCATTGATAAGGCACCTGAGAGTAGTTAAAAGAGCAGAGAGGAAAACATAATAGGCCAAGAGAATGAGTACAGTTACTGAAAAGAGAAAGGGGAAGAGGATATAGGAAAACAACAGAAAACTAAGATGAAAAAGTCTTGTTCTTCAGCGCTCTGGGTTTCTCTCTTTACCCACATTCCCTTAGGCACATAAAAAGGTAAATCCAACTACTACCTCTATATAAATGCCTCCTGTGGTAGGCAGAATAACGTCTCCCCCAAAAATGTCTATGTCCTAATCCCAGGAACCTGAGAATAGGTTGCCTTATGTGAAAAAACTTTGCAGGTATATGAATTTTCCAGATGGGACCAATATAATCATAAGTATCCTTATGTTAAGTGAGAGAAGGAGGCAGGAGAGTAACAGAGAACTATTTGAAGATGCTATATTACTTTCTTTGAAGATGGAGGGATGCAAGAAGAAACCACAAGTCAAGGAATGCTGGTGGCATCTAAACCTGGAAAAGAGAAAGAAATAAATTACTTCCCTAGAGGGTCCAGAACAAATGTAGCTCTGTTGACATCTTAATTTTACTGTGACCCTGTTCTGACTCATGACCTCCAGAGTTGTAAGAAAATACATTTTATTGTTTTAAGCCACTAAGATAGTGATACTCTTCTTAGAGTAGTTACAGTAAATTAATACACCTCTCAGATTCTCTTTGTGAACCTGAGCCTCTGACTTTAGGCTGTTTGCATCTCCATTTCAGTTTGCCCCTGACAATCCCAATGTAACAATTCCAAAGCTAAACTCACCACCCTCTCCCCAACTATGGTTCCTCTCCCCACCCATCCCACATGGTCTGTCAGCCTGCCTTTCTGCCAGGTTGGGGCTATATACCTGTGATACTTCCACATCCCTCTCCATTCTTACCAATTCCATTTCATAAAGGTCTACCAAGTAACACTGTTTTCTACTCCACTGTCATAATCCAAAAAAGAATTATAATTCTTTAAAGAATTAAATTCTAAGAGAATTTAAGGTGGCTTGCATGGGAAAGGGAATTAATTAAAAAAAAAAGAAAGAAACATCAAAAGAAAAAAGAATAAGGGCAGGAACCCTCTATGTACCCTTGACTAAATCTTCAGGCAAGAGGGAAGGGATTTTCCAACAGGCAGTGAGTGAGTCTTTGTCATATAAGCTGATCTAGGGATCTTTCAAATCTCAAAATATGCAGTTTCTATGGTTAAAGAAAATGAGGAAGACTTGTAGAGGAAGCAAGCAAAACGGTCCTTGCAAAAGTACTCCAAAAATGCTGTTCTATTTCACTGTGCCTCAAGCTTTTACTTGGCACACAACCATGATTTTTAGCAACCCTGTACCATTAAAATGTGACCATGGTACCCACAAGGGTGCTCCCCTACTCCACAAAAGAGCAGACTCAGGTTCTAAGACTCCAGTCATTCCCTAAGAGAAAAGTACCCGGCAAGTAGGTGTTAGTTCACGGAAGGTCCAGCTGACCTAGTTAAGATAATATTTCATCCCATGAAAGTTGTTGCGAGAATAAAATCCGTAACCAAAAGCTCAATTAGATAAAGAAACTCTCTAAAGGACCAAACTCTTAGAAACCAATAAAAGAGAACAGTTCACTTTCTAGTGACAGCTTGTCACATTCCAAGAGAAATGTCTCTGCTCAGGCAGTCTCAGGACACAAGATATTGACTCTGTCCTGACATGCCCTACAGTTCTAAAGTCACTCAGTTCTGGGGTTGGGAAAACTATATTTGTAGAGACACATATTCTTTTGTGCTCTTTATAACATTGTGGTTTTTTATGGAAGACATCCAGAGTGTACAGTTTCCCAAGACAAATGAAAACAACTGGCCATCGCCTAAGAATCAGCCTGCAATACAGGGTCACTGCAATGGGCACCCCACATTTCTTGGAGGCAGTCACCAGTGGCGAGCTACAGCTCTGCTCCCCAGCCTCAGGGGAGAGCCCACCAGAGCATCACCCAGCTTGTATTCTACCTTGGGCTCACTTTTCTTGCCATTTTAGCTAATGGCAATCTGTACTTCTTGAAACCAATGTTTTGAACTTTGATTTACACATAAATCACACATAAATTTACATATAAATTACACATAGTTCAGCTTTAGAAATTTAAAGTTGTGTTGAAATGCATGTAATTGTTTTAATAGTAAAATGTCTACCTTCCACCTCTCTCCTCCTCTTTTTCTTGCTCTCTTATAAGGAAAAGGTATATGAAACAGACTAAATCTTGATCAAACCATGCTTGTCCCTCTCCCACAAAAAGACATAGTTGAGTGAGCACAAATTTAAGCAGTACTAGTATCCAAAATTTCAGTGTTCTTATTCCCTCCAAATGGATGCCCAGAAAGTGGTCCAACCAGGCCCAAGGTGAGGTGCTCCTCCTAGTCCTGCCAATAAAACTTCATCAATAAGTAAAACCACCTATGAAGAATACTGCTGGCATTCTATAAACTATATCCAGTCACGTGTGAATGATAAAGTCCACTCTAATTATAGGGATTGTACGGAAAACTCTTTTTTGTAAAAAAAAAAAAAAAATAGAAACCAAAGAAAATATTTGCTTAACTGAATCCCACTCAGGAAGATATTCCTTCTTAAGAACACACTTCTGACTGTTTTGATCTCAATCATAATTTTAATTGTTGAGATTAAAGCCTTAGAAAAAATCAGGACAGCAGAAATAATCACTTCAAAAACTTAATGTTCACATATAGATAAAATGTCTGAAACTAGGGCAGTGAGTGAGTCAGGTATGAAATAGGAAAAGATATGCTACAATCAGGCTGCCACAGACGGGAAACAGAAGTCCCTAGGAACTCACACGGTGCAAGCTTCTGCGGGACTTTATCCACAGATATGTGAACAGTCTTGGTTAAAATGCCCAAGTACAGAGTTGTAAAATACATCCCTTAGCTAAATATTTCACAAAAACATGACTCCCGGAGTGTGGCTTGTGTAAATGGGTCATAGAGAATTAAGGAGATATAAAGTAGATATAAATGCAGTAGTTTTGCCTTAGTTGTAGAACATTCCTTTAAATTCTGAAATAGTTCTCTGGAGAACTGTTCTAGTGCTCAGTGAATTCCCAATTTTTAAAAGTATGTCTGAAACAAGCATTGTTTAATTTCATCACCTGAATCCCACACCCAAAAAATATCCTGTAGCAGATACATTGTTACCTTTTAAATGAAAGTAATTTAAAATTGGGTTTGTGTTATGAATTTAGGGAAATAATCACAGCTTCCTTTCAGACAATTGCTGTAATTTTTAAAAAGTAACATAAGGAATTGGAAGAAGAAATGTTTGATATAATGAGATATCTTGTTGTTGTTATTGTTTTTTAAATAGAACTTAAAGAGATGCTCCTGTGTACCACACAGCTTGAACTGGTGACCAGAGTCACTTTCCTAACCCAGAATTTCCACCTGAAATAGAGACTGTGCTCTAGACAAACACTTTCAGCATAACAGAATTGCAGCCTGTCTATGATCATCTGCAGGAACTAAGTCTGTAACCCACACAAATATAAGCAGGAAGAGGAAGGCAGCATCTTTCCAAATACACTCAAACACATTTGAAATGTCAACTGTAGAGCCAAATATTTCACAGTAAGGTGGATTCTTTTCAGGGTTTAAGTCATTCTTCCAGAGTGCAGTAAGTAAGGTACTTGGAAAGATCCAGGTCTATGAATGCCTTTGAGACACCAAGGTAACATTTCCCAAACTTGGCTCCAAAAAGCAGTAATTCCTCTAAAATATTATAGATATTTCTTAAAATTTTATTTCATTAGACATAGAAACTTAGGAAATTTTCACTTTCTTATAGGACTTTGGCTTTGCTATGCTAATGTGTATTGGGACTCTCTAAGAGTGAATCAATCATATTACATAGCCTACTCCAGACTTATTTGATCAAAGAACCTTTTAACAGAGTATCTATTAGCATCTAGTGGAGTCCCTAGCGGTTCAAGGAACACACTTTGGAAAAAGTTTCATTCATGTAATATAACAAAGCCCATGGAATAATAGTTGCAAACTTAGAGCAAAGGAACAGTCATTATAAAGCAGTCTACTAACCTGTGATACTGCCATCTAACCAAAGTAATGGCATCAACTGCTTTTCTACACCAACTCTCAAACTTCCAACAGTCATCAGAAGTGGAAGTTTTGAGCCAAGTGACAAACAATTGTAGTCTCTAATACCATTCAGGAGCATTTCTCAAGATCTCTTCATGATCTGTTCCTCAAATTTTATGCAATTGTACATTTTTGGTGCCAGGACTATCTGGCTGTACATTTAATTTTCAGTTTTGTTTCCGAGCCTTGTCATTTCATCAATCAGAGCTATTCCATCTGCTGAAATGCTGACAAATCCAGCTGCTTTGTCACTTCTAATCAATTTCATTAATGTCTCCACGTTCTGTTTCAATTAGTGGCCTATTCTTTGCGCTGTTTGATGACTTGATACTACCTACTGTCTGCAGATTAAAAATCAAATTACAAATTGCTTTGTCCTTGACATTAAAAAGCCTTCCTTCTTATCCAGTCATTTCTATTTAGCACATTTACCTCTCTTAAGTTAAATTACGCTCTACCACACTGTAAAGTAAGGGGTTCAATTGTTACACAAGAAATGCGTCCATACCAGGATGTTCATCTTGACACTCACCTAATCCTTGTGCCCTTGTTCAGAATTCAATCTTCTTTCGTTTAAGTCTTTCCATTGTTGTGAATTTTTTCAGCACATTACTTTAAACACCTACTTGAAGTGTTATTTACTTGGGCATTATCCTCACACATTTTTTTAATTCATCAGACACAATACCTATGTTGCCTATTGTCTGCAATTCTTGACTTTAAAACAACAGTGCCCAACCTTTTTGGCACTGGGGACTGTTTTCATGGAAGACAATTTTTCCATGGACAGAGGAGTAGGAGGATGGTATCAGGATGATTCAGGTGCATTCAATTTATTGTGCATTTTACTTCTATTATCATCATATTATAATATATAATGAAATAATTATACAACTCATCATAGGTTGGGGACCCCTGCATTAAAAACTGTTTAAGAGGAGGCAGTTGGACAAAGTCATCCTTGTTGCTGATTTTATTACCACCCACACCCAAGCAGTTATGAAGTAGGCATTTGAATGTTTTTTTTCAAGTAGATCTATTACCTCTTCTCTATTTCCTCTCTTTCTTTGAAAATCAGCATATGCCTACTTATTTTAATTGTATAAAATTATAACATTTTTATTTTTGTAATAAAATACAGAAATAGCTTAGAATTTTGACTGTCTTTTCCCATGCTTTGTGTCACAACTGACAGCATGGAACTTTAGTCGCCTTAAGCAATACAGCAACAGTGCTGTGGGTCATATTTTTAACTTTAATGACAATCTGTAATTGCCTGCAGCCTGCCTTATTTCCAGCCCTGCTGATTTCTTGAGGACCTGTGATAACACAGCTTCAACTTGGTCCTCTAATCTGACTTGTGACCTCTTTTATGTATTTTTTATATTTTTTTCAGGGTTATCAGGTCTTACAGTAAAGTAGTCAGAGTCTACAGCTCTACCTCCTTCTTCAGGGCATTCCAAAAATTAGAATTTCCTTCCAGCCTGTCTGCCTTTTCCTGTGGCTAGGAGTGGTGAAAGTTTGAATAGCAACAGCTTTGCTTCAAATTGAACTGCCTGATACCAACCTTGAAATCCCCTTTAGCTTTAATCTTTTTCAGACATTTGAAATTTTCAAAATACTGCTTGTCAGGGTTAAGTTCCTTTCCTCCAGTATAACTGCATCATATTTGGATTGCACTTAAAAGATGCTTTAGTTATTTCATACGTTTTAGAAATATCATATTCATTGAATGTTTATAATGAACCTTATGTGTTCATTTATTCAACAAATGTTTATTGAAAACCAACTATGTGTTAAGCACTGTCTTAGAAGGTACTAGAATTCAATGGGGAACAAAGCAGACACAGTCACTGTTCTTTCAAAGGAGCTTATAATCAAGTGGGGGCATATAATAGCACAATAGAACTGATTGCTAGAGAGAGAGAGAGAGAGAGAGGGGGCCTATGCTATTACCATTGAACAAGAACTGTAATGAAGTGAGAGTCAGCATGGTGTGGTGGTAAAGAGGAGGTCAGAGCCAGATGGCCTGGTTCAAACCCTGCTCCATCATTTATTAGCTGAGACTTTGGGCAAGTTGCTTAACCTCACTGTGCCTCGTTTGCTTCATCCATACGTTGGGGGCGGTATGGTTCTACCTTAAAGGTTTGTTGTAAAGATCAAATAACTCAATATTACAAAGCCCTGAAAACAGTGTCTAGCACACAAAAAGTGATTTGAGAGTATCTATAAAATTAAAAATAAATAACAAATAGTAAGACAGCATTATGATCTGGGAAGTATGCATTGTTCCGGGAGTTCATTACAAATGCTCTTATGCTAGTATAGGAGAAATCAAGGAAAGTATCTTAGGAATGCTGAGATCTGAAGGAGTAGTGTGGTCATTGCAAGGTGAAAGAAAAGGGAATACGATGGGATCTATATAGCTAGAACCCAACATGTCCATTAAAGACAACTAAAAACATCAAGGTTATGGTGTAGAGACCAACTTGAAAAAATTGAGGTTTTAAAATTCCAGAAAGCCAGAGGTCAAGACTATATCTATTTATCAAGCAGAGTCCAGTAGAAAAATTGATTTAAAAAAGAATAGAAAAAAGAATGTACCTATTAAAAATGTAGAAAATTATAAACATTATGAATAAAACAGAATAATGTTCCCAAATACTACAATTCAGAAGATACTTGAAAGAGTAAATATAAAGCCTACGAAAGGAAGTGCTGTCACTTCCCTGACTGTAAATTTAGGAAGCTCATTTCCCAGTGAAGTGACACAGATTCAAAATAAATGGTGGCTTCTTGAGAAAAATCTAAGATATTAAGATATTCTGGAGATACATCCTTACTTCTGAAGCTGCTGCCATCTCCCCCAACCCTAGGAGGGGGAAAAAAAAACCTGAGTTAGTTCGAACAAAGGCTCATTCTTACAACAGCAGGTCTTCTTATCAAGTCTTCTTAGCAGGTTCCAGGAACTGAATACAGCTTTGCGGTTTATGCAATCCACACTACCTACAGAAAGATGAATGTCAATGGCTTAAGTGTTGCCCTTCCAATCAGTGATCCAAATAGACTTCATGTTTGACCCTAGGGTATTATCCTATTTCCATTAGATTGAATCATATGAAATTGCCATTTTTGTAAGTCAAAATTGATTGAGTACTAGCATTTTCATACGGTTAAACCTAATAAATATTATGGGAAATTTTTAGTTTGTTGTGATGCCTTTTGCTGAAAGATAAACCACAAGGGTTACAAGTGGACTCTCGATCTCCCAGTGAGCAGTTAAGTAACGCAGAGCTTGCCACTTCATGGTGAAAATTTCTTTATGCATATGCTCTAGCTGCTGGAATATGTGTCTCCTTATAGAGAGCCAAAGTGGGCCTTTTTATAAATTCTTAGCACCAGCTCTTTTCTCTGAAGCCACCCAGAACAAGTCGTATTCCTCTCCCACAGGAGAATCCTGGACACCCCGCATATTTTTCCAGCTGTGTTTCATCAAGTGTGGTTAGCATGTCCTCTGTACTTTAACTCTCATCCACGACACAGCACTCTAGGTACACTGAGTCAGCCTGCTGAGATTCAGCCGAGAAGCACTCAGTCCACATAGCTTTCTCTAACTCCTTAGACTTGAGATACCATACACACATGTGACAAGTTCATCAGAAAAATACTTTGCATTACTTTAAGGAAAGGTATTAGGACTGTGTACCACCATTCTGTGATGACATTAAGTTGATGTCACCATCCCAAGCATGCAGATGATGGCATGGTGTTTGAGAGGATCAGTAGCTGTATCTACGGTGAATGCTTTGGCTGCAAACAACAGAAAATAAGGCATAGCAGCTAGACAGTAAAAACTTTTAAAATTATTTCACATAACCAGACCCATGGCGATAGGTGGTGTGGGGGCTCCAGGATGCTAGGATGTGGGATGGTATCTCTGAAATTCTCTCGGTTCCCTTGTGTTGTCACAAGATGGCTGCAGCAGCTCTAACAATCTTGCCCGCCCTCACATGACAGCATCCAAAACAGGAAGCAAGGAGATAGAGGGCGAGAAGAGAAAATAACGCTGTTATTACCTAGTTGCCTTCTTCTCAGGAAGGATAAACTTTGCCAAGTACCTCTTAAAGCTCATTAACCAAAATGAATCACTCGTCTTTACCCTACACCAGTGATTCTCAAAGTGTGGTTCCCAGAACAGCAGCATCAGCCTCACCTGGGAGTTTGTTAAACATGCAAATTCTCAGGACCCACCCAGACTTACTGAACCAGAAACTCCAAAGTCAAGGCCCAGGATTCTGGGTTGGCACAAGTTCTCCAGGTGATTCTGATGCATGCCAGTTTTGAGAGCCTTTGTCCCAGTCACTGGCAAAGTAGGACTGGCTTGGCCCAATCATTATGCAGCTATTGGAACTGGGTACATTGTTGCTTAAATTGGGCTTTTGATGGCCAGAAAGGGAGAAGAGGAAAGCAGCAGGGAGGAGTGAACGTGGAGAAAAAGAAGGAGGAGGCGCGACAGGAGCAATGGAGCCCAAGTTGTCTGCAAATGAGTTGAGACACATCTCGACTCAGTTTGAGCCTGTGTTTGAGGAACGTCTAAAATTATTGATTTTTGCAGAAGAGAGGGAGTTAATACAACTAATAAATGCCAAAGGAAATCAGTGTTCTAATGAAAAATAGACTTGATTATTCTACTGCAAACGTAATTTAAGAGTGTGATAAGTACTATACCATGACACAGTTGCCAAAAAGGGATACATACTGCAAAAACTCAGTAGCTAATTAAAACTTCAGTAAAGTACCAGATTTCATATGGAGTGTGTGTGTGAGGTGGGGTAAAGAATGTCATTTAGCTAAATGCAAATTAGTTGTTTTGCATCTCTTTCTACTGATGAAGAACTGGTTTTACTTCTGCCATACAGTATTAGAGAATGCACAAGTTTAGTTTCCAACCATACATAGACACACTGCCCAGTGTGGCAGCTACCAAGCACATGTGGCTACTGAGCACTTGAAATGTAACTGGTATGAATTGAGGCATGCTGTAAGTATGAAGTATACACTGGATTTCAAAGACATAGTACAAAAATAAGAATATATAATTAATAACTTTTATATTGATAACATGTTGCAATAATATTGTGATTTGTTGAGTTAGATGAAATGCATTATTAAAATTAATTTTTTTTTTGAGACAGAGTCTCACTTTGTTGTCCAGGCTAGAGTGAGTGCCGTGGTGTCAGGCTAGCTCACAGCAACCTCAAACTCCTGGTCTCAAGCAATCCTCCTGCCTCAGCCTCCTGAGTAGCTGGGACTACAAGCATGCGCCACCATGCCTGGCTAATTTTTTCTATACATATTAGTTGGCCAATTAATTTCTTTCTGTTTATAGTAGAGGCAGGGTCTCACTCTTGCTCAGGCTGGTTTCGAACTCCTGACCTCGAGCAATCCACCCACCTTGGCCACCCAGAGTGCTAAAATTATAGGCGTGAGCCACCGTGCCCAGCCCTATTAAAATTAATTTTACCTTTTTTATTTTTACCTTTTTAGTGCAGACAGTAGAACATTTTAAATTATACATGTGATTTGCATTGCATTTCTATTAAATAGCACTGATAGCTTATATTTTTGATTTAGTAAATTTACTTCAACTGAAATCATCAAACTTTTTTCCAATACCAATCATGCAAGTCAAAAAAATATATAGGTGGAATCTGTAGTTGCCTCTGTGCCTGTGACCTAGGATCTGAGAGATTCTGGAGGGAAAAACACTCCATCCACAAGTTCTTTATTACCTCTGAGAATTAATGTCTTTAAATTCACCACATTTCCCCCCTCCGTGTCTTCACTTGACATGTAAATGTATGCATGAGAGGACCTAACATATTAAGCACACATGAACTGGGGATGGGAAAACACTTTCAAGGCTCTTCAGGCTCCACTTTTCACTCCTCTAAAAAAATTCATCTGACCAAGACCAAGTGCAGTCAAGATGTTGATCTAACCTTATACTCTCACTTCTCCTTTGTAAAAGTTCTCCAACCACTTAAAAAATATATATATATACATATATATATATATTTCTCACCCTTCACAAATATTGCAATGGTACATTGCCTGGAGTGGCTTTAGGGCGATATCTAATAATGGATCTTTTTGGTGTTGGTGTTGAGAAAGAGAATGGTTCAATATGTGGATAAATTCTTTAGCAAGTTGTTCAGGTGGTTTTTTTGCTTCCAACAAAATTGAAGGAAGAATCTAATCCAGCTTTCCACTGAGGGTTTATTTTTAAATTTTTTAAAGGAGAAATCACTAACTAATTTTTTTTGCATATAATTCAGAATAAGTTCAAAAAATCGAGAGACATTGTCATGACAATATTCTTTCTAATGCCAAACTCTTTATTTATGTGAACAAGGTTTGTCAGTATTTGCACCTATAAAATCAAAAATCAGGTATTATCAATGCTGAACACAGTGCCATTTTAGTTCTAAGTACTACACATTAAAGGAAACTAAGCTAAATGAGTTTTTAAAGCCCCATACATCTCATTTTAAAATGCATTTTCAAATAAAATTATACTTTTAATGTTTAATAGTTATCACAATTTGTGATATATTTATGTCAAGTCTGTGATAATAGTATTTTCAATGGTAGCTCTGCTGGAAGGAAGGGTAATTTTAACTTGGAGCCTTATGGAAAATTTTCAAAATGTTAACTTTAATGAATATTTTTTTAAAAGAGAAATATGATAAAGTAATCAATAAACCTAAAATTATGTGAGAGAAATAGAATGGAAGTAAGAGTTCAAGGAGGAGAAGGAATAATGTAAAATGACCAAATGCTAGAAGACGGTATGTTCATATGTTTCTTAAGTGGATAAAGGTAGGTAGGTATCAGCTCTCATAGTTTCTGGTTTCCTTGGACTCATTTAATAATTTATGAACTTTATTTTAATATATAAAAAAATGTAACATGTGGAAAATTACATTATTTGAAACTACTTAAACTTCTATTGAAACATTTTAGACATCAACTCAAAAATATGCAAACTGAAACAAAATTTTCCTAAATGATGTTAGTGTGTATTTCGGGGGTTCTCAAGATAGTTTGGTCCTCAACCCTGCCCGAATCAAAGCCATGAGTGCCCAGACCCCACCCATGAAAAGAGAAGTCCCAATCTCTGAAAACATCCCCCCTACCTTGCCCAGCCCCAGACAGACATCACGGTGGAGAAGCACTGCCACAGGGTGAATCAGTTTCTCCTCTCACATTGCTCTAGGACAGGTGGGACCTGGGAAAGTTGACAGGTACAGGGCAAAGAAAAGAAGGAACCTAAAAGAGGACAAATAAGCAGAGAAAACCAGCAGGAAAAAAAGGGCATTGAAAGCTATCCCAACTTTGCCAAAGGATAGTTCTGCTTCTAATCAATAATGATTTAGTCACTAGTAATAACCAGTGACTCTTGGAAAGTACATTTATTCTCTCTTTTTTGTATTATTGTAATATTTTACAAAGTAAATGTGCAATGGATGTCATTTTAATGAATTCATTCTAGTTGCTTATCTGATAACAAAACATCTTTTATCGAATGAATATTAATTCTTCCCATTTTTATGCCAGTTCCTCCTCCACAATCTTCTCAATATTCAGTCCAAGAGAGTGGCCTCATCCTTGTTTCAGTTTCAATGCTACAAATGCCAAGAACTCAGAAATATTTTTCTCCACCTGTTAGAAAATGCCTGCTACTTTGCCAGAGTATATTTCATTTTAGGGGTCCGCCATAGTACTTCTCATATGTATATATTTATTCGTCCCTTTTTTTCTTTATTTAACTACCTTGTAAGTAGTAAATTGCATAGTTTCCCGGCATCATTGAATTCTGACATTCCGTGGGTAATTGATATTGTTGTTTTGATGCCTTGGCTGTTGACATTTGATGAAAATTCCTTTAAATAGTAGCTCACTTGTGGGTACTGAATAATTCTACACAACCTTCAAAGGCTGCCAGAAGGTGCTTTCTTGAAATTTTATCATTTCATGAACAAATGTGAAATCCTCAGTAAAGTCATGGGTTTCTCTATATTTATTGTTTTCGAAGCCATTCCCAATTTGACAGGCTACAGCATGCATACGCTACGAATGTTTTCTTTCAGTTCACATAAGCACAGCGCTGATGACAGCAGCCAAAATATCTCCTCACTAGAGGAAAACAATTTATTGTGAAGTACAGTTTCTCGATTTCATACAAAACTTTTCAAGTCAAGAAAAAATAGGATGTCCTTAAAGTAGCCAGTATATCCTCCTCATCACAATCCTCAAGTAGGCAAATACTTTAAAGAAAGTATTGAAGTTAGCTGCCTGCACCTGTCTTCATATTGAAGGCACCCCAACGCATTAAGCAAAATCTCTGAGGCTTAACTGGCAGTTTTATTCCTTACCTGACAGATGTGACAGGAGCCACTGTGTTCATTCACCCCTTGTACTTTCTTTGAAGCCCCTCTTTCATGTGAATGGCTGCTGCATTCAAGGCTCCTCAAAAGTTTTTATCAACCACAATAACTTGGGGATGATATTAAGCTGTTGGCTTTGTCCAGCTTTTGTTTTTGAAGACTAACATTTCATGTGAGAATTTCATCAACAGGGGAGAAATTAGAAAACCAGGGCAGCAGCCCGGGTTTGGCGGCTCACGCCTGTAATCCTAGCACACTGGGAGGCTGAGGGGGGAGGATCACTTGAGGTCAGGTGTTTGAGACCAGCAACCAGCCTGAGCAAGAGTGAGACCCCGTCTCTCCTAAAAATAAAAAAATTAGCCGGGCGTGGTGGCACATACCTGTAGTTCCAGCTACTTGGGAGGCTGAGGCAGGAGGATCTCGTTGACCCAGGAGTTTGAGGTTGCTGTGAGCTATGAAAACCAGGGCAGCCTGTATTTAATCATGTAGAAGTGGCAAGTTGGCTAAAAGATTTCAAGTAACCTGAGTTTGATGGGGAACTGCAACTCCAGGCCCTCCCTTTCATTTTTTACATTCTCTGCTTCCAAATGTTGCCAAATCTAAATGAGTTCATTTCTCTGTTCTATTACCATAGTGTGTGCCCCTCCCACCAGGCTCCACACCCCTCACCTAGATTTTTGTGACAACTGCTGACAGGTGTCCTTACCTTGGGCTTTTCTTCTCTCTGATTTGCTTTTCTCCATACCACTGCTTGTGTTATCTTCACAAAGCACAGCTCTGATCATATAATTTCCTTTCTTAAAAGGTTTTGAGGGCTCCTCATTGCACAGGAGAACAAGCCCAAACTTCCTTGCCTGGCTTTCAAAACTGTACCTAGCGGGGCCCCCAGCTTATCAGATTCAACATTTATAAAGGGCCTCATTTTCCACACATGTATGTAAACACCAAGGTTACAAAACGTAATAAGAATATTAAGCATTTGTTGGCATTCAGGGGAAAAAAAGAAGAAAATATGTTTCTCCTCAGAAGGCCTCATCTGCCTGGGACGTAGGCACAAAAATGAATACTATGCCATAGCTCAGTGAGAACTCATGACAAAGTGTGTGGACCACCACAGAACAGAAGGAAGAAGTGGCTAGTTCTACTCTTGACCTTAACTCCCACATACACTCTACCTTTTTGTCCCCAACACACCTTGGACAGAAACTCTCTCCTCAAGCCATGTA
This sequence comes from Microcebus murinus, assembly GCF_040939455.1. NCBI lineage: Eukaryota > Metazoa > Chordata > Mammalia > Primates > Cheirogaleidae > Microcebus > Microcebus murinus. Next base: position 66,760,945 of record NC_134111.1, on the reverse strand, counting down.
GGCCAATCCACAATCGGTACCATGCTCTTTCCTACTCCGCACTTTTGTTCGTCTGGTCCTCTTCATTTGGAAGCTTTTCTCCTCCACATCCTTCCACCTCTGACCAAATCCTAAATTCTCTATCAGATTCTCACAGATTTCCCCAACTAGATTAATATTCCCCATTTCCTCACTGTGTATTTAGTGTCATTAAACTCATATCATATTATATATTGCTACTTTATTTAGAGAGTTTTTCCCCCCTAAATTTTGAAGACCTTAAAGGCAAAGATTATATCTTTTTTTCCCCCTTATGTTTCCCAAGGTTCCAAGAACCTTATGAGTAGATACTCTCCAAGAAATATCTGATGATATGCAGTGAATGCTTCAGAATCGGACCTTGACAAAGTAGTACCTGATGTAGTGCCTATTTTTATTGAAATTCTATATCATTGTTTTCCATGTCATATTAAGGTTTAGTTTCAAATATCCACTGAAGGTTTTTTACAGCTTCTCTAACCAGATGGCAAGGCAGTTCTCTTTTAGCCAGCAACATAGAGTGGAGGAAGAAAGACAATGTTTTCTCTGTGCTTTGCAACCGCAGGTTTCCTTGGCTATGCCTTCTCTGATGGTCCTTGATCCAAATGGCAATGCTGTAGCCATGGTAGACACTGGGCCACAAAGAAGCCACAATTATGGAGATTGGTAGGCAAAAAATAAGTTCTCATTAAATACTTGCTTATTAAATGGCTTGGGTAAATTCCAGGTTTGTGAACTACTATTACCATCTTGTGCTTTGGAGAGAGATATTCTTGGGCTCTAGAACACAGAAGCTGTGTCTGTGTAATGACAAAATAGCCATCAATTAAGTTTTTGAAAAATATCAATTCTCCATCCAGTGGGGAGAAAAAAATCAAAAAGGTTTTGGAACTCACATAGACAATATAGTTGTCTAACTTTGATTTTCTGCTTTTCAACCTTGTATTTTGTTATCTAGTAGACAGGAAACATTCTGCGGGTAACTACCAAGTATAAAGGCTCAGCCTGCACAATTACTCAGTATTTGGGAAGTTAAAAGAAATGTATGAAAGCTAAAGTTAATTTATTATTGTCAAATAGTATAATAATGCAAGGAAGCCACAAAAGATTACCTGACTGATCTCTAAATATTATCCACAATCAGAGCTGTCTGTACACTCAGCTGATGGGAAAACCACTGAGAATCAATGTGTCCAGCAGTGTGGGCAAGTAGGCCAAGGGGAAATCCACTTTAAATAAAGAGATTTTCATTGGGAAAATAATTTTTAAAAATAGTTGAAAAGTAAGCTTATATCTATGATACTGCAAAAGGAAGTCTCAGAGTCTAAGGATCTAAATCACTTCCAGATTATCTAACTCCTTAGGTTTACCTGTGGTGTCTGGAAAGATATGCAGATAAAGTCTGTTACCAGAAAGAAAATGGCCTTATTGTCAGATCATCACCAACGCTGGTGGGGTCCAGGTGATGGTGTGCAGAATATTTCTTTCCTTGTCCCACCCCATTGTCATCACCCCATGCCATCCACCTCACTGAATATCCTTTTTCCTTCTTCCATTCTTCTACCTCCTCTTCCTGCTCAGCCTCTCCCCCTCCCTCAGGCTTTTCCGCATCTACGTCCCCACCCACTGGGTCTGAGTTTTGGAGGTATTGAGCTTTGTTTCTGTCTTCCTTGTAGATTCCCCAAAGCAGAGACCTCCCATGGGCTGCTGGCGAAGATGTCATTTCAGAAGTTGCAAAGTGGTGGCCCCAGGGACAAAACCAGACTAAAAACACCTTTAGCTTTGGCCTACACAGTGCATGAATGTTTTAAATTAGTTGCCATCTTTAAAAGTCAGGAAATTTTCAGCTTTTTTCCTTTGAAAATTCAAATATCCACATTGCCACAAGAAAACTGAGGAATGACTGCTCACTTCTAGATGGATATATGCGTTTTGATTTTCTCCATTTTTCACAGCTGCCCACTTAAATCATTTACATTTTCTGCTCATTCTTATAGATATTCAAGTTGGGCATTTCCTGCCTTAGGTCTTCCAGATTTCTCCGACTAAATCATCTGTGAGAGAAATAAAACTTTCTCTTACTGCTTTTGACCAGCTCTCACAGCATGATATGAACTCATTATACTTTAAAAAAAAAAAAAACAGAAAAGAAAAACCCTGTGTCTCTGCTCTGTCTTTCTGAAGACCTTCTCAAGGGGAAAGGAAATCTGATTCTATAATAATTATACAGTGAACTTTTTTTTTTCTAAGAGATGGGGTCTGGCTCTGTTGCCCAGGCTGGAGTGCAGTGGTTTGATCATAGCTCACAGCAACCTCGAACTCCTGGGTTCAAGCCACCCTCCTGCCTCAGCCTCCCAAGCAGATGGGGCTAGAGGCATGCACCACCATATCCAGCTAATTTTTTCAATTTCTCGGTAGAGACGAGGAACTCACTATGTTGCCTAGGCTGGCCTGAAGCAGTCCTCCAGCCTCAACCTCCTAAAGTGCTGGGATTACAGGCATGAGTCACCACACCCAGCCTAAAGTGAACAACTTTTTATGACCCACTTATTTTGTCAAATCATTTGGGTACCACAGAAGTAGTTATTATGTAATATTTTAATTAACTACTAATGCATGTTGAAACAAATGTATCTTCTGAAGAAAAAGAAATCAAAGTATAGACACTGGAAAAATCTAAATCTGTAAATACTTTTACATTTAATTTTTTAATATAAGTAGAGAGTTTATGTGGGCCAAATTTGAGGATGGCGACCTGGAAGATACAGATTCAAGCCACCCTGAGTTCATGTTCCCAAAATGTTTACTTTCTTTTCTGCCACCAGAGTAAATCCAAATCCTCTGACCAAGAGAATGCATAGCCCTTCAATCTGTGATCTATCTCTCCAGAATTAGCTCCTGTTTCTGATGCTAGTGCTCCAGTCCAAGTCAGCAGCATCTGTTGCCTGATTAACTGCAATAAATTCCAGGAGATCTCCCTAATTTGTATCTTCTCCCTCCATACTCCACAGCCCCTCTCCACACAGCAGCGTAAGTGTTCTTTCTAAAATGTAATAATAGTCCCGACGTCATTCCTCTGCATAAAACCCCACAATGGTGTCCCAGTGCATTTGGAATAAAACCCAAAATAGTTGCCATCATCTTCAAGACCCTACGTGCTCTTGCCTCCATCTCTCTCTCTGCCCTCTGCTGGTACCACTGTCCCCGCTGGCCGTGACTCCCCAGCCACGCTGGCCTTTCTGTTCATCAAACAGGCACGTCGTCGTGCCCCGGGCCTGCAGCGCCCTCTCCCTCGGCCTTCTCAAGGCTGGATCCTTCTCGTTATTCTAGTCTCACATCAAATTTCACTTCTTCAGAGAGGTCTTTCCTGCCCCACCATTTTAAAGTATAACAACTTCTCCTAACCCTGCCACTTCTCATTTCAATTTCATTGTTGTTTTGTAGCATGTTGAGTTATCTTATTTGTTTACTTGTGTACTATTGGTCTCTATCCACTGAGCTTGGGTGCCTAGTCTGCCTGTTCAGCTCTCTACCTCCAGCCCCTGCAGCGGCCCCAGGCACATAATAGATGCTCATTGTACAAAGTTTGCATCCTACACCTTGTTCACCAAACTGGGGAAGTTTCCTCCCTACAAATTTCTCCTACCCTCTCCCATATCTCCACATTCACTCATGCTATTCTCTAGTCAAAGCTTCCCTTTGCCAGTTTCTCTTATTGTCTAAATTCTGCCTGTCCTTAAGATCCAACTTAAATATCATTTAATCCATAAAATTTTGCTAATCCCTCAAACTAGCTTCTGTCTCCCTCCTCCAAACTTATGACACTCCTCTTATTTTTTGATGTGCCACTTGGCAAATTATGGTATATATTTTAGTAATCCATATAGTGTCTTATCCCAACCTCAAAATGATTAGTCCCTTAACCATTTATCTTTTTAGCCTTAGCACAGAGGGCAGTGGTTTGCCTTATACAAAGTAGACACTCAATAAGGGTTTTATAATAAATAAATTGAATGAATTAATAATGCATCTATGATATGCCACTCCTAGAGACATAACCCTATGAGAAATGAAAGAGGTACCCAAACTTCGAGGTCTTTTTTAAGCAGATGGGCACTCCTTACCGATTTCTTGAAAGACTGAGAACATAAACAATTCCCTTCAGATTTTTCTATCACTAACTTTAGTTACTTTATTCAAAATTCTGAGTCCCTTATAAGCCAACAAGTTTTGTGTTCCAGTTCCAATAAGGAAATTCTTTTGTGAAAAAGGTAGCAAGTGACTCATTGAAATGTCATTTAATAATTAATAATTAAATAATTAAAAGAAACATTTGCAGAGCTGCCTCAGTGGATGAGGCCAATAGTGATTTACTAAACCAAATCAATAGAGTTCTGTGGAAGTAGTTAGTCAAAGATCTTCATTTTTATATTGGCACAAGAACAAAAATATGGAACATAATATTTAAATGGCCAGTAAACAACATTATTGTCACTTTCTAGTAGAAAAAGCACAATTTGGTTTCTACAAAGACATGGGAAATATTGGGGTGAGGGGGAATACTTTAAAGTCAACTTAGACTCCAAACCATAAACCACATGTTATAGAAAACAAAGTATGAGATCAGTCTCTAACACTTTCAAATTCATTATTTAATAATAACAAGAACTAGATTACAAAATGCTTCATATATGGCAGGCACAGTTCTAAGTCCTTCCTTACATGTATCTACTCATTTAATCAGCCAAAACCTCTGTATGTATTATTACTATTTTATTATTATCATATATTAAATTATGAGACAGAGATTATCACATTACTGTCATCTCCATGTAATGCTTGGGGAAATGAGAAAAAGAAAGGTTTAGTCCTTGTCCAACATCACCCAGCTGCTCAGAGGTAGCTGTGGGGTGTGAATCCAGTCATTCTGGTTCCAAAGTCCACACCCCTAACCATTTCATTGTTTCTCTTCTCCTATTCTTTAATTTTTCCAAAATATCTCATTCACCTAAAGCAAGCCTAGCTCTTTTTAAAGTCAGGATAACAGATTTGTTAAACCTCCAGAAGAAATTTCACCACAGATTTCTAAAGATGACAGAAAACACCTTTCTGTTCTGATGCATGACCCTTGGGAACTCCACTGACAGCAAACCTCACAACCGTGGCTCACTCGAGCGCGTCCCCGCAGCAGAGGAGCAGCACCTGTGCCCAGGTGTCCTCGTAGTTGACCTCCCAGCTGCATAGGAAGAGTCAGTCTGAACCCAGACAGGCCTAATAAAATCACTCTTTTCTGTAAAGACTATTTCCGGATTGGAGAGCAAAGTTCAGCCTAATGAGAAAGGTTTTCAGAGAAAGAATATTCAGCTGTGTTTAAATGAAACTACATTTCTACTTGAAGAAAAACTATTACTTTGGCAACTATAATGACTATTAATATGTCATGCCACTCAGACTCTGGTTCCAGAGTGGTGGGTCTCTAGCCCCGTAGAGGAGTAGCTATGAAGACATACCCTCGGAGGCAGTTCTGCACACAAGAACACTAACAGACCAGTTCAGGGGGCTTCTGTAGACTGTTCTTAGGTTCCATCTATTCCTTCCTTGTCAGTCCTCTTCCATTCTCATCTAAGCATCCCCACACTCTGTGCTCTTTGCACTGGCCTCTGGTTGGGTAAGCTGATTTCCAAGCACCCTCTCCTTGTTTCTAACTTAATCCTCCAGGCCCTATTTCCTGCCCTCCTTCTCAGCATGAGCAAGGGCAAAGTTTTTAAAATCATTCCTTGACATCTACACTTTTATTCTTCTTTTCTCTGATCACAAACGAAAATGTCTTTCTCCTTTGTTTCTTCCAGTGTTTTCCAACCTCCCACCCATTAAAAAAAAAAAAAAGGCCTATGTTACTGATTCTTCTCTGATAAAGTTTTCAGCCATATATAAATCACCACTCCAAGAAATATTATCTTAAACTTAAGGGTTTAATAAAATATATATAGCTACCTTGAACTTTAGATTAAATTTTATTACTTCGAGAGAAGTATGCAAATTCCAAGTAACAACTCAAGAGAAAAGAAAAATGAAAAATGCCATTATTTTTTCAATTATTCCAAAGAACTTTATATCAAAGTCACTTTGATTTAAAAACTTCAAAGGCACGCAGATCCCATTTATTGAAGGGCCAATCAGTCAGCAATATTGATAAAACTATTCTTATTCTTTAGAACAGATTAACCCTGGGTTTTAACCATCCTACAACTTCTTAACATGCTCTTAGTTCATATTTGTCATCCACAGTCAATTCCTTTGCTCTTGGATATTATACCCTAACTAATATTGAATAGGATTTTGTCACCACCTTGAACATACCATTCCGAGATTAGACTGCATATGGTTTTCATCTTAACTTCTACCAAGTGCAATTGGTTTAATTTTATTAACGTATTTGGTTCAGTACAGAAAATATATTTCAGAGAAAAACTAAAAGTCACTCCTGTATTTAAATTTCTTTCTCTGTATAACTTCTTTCTGCCTTTCCCTGTATATCTTCGAACATAAGCTGATGTTATGCTGTATTAAAAACTTTTCAGCATTATTATTATCAGTCATGCTATTATTGTTCACCTGATCATGTTGACTTTCTTTGGAGCAGCAGCTATCCCTCCTTTTGCTGCCCAACGAACCCAGCATGTTATTTTATATCTACTGCATTCAATTCCTATATAATACCTCGCAGCACCATTGCAGCTTACACACACTGAATGTAATCTCCAACAATCTCCAAAAGTATGTTTTAGCTCCAGAAGATTCTGCCCTCCTAATGCAGGGGTACGGCAGAAAAGGAAGGTCAAGAGAGCCTGAGTGCAGCCATTTGGGCTGATGCCAGACCCTAACCACCCTGCACAAGGACGTCACCAGCAAGTCACTGGCCCTGGACCACCCAAGGATGGGTGAATTACAAAGCCAGATGCCTTACAAAGCATTTGTGCTTACCTTTCTGTGACAGCAGTTTATGATGAATTTTTATGGTCTGACCTCAAGACAATGCTGGTCATGTATGGGGATTTTGAACATTTACAAACTTTACTATTGCCCCATAAGGGGTGCCTTTCTGCTCGGGAGAGGATCCTTACTCTGTGAGTAGTATCTATTCTCTGTCTCTCTTTCAATAAACTTTCTGTCATTAGTTGGCTTTCTCTTGAATTCTTTCTAGCATGAAGCCAAGAACCACTTGGTGAGTTCAGGGGGTTTCCTCCCTTCATTAGGACACCCCGTGCATCACTCTGATCCTTGTTTTACATTTTTCCTTTTGACGGACACATCTAATTCCATGGGTTCCCATCAGACCTGCCTCGCCTCAAAAGCCCCTACTCCCCTGCACCCTGGCTTCACATTTCCAACCAACTCCAGCCACCACCCCCACCAGTGGCTATCCAGCCACATCCTTAAACTCAAGACATTCAGAATTCAATATACTGTCTTTCTTCTTAAATAGGACCCCTTACAACCACCCGATTTTAAGTATTTAAGATTCAAAACTGAAAGATGGCTCTCTCTGCACTGCCCTTTAAACCTGTCACATTTATTGCTGAGCCCGTCACTTCCACCTTCTTTCAGATTCGCCTCAAATTTGGCCTTTTCAGAGAGTCTTCTCTGTTCATCCTGGATCCTGACTATGATCGTTCTTTGAATGGCTACCACATACTTGTTGACTTTGGCAGCCAAATAAACACTTAGAGCCAAAGCATCTCAGCTCCTCTTGCATTTTCTAGGTTGCCCCTAGGACAGGGCTCCATGCAGGGCACTCGTGGCAACTCTTCCATGAGTGCTTTACAATCAAACAAGGGGCTAATCAGCACATTGTCTTTATGAGAGAGTGGACTGTGGGCACCCTCTAGGGTAAAATTGTCCACAGCATAGGTAACTTCTTCTAGCTCTACAACCACTAACACCCAGCAATTCCTATTCAAAATAAAGTCTCTGTTTCTGCATTCATGGCCCTCCCCAGGGCCTCCTATTTATATCAGCCTTCCACACTGATAACTCCATCTATTCCCGCCCCCGTCCTCTACCTTAACCATTGCACTCTACTCAGAGTGTTCCTATTATTCCTTTTGAATTAAAAAGAGTTCAACAAAAAAGCTTAATAAAATATGAGGGAAGAAAACAACAATAAAGCAAAAGCAAATACGACCAAATCCATAACAGAATCATATCACAATTATAGACTAAATCCAAGAGCTCGTTCTTTGGGAAAAAAAAAAAATCTAACAAAAATAATTTAAACCACACATAAATGAAACAAGAAAAATAGAGCATATAAAAACAAATAAGTACATTTTTACAATTATTTTAAAGTATTATGTTTAACTCTATACCCATCCTTTTCAACCAGTTTCATAATTAAGCCCTGAGGCATCCATTGCATGTAATGAATTGACTTCTCTCCTATCCCTCCAGAATGGTGGCAGTTATGTACCATCTTGGGAGAATTAAAAACGTAGTTACTCAAATCTTTCTTTGGAAGCCTAATTCATTGAGATCTCAATAAAAGGACAATTTTTTGAGAATAAATATGTGAATTACTGAAAATGACTTTAAGAAGAGGAAATCTGTTTAGAAGAAATCATAAAATAAATTGAATAAGTTTTTAAAAAATTACCTCCAAAAATGATTCAAAGCAGCCAGTTTTATGGGTGAGTTCTTTCAAATCCTCGTGCAATATAAGCTTTGAAAAACAGGGAAAGCTGTAGAGCACCAAACATATTTTAGGAAGCTAAACACTGATTCATGCCAAAATCTGATGGAGAAAGGGAAACATTAAAACTATAGTCTCTCATTTGTAAGTATAGATTCAATAATCCTAATAAAAAACTAATCCTAGTAAATCCTAATTCTAATAAAAAATCCTAATAAATCCTAATCCTAATCCAGCCAACTAAATTCTATAGTATGTTACAAAGAATGTCTGATACTCTAAGTATAGTTTAACATAGAAATACAAATTTAGTTTATTGGTTAGGGCGAGGTGGCTTACACCTGTACTCCTAGCACTCTGGGAGTCTGAGGCGGGAAGATCGTTTGAGGTCAAGAGCTGAAGTTCAGGACCAGCCTGAGCAAGAGCAAGACCCCATCTCTACTAAAATTAGAAAAATTAGCTAAGTGTCATGGTGCATGCCTGTAGTGCCAGCTACTTGGGAGGCTGAGGCAGGAAGATTGCTTGTGCCCAGGAGTTTGAGGTTTCTGTGAGCTATGATCATACCACTGTACTCTCTCCTGGGCAACAGAGTGAGACCCAATCTCATATATATATATATATACATATATATATATATATGTGTGTGTGTGTGTGTGTATGTATAATTTATTATTCAGAAAACATATATTAGTTCAATATATCTAGTTAGAAAAAATGAAAACTCAAATAATTCCAATCCCTGCTTTCAACTAGGAAAAGAACACTTCCTTAACATAAAAAATAAGACCTCTCTTAAAGCAATAGCCAGCATTATATTGAGTGTGAAATACTTGATACATTCATGTCTAAAATATGATTAATATGAAGGCACATTGTGTTAGTGTTAACATTCAATGTGGTTCTGGGAGGTCTCATCAATACTTTTAAAAAAATTAAAATTAAAGAAGAGACAAAGTTTAGGATTTAGGAAATAAAAGCACCACCATTTGCATGTGATATAATTATATATCTTTTAAAAATCAGCTGAAAACCTCATAATTATTAATGGTAAAGTTCGGTAAGGGGGAGGTTATATATACAAAAATAGAGAGCTTCCCCATATATCAATCAAAATTAGTTAGTAAATACCATGGAAAAAATTCTAATCTCAATAGCAACAAAACATCTAAAAATGCCTAAAACTAATCTCATTGAATAACATCTGATGTTATCTCAATAAAATGACAAAACTTTATAGAAATATATATAAATGGAAAAACCCACCATGTTCTTCCCTGATAACAGTTGATATTAAAAGATATGATTCTTTCCAAATTAATGTACAGATTTATTGCAAATTTCAAATCCAAATACCAATGTAATTTTTCAACTTCTCCAAATGATTCTAAGATTCATCTAGAAAAATAAAATGTTGAGACTAGCTTTTAAAAAATGTTAAAGAAAAGAATAATGAATGAGGATTTGGCCTACTAGATATAAAAACTTTTATGAAACTACAGTAATTTAGATGATGTGGTAATAGCACAGGACTTGACAGATTAATAGGACAGACTAGATAGTCCTGAAATAGGACTAAAAATATATGAAAACCTAATGAAGAATGATAAATGAAAAATCACATACCATAAAAATTCTGGAAGTAACATTGGTGAACATAAAACTGATTTAAAAGCAATAGAATACATCACCAAGGAAAAGATACATAGGTTTGACTGCCTAATTTGTTAAATTTGTATATCACTGAAATAAAGATTATCTAATGTCACATCAATAACATTTTTAAAGGTAGCAACAAAATTCTGTATCAGAAAATGCCATAAAAATATTTAAAAGCAAACTTAATCTTGAAAAAATATTTGCAACATATATAACAAGTTAATAACTTTACCATGTAAAAAAGTATTCACATATCAATAAGAAAAATAAGAACACACTATGTTTTCATTTCTTATTGCTGCTGTAACAAATGACCACAAATATAGTGGCTTAAAACTACATGAATTTATTTTCTTCCATTTCTGGAGGTCAGAAGTCCAAAATCAGTCTCACTGAGCTAAAGATGTCTGCAGGGCTGGTTCATTCTGGAAGGTCTAGAAGAAACTCCATTTCCCTGACTTTCCTGGTCTCTAGACACCACCTGCATCTCTTGCCTTCTGGTCCTTTCCTCCAGCTCCCGAGCCAGCAGTGTGTAGTATCTTCAAGTCTCTCTCCTCTGACCTCTGCTTCCATCATCACTTGATTCCAACCCCCTTGTCTCCCTGCTATTATGACTCCACCTGGACAATCCAAAATAAGCTTCCCAACTCAAGGTCCTTAATTTAATCACATCTGCAAAGTCCCTTTTGCCATGTACGGAAATAGAGTCACGTTTTAAGGATGAAATTATAGACATCTTTGGGAGGTCATTATTCAGTCTGCCACACATCAATAGAAAAATAAAGAAGAGACAATATACAGGAAAAAAACCCAAATCAATGGCCAATAAACCTATGACACACATAGTCAATCTCACGAGGATTCTAACAACTGGAGAATAAAACAATGGTGAAATACTTCTCTTGCCTAATAAATTGACAAAGATTTATTTCCTTCATTATACTTTTTATATTTTCTAGATTTTTAATAAAATATTATTACTGTTACCATTTTTTTAAAGATAATTTAAAAATTCCAAAGCGAGGAATGACAGATGTTGGCCATTGAGCCTTAGGATTCTGAGTGGGATGAAAAATAAAGTGTTACACGCCCCCAAATGGCAGCTCCCACACATCAATTGGAGACAAGCATGCATGTTCTTTCTTTCAGAAACAAAGCCAGCCGGCACCATGTGCAAACCAGTCTCTCACAGTCATGCACAGCTGCCAGGCGAAGAACAACTCAGAACAAGTTCAAGTTCAGAACCCCAGACTTCAAGGAGGAGTCTGGTTTTCCTCCCTGCACTGGGGCCTAGGAAGGATTATGGGCATATTACAGAGCCCTCCAGAGTCAGACGGGAAGAAGTAAACAATATGAGTTTTAATTAAATTCTAACACAGGACAAAGAAACTAATTGGAATGGCTGAAGAATATGCCAGATAAATACATCAGACATAGCACCGTTCGCATTGCAACTTTTCTCCACTGGGCAAAAACAAATGAAAATTTTGATCCAGGCTCTTAGAAGAAATACTCATTCCAAATGTGAGTTAGTTCTACCTGATGTTATTTGTCAATAAGCTAATAGAAAGTTAGCTTTATGATAACAGGATTTTTTTTCACCCTGTTTTGTTCATTGCTATATGTCCCTTAGAACCTGGCACCTAGTAGGTGCTCAATAGAGAATTGTTAAATTATGGTTGGACCAATAGAATTACTATAAACCTTAATAGTCTATCTTTAGATTAATTGAGTTATCATTTACAGGATTCGAACTTATAACCAATCAGAGCCAACATTGAGGAATTAATGAACATATCTTGTACACTGGAGTGGATATTACTTTAGGGAAATCCTATCTCAGAATCTGTAAAGAAACTTAAACCTCTTCCAATTCAGGCCCTTCTGTTTAGCATGAGAGAACTAATATCTCAGAGCCTAAAGTGAGTCACCCAAGGACACACCTCTAATTGATAGCAGAACCGAGTCACTGCCACCTAGCAGAGGGCTCTGTTCCTCCCCTTCCTCACCCTGACTGCAAAGTCAGATGCTGCCAGTTGGGCAGGTAGACACACGTTCCATTGGGCCAGCTATCTGGCTCCTATGTCTCTCTCATCACAAAATATGACCACTTCCCAGGTAGACATATTTGGTGATCATATACCTAGCACCTGCTATGTTCCTATTGCTAATTCTAAAACTTAGTATGGGCAAAGTTACTTTTCTCAAGACTAAGAGCAATGATCCTTTTTTCAAATCAGTTGCCAACTGATTTTGAAATCAGCCCAAGGAACGTCCTTTCTCAAGACACTGAATATTGCAAGCCCAGTAGACTTCCTGCTCCTTGTAATTGTGTTATTCATCCTTGAAGTCTCTGTATTTGACATTTTGCCATTGTCGGCTCATTAAATAAATTACTTATTAAAATAAAAGAGCATCCTACAGTAAGTGCCTGGCCTGCTGACATCCAGCTGAGGAATGATTCCAATAGGTTTTCAGTATTGTCTGATTATACCGAGTCAGCTTGGCTGGAGCAGCCAGCCCCCAAGCAGCTCTGCAAGGCTGGGGACACACGGAAATTGAGGGCACAGGTTACATGGCAAGGCCACCACTGCTTACAGTGAAGGGAGACACTTTTACAAATTGAGGGCCAAAGACATACTATTAGGCCATCGTAGACCACTTTCTGCTCTTAGTGAAAATCTGTAATTTACAAATTACCTTTCTTATATTCAGGAAAAAGACCTAGGCAGGTAAATTGCCAGGGTGTCTCACAGGTGGGAGTTGACAGCAGCCCACCAGAGACAGGGACAACGCCATCACGAACAGACCTCAAGGCAAAGGAAGACTTGAATTCTCTCTCCTCTCACCTCAGAATTTTCTAAAACTAAAATTCAAGCAGCAAACATAACATTTGACACATGAGATGCTCCTCTACTCCCTTTTCACCTGTTCCTCTGAAATGTGAGGCAGCAAGTGTAGATTTCTGTGATTCTGTGCAAGGAAAATTGGAGCAGATAAGGTCTTAGCTGAACTGGGGATGTGATAAATATTTTCATGGACTGCTGAGTCTCACTAATTGGATACTTTAATGAAACTTGAGGTTTCTCTTTGTAACTTGTAACACTCTTTAACCCTTACAACTTGTATGGGCAATTTTTCAAATGGAAGAACGTGAGATCCAGGAGAATCTATTTTTTTTTTAATTTTTAAACAGAAGATCTAGTGGTAAATTGATAATGGCTTTTAATAGAGAAAGGAGCATTGTTTTTTCCTGCTGCCTTCAGAATAGCTAATAAACAGTATTTCTTTTCAGTGTTCACTCAAAATGAAATTAACATTCATTGAACAGTAAGTACTAAGGAAAAGCCCACTAGTTCTTTCTCACTTCTCCCCCACCATCCTCATCCTACCATTTCCTCTGTTAACATACTAGGCAGAAAGATGTCTCCTCCTATTGTACCTAAACAAATCAGTGTACAGGGAAGTGATTTATCATTCATGAAAAGCAATCAGATTGCTTGGGGCTGACAGCTGTTCCCAAAATGCAGCTGAGAAACAGACCTTTGGCAAAGTGTAAAATTTGGAACAAAATCATATTACTGTACTTCAGCTGGCAATAAAAGAGGCGGAAAGTGAGCTTAATAAACAAAATACCATGCAGCCTGAAATGTATTAGCTAGCCTACATTTATGAACAAAAATGGTCATTTTTCCCATTCTCCCTAAGTTACTTTCAGTCAAACAAAATATCTAGCAAAAGTAAAATGCTTTCTTTAGGATTTGTTTTTCTAGGATTTAGGTAAATTTTTGGTAAAGACTTTTTTTTTCTCCCACACAATTCATTATGGGAAATGGACCAGAGAGGGGGAAAAAAATGATGAAACATGCACAAAGGTTAAAGAGAGACGCAGCTTTTACTAGAAAAGGAAGAATTCCAGTATATTGTGGCCTCTGAGACATAATTCATTTCATTTCCCGTGTCAAGATGCTTTCCCATATCTCTCCGCTTGTCTAAGATCTAACTGTCCTTTCAAACAAAATATAGATCCTCATCTAACCTCCAAAATGCTACAATTCTGAAATGATTTTCCTGACTGCTCTGGCCCTCAGTGATCTCACCTTCCCTTGAACTCTGTAACATTTCTTCTGGCAACTACCCACCCCCCACCCACCACCATCACCCTGCCGCCCTGCTTTTTCCCCTGCCCCCTGCCCCCCATGTCCCCTCACCTCTAACCTCCCTTTCTGTCTTCACCCCAACCTCCATTTAATCACACTGAACCCCCTGCCCTATACCCAAAGCAAAATATGTTTTTTTCATACCTCTGTATTTCTTTAAACACTGATTCCTTGGCAAAGAAATGTCCATCACCTCTTCTTCATGGCCAATCATACTCAGTCTTTAGGACCTAATTCAATGTCCATGTCTTCCTTCATTTGATAAACATTTAGTGAGCTGCTTGCTGAATCGTGCCCTGAACCAATGGCTTGGGGTAAAGATATGAAAAAGACACAGTTTTCATTATAAACAAACCCATATTGATGGATCTAGATCCCTGAACAGGGGATAGGAAATGGAACAGAGGAAAAAGGAATTATCCTTAGCAAGAAGAGGGACTTCTCTTTAATTAAATAAGAGAAAAGGATATTAAAATGTATAGGGATGCAACATTCCTTTCACAGATATTTATTGAGCATGTATAATAAGCCCGACACTTCCCTAGGCTCTTATCTTACACTGGTAAATAAAGCAAACAAAGATCTCTATCCTCAATGACACTTACATTCCAGCAAAAAGCAACAGATATAAGATATAAGCAAATTACAAAGTATACTAGAAAGTGATGTTTGCTACAGGATAAGGGGAATAGTCTGTATATGTGGAGAAAGTAGAATAGAATTGTAAATAAGGTGGGCCTTATTGAAAAGCTGACAATAAAGCAAAGACATAGAAAGAGTGAGTTAGCCAGGCAGCTATCTGGGAGAAGACTGGTCCAAATAAAGAGAAGAGCTAGTCTGTAGGCTCTAGGTGGGAGCACGCCTGGCACGTAGAAGGAAGACTAGACGTTGATGGTGTTGCATGCTAATGGCTCTGAAATTTTCTTTGTGGAGTAAAAGTTGAAGTTATCTGCTGCCAAAGGAACTGAGGCCTGGCTGGAGAAAATAGTGAAAGTTTGTACTAGTTGCTGTTGAGATCAGAAGCGGGTACATGTATGAGACATGTAAAGGACTCCTGGCAGCATTGACAACTGGAGAACAGTCTAGAACCCACGTATTTGCTCCTGCAACATTCCCCTTCCATAGCGCAGCCCCAAGAGCTAAAAGAGCAAAGAGGTGAACCCATCTAAAGAGAGGATGACGTCCCAAGAAACTGGTCAGAGAAGTATTCCTGTGATGGACTGTGGGGTTGGAAAATAAAGGAAGTAGTGCCAAAATAGAACAGATGCACCTGGAGAAGTGGAGAAAACCTTCTCATTTCCACAAACTCTCCCATAGAGCTACCATTTCCTCTTGTGCTTCCACAGCAGGTTCCACCATGTGAGTTAGCATGTTAATGATGTCCCACTCGATTATGCTCATGTGTAAGAATATCTTGTTGTCTTTTGGCTCTACCCTGAGGCTTTTCCCAATGCCTGATCAAGAGTAGGCACTTAGAATGCATTTGCTGACTTAAATAATAAATTAAATAGCATGCCATTCATGTTTTGCTATTTGTTATGATTATTTATCTTTCCATGTACATGATCTATCTTCTATATTATGTAGGTTAAAAGCAGGAATTATGCCTTGCAGTTCTTTGTTTCCCTGGGAGTATGCCCTGGAAATAGAAGAAACTCAATAATTTTTTTGTTATTGTTGTTGAAGGGAAAAAATGATTAAGACAGTAAAGCAAGGTCAATTTCTAGTGTTCTCTCTCCCCGAAGCAATCATAAACCTGTAGTTGAGTAATTGTAAAGTTTTGAGACTAGAGCAGAAAAAAATGATGTAATCAGAAGAACTACAGTGACAAGTGTTGAAAAGGATGATCCTGGAGATAAATGGCTCCTTGTGTCTCCAACATCACCAAGTACTTCCAGAAAATTATTTCCCAGGATAGCACCATCCCTGGGGTTAAGAAGGGTATTTTACAAAATCATCACGGCTTGATGGAACTATCCTTTAGGACAGTGATTCTCCAACTGTGGTATGAGCATCCTCAGGGGAATTGAAGGTGATTCTGGAAATATGAGAAGCATCACAGTAAATATGGTACATTCGAAAAATATTCCTGGGTGTCAAATTAAAACATATTATTAACATCAAAAGAATTGCAGATGTCTTAGGAGATATAAATTGTCAGTGAACTTTAATGATAAAAATTAACCTGTGCAAAAAGTAAGCCAATTTGGCCCCTGTTCCTATACATGGTATGTGATGGAGAGATTGGAGTTAGGGAGGATAGAGGGTGGGGATTCATTTTCTCAAATTCACCTAGCAATTCACTAGGTGAATATGAGATGTATTGCATTATATTAATAGTTACTATTAATAGCTGCTTGCTGATCTAATTAAATATCAAGCAACTTCTTGAGTCAATTGAATTTTTAAGTGGGTCTTACCACCAGACACAGAGCACCCTATGAAGATAACTATCCCTATTCCCATGACAAGTGCATCCCTTTCAACAAATACATAAATTGTTCCCCAGGTACAATACCATCTTATGCAAATATAAGCAGTGCAGATCAAATAAATACAAAGCAACTCATTTGCCCTTACAGAAGTGTTACTTCCATTTCCTCGGATCCCTGCAAAAGCTTTGACTGAAATGTTCATTGTGTTGCCCTAACGTAGAAGCAGGCCTACATCCAGAAATTCACCTAATTGGAAAAGTATAACTAGATTGCATGCTTCAGTATTAATACTGCAATTGTATTAAACCAAGTTGTCAGTAGGCTTTTTCTCTCCTTCACACATTGATTTCTAGTCCTGTGTTCATGGGCTTATGGTATATGTGTCCTTTATTATAAGTTTAAATTGTACTTCACAGGATGGTATAAATTATAAATTAAAATATAATCAGAAAAATTGAGTCTTCGAGGTGGTCAATAAAAGGGAACATGGACAGTTCTCTTCCTTTTTCACAATTTGTGTTCCCAGAACCATCAAAAGACTCCCACCCCAACCTCCAGAAAAAAAGGATCCAGCAAGTATGAGAACACATTCTGAAATGATTTTTATCTCTTCAGAGAAAAAAAATGTTTAAACAAAATAAAGTGACATAGATTTCACCAATGTAATTTTTTATTTAATACTCCATGAAAAGCCAAGAGTAAAGAATAAAAAATACCTGGGGACAACTTCTTAGAAACTTATAATTCATTTATTATGCTTATTCTCAAACTTCTGCTTTCCCCCTAAAATATTTACATCATTAAAATTCAATATTCAAACATATATGTAGATTTATCCAAAGTAAATTAAATTTAGATGAGTTTGCATTTATGTTTCTTTAAACCACTTACGTATTTATTATTTGATCATCAGAACATTAGCTAATGATTTCCAAGGATTGGACTGTAAAAGTAGGCTTTTTATGAAACTCATGAAGTTTTTTTTTTACTATCTTGATTATTTGAATGTTAGTCATTTTAATCAAATTACCTTATTCAGTTGCCAAATGAGCCATTTTTATGGAAAGAGCTGAAATGTATTTAAAGGAAACCACAGTAAACTTTAAAAATGTTCTCATTGATCTTAATATGAAAACAATTTAAAGTCAATTTTGTGTTGGTTTACATATATTCAATCAGCAGGATGAACTAAATTATTCAACAACAAAAACTCAGAAAGTTTTCCCCTCTGTACAATTACCTGGTTTCAGCAATCAAGGCACACAGTCCCAGAGATCTCCTGTCCAAGTCACGCTAAGATTTGGTTTCTCAAAGGCCACTTCCTTCATGCTTTTTCTTTCTCAAAAGCCCACAGCAAATGTTTCAAGGATTCTCACTGCCAACTTCCTTTCCTTAGTCTTAAAGTAAACTTCTTCATGGCATCCTTCCCGGCGTGTTTTCTCAGTTCCCTTTCCCTCTTTCAGGTTTACCTAGAGGGGTTTGCTACCGGGTATCCTTCTTCTTCGACAAGCACAACGTAGTCTTAACAGCTCCCCCAAGAGCCTAGCAAAAGCCCACTCTGTTTGGAAGGTGCCTGTGGTGGGTTCAATGTAATTTGAGTTACAATCCCTGGCTTCAATTTTCTCTACTCTCCACACAGCACCAGATACAAAGAGACAGGTAGAGAGTACAGGCAGGGAAGCATACCTTCTCTGTGCAATGTCACTTGTATTATTTCAAACTGGATTTCTCTTTTAACATGCATTTACATATTGGTTACTTGGGCCCAGAAATCAACAGTTTTAACTGCCTCTGAACCACAATTTAATCATGATCAGGGAAAAAGTAAAACAAAATTAAATTTTGACACAGATGAAGTCATTTGTATTTATTACACCATAATCTGAAATGGATGCAAAAGAATCCTCGAATTAGGAATTATAGCTCGAGTATAAAGCCTAACTCCTATTTACATGTAATATGTGCAATATGCCACTGTTTAAATCTCACTCAGCCTGTTATGTCCTCAGCCCTACACTGGCAGGCTCTGGTCAGTAAATGTCCTAAAAGCACCACGGAAGTCCTAGACAGGAAATGTAATTGTCTCTCCTTTCCACTATCATATTCATGACAGAGATTGGACATGGATACCTTCAAGGGAGAATGGTCCAAGAGATGTACAGTCTCCAAGGATACCAATGGAGAAACCAGGTAAGACTAAAAGAGGAAAAAAAAGAGTTTTCATCTTTCCCTTATCCCTCCTTGTCCTACACCAAAATGCATATCTTGTACTTAATGGGTGCCCAATAAATGTTCAATTAGCAAAATAAGCAAGCAAATAAAAGCAGAACCACTCCTATATTCAGGCAAGAGGGATGCCAACTTTAAAGGATGCCATACTTAAGATATGTCCCACTCTGGTCCCCTTGTAACTGTATCCCTCTCCTTGGGGTCCAGGGGACATGTCCACCAGAACATGTGCCCAGCCCCTACCCTGGCCATTCTCTGGGAGTAGAGGACGTCAGAATTCCCTGCCCAAATGACCCCGAGCCGCTTCCAAGGCCTATACCATCCTCCTCCCAGGGTTTCCCTTCCAAAGTCTAGCTAGACTGGTGTACACACTTCCAGGGACTGCCAAAGGGCGGCCGTGTGGCAGGAGTCAGGCAGTGGTTATGGACAGAGCTTGGACTTGTGACTCCTCTGCACATATGTGATGTCCCTCCCAGAGTTGGAAGAGTCAGAAGTAAGGAAAGAAAAGGAGGGAGCTGTTGCTGGGGTACCAGGTGTGGACTCTCCCGGAACCACCATCGTCAAGCTCAAAATTCTCAGGAATCTGAGAATTCTAAATTTGAGCCTAGCTTCTGGCTCATTATAAGGATATATTTGTCAAGGTAGGAGGATAGAACCTACTTTATTTAACATTTTGTATGCTTGTTTTATGGCTTTTAAATACTTAGACATGTAGTAGGTAGGCCTCCTTTTGTATTTTTGCCCCGGGCCCCACAATTGTTAGACGCAGGTTTGTGTAGAAGAAGTGAGAAAAGACGGGAAGGATGGAGAAGAAAAAAAGAAAGAAGTAAGAATGAGCCGCTTACCAGACAAGGACTAGGTATGATAGCTTCATTTACTATACTTAGTATCGAGTAAAATGCCTGGAATGTTTCAGATGTTGAACATAACTTTGTCGAATGACCAAATAATCTATCAGTCAATAATGAGGAAACAAAGCCAGCTTTGCTGCAGACATAGTTATGGCCAAACTAGGGAACACGAAACTTTCCAGTATGATCTCCAACTCCTTCAGGACCTGGTCCCAACCTCAAGCACAAAAAAGACAAAGTTGGTGACTAATGCATCACATGTATGCCTAGAACCCTCCTGACAGGTGGACAGAGAATGAATTGACGCCTAGGAAACTTCCTCACATCTTAGGCTTCAGGCAGATTAAATAATCGATATAGAAGTAGGAAAACCAGCTTCAGGACTTCTGAAATTGTAGCCACTCAAGATGAAAATATGAAATTTGTCGAGGTCAATAATGCTGAAAAGGAAGCATTCGGATGTAGGGAGGAGTATTTCAAATAGAAAATCAGTTTGGTTGCCTGAATTTGGTTACTAACATTGTTAATCCAGGCGTATTTGCTTAATTTTTTTTTAAATTCTATTTCTGTATACAAGCATACTTGAGTAAGAACACATGTTAATCTCTCCTCCCCACCTCCTACGTCCGCCTCCATTTATCCACACAGAGGTTTTCAATCCTGGTTCTCCAACCTAGAATCACTTGGATGTATTTAAAAATATATCAGTGCCTGAAACCCATCTGTAGGAGTTCTTTTTATTTTTTTAATTTTTTTTTATTTCATCATATTATGGAGGTACAAATATTGTTAGGATTACAAACATTACCCCTGCCCCCCTCCCTCCCCCCAATGTGTCCAACTAGAATAGGCCTGCGAAATAGAATTTTTAAAAATTGTTCCAGGAGATTCCACTGTGCTACGTAGAATGGGAACTACTGGGCCCCGGGGGGGTATAGCTATTTGGTTCATTAATCTACCTGGAAAAACAACAAAACAAACCCTAGAAAGGAGTGAAGACCCTCTGAGGAGGTGATCTGGAAAGTTCTCATCCAAGGGGATGGCTATAATGACACCACAGAGTTTTGGTTTCCAAATGTATCTCCTTGCTTTCACCATTGAAATTCATTCTAGGTCAGGCGCGGTGGCTCACGCCTGTAATCCTAGCACTCTGGGAGCTCAAGGCGGGCGGATTGCTCAAGGTCAGGAGTTCAAAACCAGCCTGAGCAAGAGCGAGACCCCATGTCTACTATAAATAGAAATAAATTAATTGGCCAACTAATATATACATATATATATATATATATTATATATAATTAGCCAGGCATGGTGGCACATGCCTGTAGTCCCAGCTACTCGGGAGGCTGAGGCAGCAGGATTGCTTAAGCCCAGGAGTTTGAGGTTGCTGTGAGCTAGACTGATGCCACAGCACTCACTCTAGCCTGGGCAACAAAGCAAGACTCTGTCTCAAAAAAAAAAAGAAAGAAAGAAATTTATTCTGGTATTTTGCTTGGTGTGTAGTTCACACCTATAATCACACCTGGCCTCTGGGAGGCCAAAGTGAGAGGACTGCTTGAGGCCAAGAGTTCAAGACCAGCCTGGACAACATATTGAGACCCTGTCTCTTAAAAAAATTTAAAAATTAGCCAGGCATAGTGGCGCATGCCTGTAGTCCCAGCCACTTGGGAGGCTGAGGCAGGAGGATCACTTAAGCCCTAGGAATTTGAGGCTGCAGTGAGCTATGATCATGCCACTACACTCTAGCCCAGAGCAAGACTATGTCTCTAAAAACATTGAAATTTTAAAAAAATTTATTCTGTTTTTGAACAACTCACTTCAAAACTTTTCAAAATCACTGATTTGCATTTCAATTTTCTAGAACAGTAACTATCCCCTCATATTTAGACACATCTGAGTATTGTCTGATATTCTCAATTCTTTGACTCATATTCATAATAGGAATTTTATTATATATTGAATAATACCATTGTTCTCTGTATATCTCACATTTCCATCAGCATTAGAGTCTCCAAGGTGTTTGACAGGATTCACATTCTGAGCTCCACCCCAGAGCTCCCATTCAGGAAGTCTGCCAAGAGGCTTAGGGTTTTGCATTTTGGACAAGTTTTTCAGATGATCCTGCTATTGGTAATGAGCAGACAACCCTTCGGAGAAATACTGTTCTCAGGGCACCCAGGTCTAATCACCAGACTAGGAAGATTTCTTCTACTTCTGCTGCACTTTGACATTTTATACCAAAAAAAAAAAGGCACAGCTGTTACAATTCTATCGGTCTCATAGGAAACTGATTACAAATAGCTTGATTCCCTTTGCTCTTGATAATGTTATTGACTACCACTGTTCAGAGTCTATAGTGTAGTCAAATCAACTCTTATGAAATCCTGGCAAATTGATCAACCTTTTATGAAATCCTTGAGCTGATTGCTCCATTATCATTCTGTAATACAGGACACACAAAACAGTATATTACCAGTTAATGAATATAATCACACATGTCATGCCAAAAATAAATAGATGATACCAGGAGTTTTGAGCAACTCAGCTTGCATTGATCGCTTAACCATCATGCAGGATTCCACCTGTCATTTCTTATCTTTTGGGGCTGTTCGTCATTGATTATAGAGGGTAATAAAATTGGAAAGGCACCATTTGATCTTAAAGTCATATGGGTTGCTTCCTAACTTCTTGGTTCTTTTAAACCGTCATTAATTAATTGCTTAATGATTTCTTCTGCTAGTTTCCCAGGTATTGGTGTAAGCTGATACACTGCTTGCTATCTTGCAGAGAATTGTCCTTCATGATTTCTCAAAAATAAAAACTGGCAGCTGTGCAGTGACATCTGCAATTGTTAAATATGTTCTAGGTCCAAATAGTACTTCATGATTTATTGCATTTACTCTGTATGACAATCCTAAAAAGAAGGTTATAGCATCCCCAT
The DNA here is from genome assembly GCF_040939455.1 of Microcebus murinus. Lineage (NCBI taxonomy): Eukaryota > Metazoa > Chordata > Mammalia > Primates > Cheirogaleidae > Microcebus > Microcebus murinus. The sequence goes on along the minus strand of NC_134111.1, from coordinate 66,737,969 downwards.
TCTGCAGGTATGGAGAGCAAGGTGCAGAGGCCTTCTCTTCCCAAGGTCACTCAGTTGACAAGGAAACTGGGTTGAGAATAGAGCCTGGCTGTTCTGAATATTCATCCAATTCTCTTTCCACCACATTACACTGCCAGTCATCTGGCTCTGCTCGTTCCACTGTACACAGACATTCCAGGTACTCTTTAATTACCTCTTTGCCTGTCCTAGTTGGCCTTCCACTCTCCTCTCACAGCTGAGACTTGTTCTAGCCAAGTGTTCACATCTGACCGTTTCTATAAAGGCAGAAATGAAAACTACATGGAAAGTTTCTGCCATTTCTCTGTCCTCTATCATTACTTTTTCTTTTCCTATCTATCAAGGGGTAATATTTTCCTGGTCATCTTCTTTTTCTATCATATTCATCATCTCCAAGTATTAATTGGCCACAACTGTGTGGTTGGCACCACATTAGGTGCTACTGTGGTCACACAATAAAATGACAGCCTCAGAGTGCCAAAGTCCCACTGGCTAAGGCTGACAAACAGGAGGGGCAGTGCATGTGGGCAGGAGGAGTCAGGCCAAAATTAACTCCCATAAGTATGTGCTTTGACAAGGACCAGGTGCGAAATGGATGGGTAGGAGGTGGAGGTAGGAGATTCTGCTGTCCTGCTCTCAAAGCCTGGCTGCTGTCCTCTACTGTCCCCAAGAGTGGAGATGGACATTCATCAGGGTGATTACTCCATGTGCTGCTGATCAAAGGAACTTGGTAATGACTGCTCAGATGGACGCCCACTCCCGGCTTCTCGAGGAAAGCCCTCCCTGGCTCACCTGGTCAACCTTGGGATCGGTCGTCCCCTGGCTTCACCAGCTGTGTCTCATACGTACCCTCGCAAGTATTCATATTTACCATTGTTAGACTCTATTTCATGATCAGTTATTGAAGTCCATTTGTGCAAGAACTCAACATGTGAAAACTAAAATTTGAGCAAAGAGAAGCTATTTATTTACTCAATAAATAGTTATTGTGCATCCATAATATATGCAAAAGTCACTGTGTCTGGGGCTAAGGGAACGGAGATGACCAGACACAGTGTTTCCTGCCCTCGTAGAGCTGACATTCTAGCTGTCTTGGAATTCTGTCATTTACAGACTCTTTCACATAATCATTTAATCCACTTTTCATCAGCGTGTAATGTGGAATAATATTGTCTAGTGAAGTGAAATGTTTACTTTAATATTACAATGCCTGGGTCCCAGAGAGTCTGGTTAACTGGTCTTTGAGGAGACCTGGGCGTTGATATTATTTGAAAATTTTCCCAGATAACTAATTGAATATGTCCCAGGAGCTTAGAACCTACTCTGCTCTAGTGTTTTCTACTTCTACTGGCTCCCGAGAATCACATGAGGATATTATTAAACCTGGGCCCCAGACCTACTATATTAGAATAAAAGAATTGGGAATCTGTTTTTGTTTTTGTTGGGGTCTCCCTATATTGCCCAGGCTGGAGTGCAGGGACTATTCACAGGTGCAATCATAGCACACTGTGGCCTTGAATTACTGGCCTCAAATGATCCTCCTACCTCAGCCTCCCCAGTGACTGGGACTACTAGTATGCACCCACCACACCAGGCTTGAAATCTGTATTTTTAACAAGCATTCTAGTAATGTTTATAATCAGACCCAATTTGGGAAATACTGATTTTTGTCAAAAAGGAAATAAGTCTTATCAATTGAAATGTGAATCTATCATAAATTCTAAGTTATATTTTAAAATATATAATCTTTTTATTATTAATGAGGCAGAATTTACTTTTATAATAGATCTATTTTTTCTTATTTTTTATATAACCAGTTGGTCAGAACCTTTATAATAAACCTCACACCATTGTTATATGAAATGTCAGAATGAAGTAGAATTAAAATAAATATGGCCCTATATGTTGGCCTTTAATGGGCCAAAAAAAAAAAAAAAATGGAGTTTATCCTGGAGCATTAACACAAATATAAATCGGCTTGTTAAAATACGAAGTGAATTAAGCATTATCAAAATGTAATTTTATGTTTGACTTCAGAACTTCTGATTTCTTGTTCACAAACTAACCAAAAAATTTCTTGTTAAATAAAATTTAATCATGACTTAAAATCTTTGAAGAAAAGCAGTCATTCAGAAAATTAAGGTCAACCAAAACCAGATGGCACCAATAGAATAGGGTTTTGACTTCTCTGCTATGCCACGTTAAAAAAAAAAAAAGAAAGAAAAGAAATAAAATCCGTGTTCTAAGACAGTCCTTCTATAAGGTATATGGCTCATCTGGGAATGCATATGTATTTTTCAATAACCCAGACCTTTTAAATAGTACCCGTCGTTTCACATTTCCTTCCAAGACTTCTGTTATTTGAAAGTAAAGTTCCGGAAAGCACAGTTTTGGAAGGAAATGTGTTTTCATATTACATATCTGAGTTTTCTCAGGGTCTATTATACATACTGCATTTGCATTGGCGTTTCCATTTACATCCATTAGAAAGAAAACTTCTTTTTGCTCTCTTGCTATAGTCTTTCAAAGAACTTTATTTTTCAACCTAGTGCTACTTTTGGAGAAAAATGTCCCAATTATGATGCGCACAGAAAAAATATGTTCTCAAGGCTCAGGTGACTAACCCACTTAGACCACCAGAAAAAGTTGGGGAGGGTAATTGACGCTGGCAAAAGAACCACATGGTTTTGGTGAAGGCAAAAGTAACAGTTCCAATTCCAGGGCAGCAAATGACAAGGAAGCAGGCAGTTGCTGTTACAGAGCTTTTTCATCATTCATTTACACTACATCCTTCTATTATCTTTCAGATATAATGAGCAACCCAGAATTTTTCATTTAAAAATGAAGAAAGCCTCTTTCTAGGGCACTGAAATGTGAAAGGCATGAATAAAGATGAAGAAATGGGCATTTTCATTTTGATTGGAGCTAAGTAGTTTAAAAAATGATAATGGGATTGAAAGTGTATTTAATAAAAAATTATGCTGTGAATAATAAATCAGGTATTGTAATTCTGACATTTAAATCATTTTCTAGAATATCTTAGTTTTTCAGTAGAATATGAGTTCAAAACTTAAGAACTAGAAAATACATTAGACATTTTTCTATCCTGAAGGATATTTCTACTGCTTTGTTTGAAAAAATAAAAGGCAAAACCATGCCCTAAACAAGTAGTTATGGATAAGATAGTGTGTAATTTTAAAATTGAATGTTTTATGAGATGCTTTACAAATAAATATTAATCATTAATCATTATAAAATTCTTCTGTAGAATATAGCAAAATGCTATTAAAAGAAACCATACCCTTGTCTTGCCTTCCAAATGGCTTTTCCTGTACTGGTCTCTATAATGAAGAGCTTTATATTTCATGATTATTCAAGTTCCTAAGAAGAATTTGGTCTTTTTGTGACTAACGATACCATTTGTTCCAAACATCTGATTTCCAAGTTACAGAATAAATGATTCAAAGTATGGATTTATTCCAACATAACTTATTCTCAACCAATTTGCTGACATCTCACTGAAATCTAATGATGTGAAAAGATATTCACATTATGTTATTAAATAAAACAATTTATCAAAAGACCACAAGGTACCAAAATGTATAAATATATACCTATAGCTATAGCTATTGATATTTCTAAATTAAAATTGATTCACACTTTTTCCTTTTGACTCATCTATGTTTTCTAATTTTTCCCCAGTGAACATGGCTTCCAATTATAGTATTTGTTTGACCATAGTTTCATTCATGATGATAGAAGATAAGTTGATAGTCAAGATGATCACATTTAATTATACTTAAATCAATTCTTCCTAAATAAAGAGACAGTAGCAAGACCACAAAACTGGCATTGGATTTGTCATCAAAATTTCCCAAACCTGATTAAGTCTTTCACCGTCTGCTCACCCAACACCTGGGCTCCCTCATCTCCTGGTACTCACTCAGAACTACCCAATGCCCTCCGGAGTGTGTGTTGCATAATAATCCATGGACAGCTGGGAGTGCCCAAGGCTTACCACATTCTCCATGACAAGTGCAAACCAAACTCAGATCCCACCCTCAAGGAGTTTAAAGGGAAGAGAGACCATGTCATAAACAACAGCCATAAAAACAATATAGAAAAAAACTTCTCAAAGGAAATGAAACCACAGTGCAATGAAAGTTTAAGACCTTCTTCCTGGCCAGGTGTGATAGCTCACGTCTGTAATCCTCACACTCTGGGAGGCCAAGGCAGGAGGATCACTTGAGGTCAGGAGTTCGAGACCAGTCTGAGCAAGAGCAAGACCCCCCTTCTCTACTAAAAATAGAAAAAATTATCAAAGCATGGTGGTGAGGGACTGTAGTCCCAGGTACTCGGGAAACTGAGGCAGGAGGATCACTTGATCCCAGGAGTTTGAGCTTTGCAGTGAGCTATGATGAGTCCACCGCACTCTACCCAGGGTCACAAAGCAAGACACTGTCTCAAAAAAAAGAAAGAAAGAAAGCCCTTCTTCCTGTGTGTGTGCGATTCCATTACCCACCCTTCCTCCCTTGGTTGCCTTCACCTTTTCCTGCGCCTTCAGTCTCTGCTGGCCCTTCCCTCAACTGTGACTCCTTCTCCGGCATTGTTTCACTCTCTCCCGTCTTTCAATCAACACATTTCTCTCTTTCTGCTCTCAAAATAAGCATGTATAATATATTCACTGCCCCATTGTCTTATGGTTTGGGACCTGCCCTCCCAAACTGAAGCATCTACTGAGGGGGCGGTCAGCAGTTCCTCTCTGTGCCCTCCCACGCACCGCCCAGAGCCAGGCTGAGCCTTCTCCTTAGAAGAGTCATTGGGACCCCACCTTGTGAAGTAGCCTCCAGCACTTCTCAGTACTTTCCCCAGGGAAATTGTGTGCAACAAAGCGCACAGAGCAAGAAGTGTTGCAGAAAAAGTGTTAGGAATGGAGTAGAGGTTTGTAGGAACCAATTCTTCCTATGTAGGGTCTGAGTCCTAAATCTGTATTAGATTGCATCTGAGTCTATTAGAGCTAAAACTATTACACGTTCTCCATCTTTACTCTCTGCCAGTTTCAGGAGATGGCCTGGTTGCTGTTCACTTCCACGGCCTTTGTTATCCCACGTTGAGTACTTGGTAAAGAGAAAAGAGCCCAGAGGGCAGAGAGCTACAGACCAATGAATGGAATAGATCCAGAAGTGGGGAGGAGGGGAGGGCAGGATAGCCAGCAAACCTCGGAGAAGGTAGGGTTTGGATTGCCTGCAAGAAAGAGAACAGAGAGTTGGGGAGACAGAGGCAGGATAGTAGCCCTGTGCATAACGGGACTGCCATGTGCCATGAAAGAAACTCCCCTTTGCCATTGCTTCAAAGACTGCAGTAAAAACATACCGGACTTTTGAAGACATTTTATAATTTATTTGGGTATCTTTTAAATTTTTCAGAAGCAGAAAGACCTAGATCTATTCAGATTTTGGTACATGTAAGGTGGTAGGGTTAGCGAGGGGTGGGACGAGTGAGAATAGGCAGAAGAAAAAGATCCACGGCAAACTAATGGTGCCAGTGTGACCAGACAGAATGTGGTTCTTTAGTTTCCAAAGCCTTAAAAATACTCTTTATTTGGGAGATATGCCCCTATTTTTGCTAGACACTTATTGCTGCCAATTTTTCCCCACTAACAAGAAATGTTCTACCGTGTCACACTAATCTATTTAAAAACCAGAGAACCGTGAAAAATCTGCACAAAAATCCCAAGCCCATGACGAAACAAACAGAAATGTGTGTGCTGCTATATGTAAGCCCTTTAAAAGCTGTCAGTGTTCATTATAAAATATTAAATGACTGTATAAATATTAGCACAAATTCTTTTTTCATTTCAGCGGAGTTAGAGACTAAAAGGGCAGCAGGAACTCTGTTTCACGATGAGAATGACTCATTCTATCCTAAGTAAACTCCTACACCATCCAGTTTATTATACGACTCTGTATCATCTGTTTGGAAAAGGCAAATCTGTTAATAGATCGCAAATCTAAATTCAAAAAATTAATGCTGTGTGTTAAAATTTTTATGATATTTTAAAAAATAAATTCATTCTGGGATTAAGGAATTATAAAAATGCAATAAACCAAGCAGGGGGAGGAGAGAGAGAGAGAAAAAAAAATTTTTTTAAACTGATGCCATGAATCTTCTGGTTCATCTTACTCACCATGGAATTTTGTTCTGTTTAACCCTGGGTTTGCCCTGGCCAGAAGCACTGGCGGTACGGGCTGACTCAGCTGCACTTCTGCAGTATCGTAAGTCAACAGCAATCCTCAATGTTAATAGGACACATCCTACACATATGCAGCTGAAGTTTGCCTTTCTCTGATTCATTAAGCTCATTTGTTACCAGATTTTAACTTTATGAATCCAGAACTTTTAGTGCCTCTTGCCAAAGGAATTCATATGGACACCAATCTGCCCAGCAGCTCCTCTGCAGGATATGTCTGCATAATACCCTCTGTTCACAGAAAAGCTTTATTCCTCTGCAAGCTGAAGGTCTTCTGAATCATTATGAAGATGTCTGTTGAATGACCTCTCCTTTAAGAACTTCTAGGAAAGCTTCATGAAGCCCTGTTATTTCCAAATGGAAATAATGAAGCAAGGGAGTACACACACTCTGGGTTTCCTAGGGTTTCAATAGTGTATAATCACATCTCCCTAAATTCTTTCTATCCGGCCAGCTTGAATTCTTCCAATAATCATCTCCTTCAATATTTCACCATAATTTAGAATCCTCTGCTAATACTAGGAAATAGAGAAATATAGTCAGGCCATATGTTTCTTTACTGGAAAAAAATTTTTTGATGAGGTAGGTCTGCCTATTTTCATTTTAGTTAGCACAGGTGGAAAAACTCATGATTGTATTATTTCTTTTCTTGTTATGTCACCCTGTTAAGCCTTGAAAACCCAAAGATAAAATTGAGCTTTCTGAAAGTTTTACCTACTCAGCCACTTACTTTTCAGGATCTTTCATCAAGAAAACAATCGTACAGGGCAAGAGATCAGAGTTAGTTCAGGAAACAGGAAAAGAAAGAACTACGGCCTCGCCAAGTGAACAGTCCCAGACCAGGTACATCTGGGGGCAAGACGAGGTGGTTAGAGATGAAAAGGAGTTCAAAGCCAAACTAGTCTTAGGTGCACAGAGACCGTGCAATGCTCTAAAACCAGATGAGTCTGATACAAACCATTAAGTTTTCTTCTTGCTTTGGTTGTCAGGAAGCTGAGAATTATATATTTATTGTTCACTACCATAAATATCTCTGTATGACCTCCCTTTCCAGGTGTGCAGAATGTGCGGCAGGGGGAGTTGGAGAAAATTGCTGTGGGCCTGGGGGCCCTGAAGTGAGCACTGGGATATGAAACTTCATGTCCATGATTGCAATTCAGAAAACCAAAGGGCAAAGGAAGAGGTGGTGATCTGAGTACTCAAAACCAATAAAGCTTGCAAAGGCTAATAAACGTGGGACCAAGAGACTTCGTGTATGGAGCAGTGCAAAGCAGGTACAAGAGATGTGAGTCCTCAAGAACGCAACCTCTCCTGTGAGCATTCTGGAAACAATTAAAGATGCTAAGATGGAAAGTCCTCAGTTGTGAAACACTTACTAATTTCCCCCTACCTTTCATGGGATTGTTCATCATCTATGCCATGCTCTATCAGGAAGCAAGGGAAACTTTCATCCACTCTATTGACAACTCTCATGCACACATCTGGCAACTTACAGCACCTGGCAGCTCCAATGGCTCTCCGACCGTGCTCCTGCTGGTCGTTGCTTACATACTATTTGAGCAGTTCTTCCCTCCCAGTGACAAACTGCCTGGGATCCCAATACTTCCATTTTTGTATAACATTTCAAAACTTTTTATTATCTACCTTACCAAAAAGTCAGTATTTTGACATTAATAGTAGACTTAACTCTTCCCGAGGTAAGTTTTTGACTATTTTCCTCCCAAATATTTGTGTCTGTAGAGCTGTGTTTACAGTCGCCTTTAACCTAAAGTCACATAACTACTATTGGGCCCTACAATAAATATTTACTCCTGTTGAGGATGTGGGATGTTCTAAACTCAGAATTCAGAGGTTGCAAAGCCATGATCTAGACACCACTATTTTGAAATAAAGCAGGTCATTGATGATTAATGCAATGATAATAAATATCTGCATGATGTTTTATATTTTATGAAATACTTTTACAATACTTGTGCCATTTGAACTATTCAACTTCCTAAAGTAGTAGCATGCAAATTCTTGTTATTTCCTATTTACAGGTGGGAAAATTTCGACCCGGGGTGGTTAGGTGAGTTGTTCAGGATCAACAAGTTTTAAATGTCAGAGCAGAGACTCAGAATCAGGATATATGACTCCAAGTCAAATATTCACTGCACCACTATGTCATGGTGGCCTTTTCCTGTCTTGAGCCTACTTTAGAATCTAAGTTTCCAACTAAAGGGCACTCGCCATTTTGCTGGAGTAACTGAGCAGCTGAATGTCACTGTCGATGCTTTCAGTCTTGTGTCTTTATAGTTGTTTCACGATTGCCTGGTCTTTACATCTCTTAAATGCCTTTCATATTTAATAAATGTCAGAGACAGTGGTTGGTCATTGTCATTTGACTTCTTAATGATTTGATGAAGAATGCGCAAGTGCCCTGTGTCTGGTCACCTCAGAGGTCTGCTCAAAGCAGCAAGTCACTATAAAGATAAGCATTTAGCCATTATATTTGCTTATTTTAGGCAAGGATGCTACTTTATAATCTATAAAGGGCCCCCAGGGCCCTTCACTTCAGGGCCCCCAGGCCCACAGCAATTTTCTCCAACTCCCCCTGCCGCACATCCTGCACTCTTTCTTCTCTGGAGCAGATAAAGAAATGCACGACTCTTTAGACTGTTAATTATCATGACAGAGGGAGATATTGTCCCTCTTTGCAGGAATCAGAGCTGTGGTTACACTGGAAAGGCTGTGGATAAAGCACCTACTAGACCCAGTACTGTCTCTTTTTACATTTATTAAATGAAGGATGATTTGGGGCCGCTCTTTGAGAAGGACAGGATGGCAATGCTTTATTTTCCATCACATTTTGGCACTCAGGGTTCATATTAACTCCAGCTTCCTCCAGTGCAAAATGAAATGGAATATATTAGCTGTACACGGAAGAGTTCTCCATTCACCTCTCTCACTTGCCTGCATGTCCTCACTCCTCCAGAATAGACATGAGGGTATCACTTTTTTTAAAATATAAAGACTTCTTTTCAATGTTTAAAAAAAAAGAATCTAGGCTCTCACATAACAATAATTATAATTTTGGTATCTATTGAATAAGAAAATATAGAATAACAAAAGGCTTCTGTGAATTCAATGCTATGTTTAAAAAGAAAACTTTGTATTTTATTTGCCATGATATTATCAATACACTTTTTGGAAAAAAGTAGTATATTATGCAAGACATATTTATGTTTCGTCTACATATGAATTCACAACTATCCACCCACCGATACCTCCCTCCTGCTTTGACTCACAAGTTGAAAACAACTGATCTAGATTTTTTTGCTTCTCAGACTATTCCATTAACTGAGCAGTCTCCGTAGACAAACTTCTCCAGGTATAGAGGCCTGCCTTTTATGCACACAGGGCGAAGGGCATCTGCTTGGTTCAGATTCATTCATTTCTTCAGCAAACATTTCTTGAGCACCTCCAAGGACCATGCTAGGTCTGGGTCAGGGTCATTTCTGGGGACTTCCCCATCCACTAATATGGAAATTGCACTGTCAGAACTGCATTCCTTTCCAGCTTACTAGAACACTAGATCACTCAACATTTCCCTGACAAAGATAATACCTTAAATTATAGTTGCTTTTCAATCCTAGCTGCACAGTAAAATCATCTGGGGGACTTTAAAAAGCTTTAATGTCTGGATCTTACCCCACTCTAATTAAATTAGATTCTGTGGGAAAGGAAAACCCAGACACTTTTGGCTTTTGTTTTGTGTTGATTAATTTTTTTTATTTAGAAGAGTATGGGGGTAAAAAATGTTTAGGTAACATATATTTCCTTTGCTCCGCCTGAGGTGTGAATATGCCCCTCCCCTCCATCCCCCTCCCACCTGCCCAACACCCAATGAATGTTACTACCGTATGTGCATAATTAAGTTTTTTAAGTTTCCAGATGATCTAATGTGTTGCCAGGTGTCTTAGCCTATTTGTGTTGCTATGAAAGAATACTCAAGGCCAGGTAATTTATAAAGAAAAATAGGGTTTATTTGGTTCATGGTTCTGCACAGTGCCAGCATCTGCCTCTGGTGAGGGCTTCAGGCTCTTCCACTCCTGGCAGAAGGGGAAGGGGAGCCGGTGTGCACAAAAATCACATGGTGAGAGAGGATGCAAGAGACAGAGAGAGAAAGGAAGATGCCAGGCTCTTTTTAACAACCAGCTCTGGGGGACTAATAGAGCAAGAACTCACTCATCACTGCAAGGAGGACTCCAAGCCATTCAGAGGGATCTGCCCCATGACCCAAACACCTCCCATTAGGCCCCACCTCCAACACTGGGGATCAAATTTCTACGTGAGATTTGCAGGGGTCAAATAGCCAAACCACAGCACCAGGTGAGAACCATTGGTTTCTCGATGTTTCTAAAAGCCCTAAAGAAGGAGAAAGCAAGAAGAATGTGGGGCAATGCCTCTGAAGGTGAACAGGCACTGCAGGTCAGAGCAGGAAACAGGGTGTAGGAGGAAGAAATCTGGAAGGCAAATGCCATCAGCCTCATAGCTCTGCCCTCGATTTGTGACCTCATCTTACACTGAACATTTCACTTAGGATATTTTCATCCAAACACTTTTCCTTTGGCTGAGCATTTCCTCCAATAAACGCTAATATTTACTGAGCACCTGATACTGAGTATCAGACATTAAGCAAAGTTCTGCCCTCATAGAATTTACATTCTAACTGGGGAGAAAGTTAATATATTCACAATGAATTTAGCATCTATTTTGTACCTCTGGTTATTATTTCTTTTCTTCTATTAGCTGTCATCTCCAGGTACTTGGCATTGCTCTGGTCAGATATTGATGGCTCTCATATTGGATTTTTTCTATGTCACTATGTAGATGTATCATGCTGATATTTTTATTTATTTATTTCTCCTATTTATTTATTTATTTTAATTCAGGATATTGTGGAGGTACAAACATTTTGGTTACATGGAATACATTTGCTTAGCCCAAGCCAGGGCTACAAGCATGTCCTTCCAACATACAGTGTGTTCTGTTTCCATTAGCTGTGGGTTTACTACCCTCGACCGCCCCCTCTACCACCCCACCTAACTGGCACCCAATGAGTATTATTACCATGTGAGCACCTTAGTGTTAATCAGTTAGTACCAATTTGATGGCAAGTATGAGTGGTGTGTGTCTTTCTATCGTTGTGATACCTCACTTCGAAGGATGGGCTCAATCTCTATCCAGGATAATATAAGAGGTGCTAGATCATGATTGTTTTTTGTAATTGAGTAGTATTCCATTGTATACATGTACCACATTTTATTAATCTACTCATGTATTGACGGGCACTTGGGTTGTTTCCACATCTTTGCAATTGTCAATTGTGCTGCTATAAACATTCAAGTGCAGATGTCTTTATTATAGAATGTCTTTTTTTCCTTTGGGTAGATGCCTATTAGTGGGATTGCTGAATCAAATGGTATTTCTATTTTTAGTTCTTCGAGGGTATCTCCAAATTACTTTCCACAAGAGTTTTACTAATTTGCAGTCCCACCAGCAGTGTAAGAGTGTTCCAATCTCTCCACATCCATGCCACATCCATGCCAGCATTTGTTATTTTGGAACTTTTTGATAAAGATCATTTTCGCTGGACTTAGGTGATATCTCATTGTAGTTTTGATTTGCATTTCCCTGATGATTAGAGATGTTGAGCACTTTTTTATGTGTTTGCTGGCCATTTGTCTTCTTTTAGAAAGTTTCTGTTCATGTCCTTTGCCAATTTATTGATGGGGTTGTTTGATTTTTTTCTTCTTGATTTTCTTAAGTTCTATATAGATTCTTGTTATCAGCCCTTTATCTGTGTGGTGGCTCACTCCTATAACACTAGCACCTTGTGAGGCTGAGGCTGGAAGATTGCTTAAGGTCAGAAGTTTGAGACCAGCCTGAACAAGAGCCAGACCTCGTCTCTACAAAAAAATAGAAAAATTAGCCAGGCATGATGGTGCACACCTGTAGTCCCAGCTACTCAGGAGTCTGAGGCAGGAGGATCGCTTGAACCCTGGAGTTTGAGGTTGCAGTGAGCTATGATGATGCACTCTAGCCTGGGTGATATATATATATAAGAGTATATATATACTCTTACTGCTACCAGGATATCATACTTAATTTCCTATGACCATTCACTTTTCCCCTCTCCTGGACAACTTTTCATAATTTCACTCTTCTCAAGTACCCTAAACTTCCTTCCTGTCTTCACATTCCTACTTCACTGAGAAATTAAAGCAATGAGAAGAGAACTTCCATAGACCTCCACACCGTATTTACCCGCCCACAGCATCTGCATCCACAGTCTGTGCCCCACGCCTGTCACTGTTCATGATCCTTCCCAAAGGCAGCCCTCCTACTATACACTACAGCCCATCCCCTGTAGTCTACGTAAGGACGTCATTCATTCCAGCAACTCTCATCTCTTTCTCTCATATCAATTTTTTACTCTATTGGATCATTGCCATTCAAATACAAATAATATGCGGCTGTTACTCCTATCTTAGAAAAACATTATAAATAAATAAAACAGTAACTTCTCTGGATTCCACTTACCTCATTGGCTATTGTCTCATTTCTCCTCTCTAGAATGTTACCTACATTTGAACAAAAACCTCTCTAGAATGTTACCTACAATTACTCTCTGTATTTTCTTTCCTGCCATCCTCCACTAAAACCAGTTCAATCAGATTTTTACTTCACTACTCCATTGAAACCATTCTGAACAGTGTGCCCAAGATCCACCATGTGGCCACGTCCAACAGCCTGATCCTCTTCTTGCTTTCTCAGCAGCATCTGGTACAGTCGATCACTCTCTCCTCGATGTGCTGTCTTCACTTGGCTTCCACATTCTCCTGTTTCTCTCCTGTCTCACCGACTGTTCCTTTTTACTCTCCTTTGCTGGTTCTTCCTCTTCTCTCTGACCCTTTAATGTAGCAATGCCCAGGGCTGAGTCCTTGATCCTGTTCTTTTCTCAAACTACAGTGATTCTCTTGGTGATCATAGCAGGGTTATGGCTACTGACCTGCAAATGTGTATCTCCAACTCAGACCCCACTCACTAGCTGCAGATCTGTATGTCCTTGGATATAAAATAAGCATGTCAAACGCAGCATGCTCAAATGTGAACACCTGATCTTACTGCCAAAACCTGCTCTATCCTCAGCCTTCTCTATTTCAGTTGATGGCAACTCCACATTCATCACATGGAACACTCTATAATCCACTTTGATTTTGACTTTGCTCTTTCTTTCACAGCCACATCTAGTTCAACCACAAATCTTGCTGGCTGTACTTTCAAATCTAGGCAGAATCTGAATGTGCTTTGCTACCTCTCTGCTGCCACCTGGTCTAAGCCATCATCTCTCACCTGGCTACCCCAATAGCCTCTGAATAGTTCTCCCACTCCCACCCTTGCCACTTTACAAGTTAGGCTGGACAGAGCAGCCAGAGGGATCCTTTCAAAACATATCACTCTCCGCTCAAAATCTCCCACTGTGGCCCCATTTGCACAGAGTACAATACAATGGTTCACAAGAACTTACAAGGCTGACAACAGCATCCCACTCCTCTCTCTGACCTTGTCTTCAACGATCTGGCCCCTTGATCACTCCAGACACGCTGGTCCCTTCCTACTTCTAGAAGATGGACCAAGCAGGCTCCTACCTTAGCACCTATGCATTAGCTGTTCTCTCTTCCTGGATGCTATTTCCAGCTTGGTTAACTCCCTGACCTTTCTTTCATGTCTTTGCAAATGCCACCATATCACAGAGGCTTACTTTCACCATCTTGGTTATTACTAACAGCAACGCACTGCAAAGAACACAACTGGATTAGTACAAACACACACAGACACATACTGCCAATCCCCACGTACCCTGTTCCATTTCTTTCTGTTTTCTGTCATTTATCTCCTTCTAAGATATTTGATAATTTATTTAGTCCTTTACTATCTATTCACTATCTTCTCCTTCTCCCTACCTCCCCCTCCTACAATGCAAAACAAAACTCTCCAAGAGCAGGCATCTTTGTAATATTCACTGCCCAATCCCAAACCTACAAACTCATATAACATGTTCAATAAATCAATAAAAAAAAGTCCTCCTGGAATTTATAACCCACAGATTTTGGGTATAATCCAAGGTTCTATAGCTAAATGCAAAAGCTAAAACTTGAACTCAGACATTCTGAATATAACTTCAATGATCTTTCCACCATAATGCTCTAACTTCCAGACAAAAACAACTCCTCCTCAAACCCTTAAAACACTAATATTATTTTGGTATCTTTACAACTACATAAAATAAATTATTTTAATTATTAATGAAGATGTACATTTTTGTATATATGCATCTTGGATAAATTAACTGTGAATTGATGATGAGTTTACACCCCCAAAACTTCTGTTTTGTGGCTTAAAATCATTGCTTTCTTAGACCTCTTTACTTTCTCCTTACTACAATTAGCAACACTAGCAGATGATTTTCTTTTATAGCCCATTTTACACAAAGAAATGAAGTTTTTTTATCACTTCAGGAGAGCTAGGGTGCATGATAATGAGTATAGAACAACACAGCCAAGTTGAAATTCAAAGGCTGTTCCTGGACCCCTCCCTCCTACTTCTGTGAGTCATTCCAGCACATCAGTATTGCAAAGCCTGCAACCGAAATTCATTCCTCAGCAAAATTGCAAATCGTTACATGTTAAGTTGCTTGAAAATAGTCAAAACTGCAAATGTGTGAGCCTCAAATTCCAATAATCTCCTGTAATTGGACTCAATCATTACAACAGACATGAAATAGGGAGGTAGGAGACAGACGAAGAAGAAAAATGTATTCAAATAACTAGGAGCTTAGTATTTAGAGACAGAATTTTTTTAGCTTTGGGCAACTCTCTGCTCTTCCAGGTGGTGGCAGTACAGAAAGTAGCAAAAACAACAATGAAAACTGTCAGAGTAAAACATTTGAAATGTTACAACTATGACTCATAAATATAAAGTGTGTCAAAATTTGCATAAGTCATTAATGAGGGAACCAGCAGGATTATAAACCTGGTTCAAAGGGTATTTGGTGAACTAAGGAGTTACAGAAACTGAAGGAAGAGAGTTGCAATGAGATAACTAAGTTAGATATATAGCTGGCTGAAATTCTACAGAGCAATACAACCGTAACTTTTAGGTTCACATTTTCTACTAGACAGAAAACATCTTCTTCTCTACCAGACAAACTCCATGTATTAAAATATAACTTCACATAATCTGGGCCCTAATCAATAGCTAATAATGTGTGAAACAAAAGGATACTATCCCAAAGTAATCCTTGTGTGTGCTTATTAGACAATGTCTCAGCATGGCACTGAAAGGAATTGCCTTATTTCTAATTTTTTGATACTGTTTTTTTTTTTTTTAACACAACTAAAGTAGGAGAGCCTTCTCTTTGAGAGCTGCCTTTGGAGAAACACTCTATTCCTTTGCATTAGCAAAGTGTCTGGTCTGTTTTGAAAAAGAAATTCTTCCTGGTTCCAAGTTCTAAAAAGATCCCTTCATACCACAGCCTATTTTAGTAATAGAGTATTTTGCTTGCATACCGTATTTCTCCTATAAAACAAGAACGTTAATTAATGATTGGAGAATCTCATATATCAGTCTGACCTGTAAATTGTCTGTATTCAAAGAAATCTTCAACTTTATTTTAGAAATGGACAGCACCTTAGTGAGGAATCTTGGAGAAAAAGGTTAAGCGATTTGCCCAAGGTCACTTTATGAGTTTGAAACTAAACTGATAGAGAACTTGAAGTTAAAGCAGAAAAGCATGTGGGGCTACATCAGCTGTAGAAATCCCAACTTCCTGTGCTTGGTCTATGGATAACTACGATCTCGTGACCCTTGACTAATGATGACGGCCCTAATCCAGGCTTTACAGCAATGACCTCAGGTTTAAGGACCGAGAAGGACTTTTTGATGATTAGTAATATAATATCTTTTCCCCACCCATCACAAGGTTCATGAATGCCACCCCTATAACAAAAGATATTAACAAGAGAGAAGCATGACATATTTATGCAATATAAGTTTTATTTGACATGAGATCCTTGATAAATGAAGACTTAAAGAGCTGAAGACCCAAGGAAACTGTATTTTTATGCTTATCTTCAGTGAAGAAAGGACAGTCATGTAGAAGTATGATTAGACAGAACGGGGTATGATCTAATCATAATAAACTAGGAGGAAATTAGCAAAGCCTGTTTGTTCAGATGCTTCTTGGACTTTCTGTGTCTTTATTCCTTCCCTCAAGATATAGAGCAAGACACCTGTCATGTGAGGGCCTCTTAGAGGAAAGGTAGCAAGAAGATCAGAGTCACCTTCCCGCTTCTGTGATTTTCTCTATTTTCTTCAGCTTAAAATACTCAGTATGCCAAGGTATCATATTTAGGAGTATCATGTTCTGAGTCCCGACAGTAATTTTCTCCAATAAGATTCACAGTGAAAGAAATAGATTAATTCAACTGCAGTTTAAAAATAAGAGAAAGAGAAGATTGAAGCTTAGATGCAATGCTATTTAAATTGGCAAGTCTGAAATTATTTTGTCTTTTATAACTTTATTTTCATCTTTTCTGATTTTTTCTTCCATTGTTTTTTTTCCAAATCTACCTTCTTGAGAAAGAAAAACCCTTTCCTTTTAGAAAATAAAGTTGTATTATTAAAATAACCCAATTTTAGAAAAGATAGCGTATACAGTACATATATTATGAGACCTAAAAACAAGAGAATTTGACAACCAAATAAGTTTTGACAGCAGGTTAGAATGTATGCTATTTCTCCTCTTCTTTTTAATTCTTCTTATCTACAAACTAAATTTCAAATACAGGATTAGCTGATAGTGTTGAAAGGGAGAGAGTTTTGTTACTTTCTAAAAGTATTTATGTCAGTCACAGTAATCATGCTTGGACAATAGTATTCTTTCATCACGAATTTGTAGAATACCGATTCCCCTATCAAAGTACCTAAAATTATTTACTTAAAACTAGGGATTTGACATTGGAAAATGAAGCTTAATGAGTGTTCAACATTGGTTGCTAATTGCCACCTTGATTCTGCAATCCCTAAAGCATCTCTGAACAATAGAGTCCAGATGATTTTAAATTAATTCAAGTCTACATTAACTTAAAATATATGTGCATACCACATGGTATGTTTATATTGATGGAGACAGAGAGAAGCTGTCAGAAAAATTGGATAAACCAAGCTAGAGTGTCAAAATTCTGAAAAGTTCAGGAGTAGTTGTAATATCAAGAATACACTATTTCAGTTATATTTCAAGTTTTAAGCTCACATTACCCTGTAATTATCTTAAATCCAAAGGGCAGGCTTAATGCTTACTGTTCAACCTCGACTATTCAAAATATATTGTTTATTAAAATGCTCTAAGTATCCTATTCAAAGTGCTGAATAAAAAAGCTTTTTAAATGCATGTTGATGTCTCCTATTCCACTCTCTCTTCCTCAAGGTTGTTAATAAACATCCACCTTTTGAAATAAATGGTCATATCCAAATACCAAACAGATGTTTCAATAAAATCTGGACAGCTTAAGCTGTCCAAAGCAATATTTCCTAATAGTTTTCTTGGCACATTCAGATGATTTTATATTCTCCTTCCCTTTGGCTAAATGTAAACCAAAAGGAGAAATATTACCAGTTTGATGCAAGCTAGTGACCCGAGCCAGGGTCTCTGTGGTGCTAGTCCTGTGCTGTCACAGGACAGACCAAAGCCTTCAAAGGGCAGGGACCCTTATGATTGAGGAACCATCCCTTTGGAGTGGCTCAACTCCTTCCTGAGACCTGTGATCTCCTATGAGTAGTTAGGTAAAAAGAAGGTTTAAATTACTTCCTGCCATCCTAGGGAATGAAAATACCTAGTTTCTAGAAAAATGTCTTTGTTGCTAATCAACTTTTAATTATATTTTATTTCTCTAAATTGGGAAAAACGTCAGCATCTCCATTCCCCTAAAATAAAAATAGTTTCTAATAGTTCTTTAAAATATGATAAATGAACCATGATTGTGTTCATTTTGCACCTTAATTGAACTGGTATGCAGGGCTATGCCTGGGGAGGCAGGGGGAACAAGAGAGCTGAAATTCCCCTGGAGCCTAAAATGCAAGGGTTTATTTCGTTAAGTGAAAGTCACAGGTTCAAAAATGTCCTCTGGCCATTGAATCATGTCTGTGTTCCAGCTGACCTTTTTCTCCCTTTAGACCTCCTTAAAGTCACTAGGAATTTATATCTTGAGCAATATGTATCATTTTTAAAATAAAATCTCTTACTGGAATTCACATACAAAGTCACTAAGGGCACACTTTGACCTACTCTAGTGAACTGATAGATTGGGATGACTGTACCATGCTGATCTTCTCTGATTTACTCCCTGAATTTCCTACATCAGGTGAGTATTTATACAGATTTAAATGTGAAAGTTCTCGGAAATTAGCTATGATTTTGTGCCCAGGGCATGGAAGATGCTCGCTAAATGCTACCTTTGAAGGTTTTGTTTGTCCACCCCCTTCACAAAGAGGTGATGGGATAGAAAGGGCAAAGGAAAATGTTTTTTGTTAGATAAAGAAAAAAAAAGGCCTAGACTAGAAATGTCAAAGATAATGGGAGCCAAGGAGACATACAAAAGCCAAGGGTGACATAATCACTTTTCACCTTACTATCAATAGACCCTGTATTTTGTCGAATGGAATTATATAAAAATATGTTTATGTGATTCTAGAAGAATAAAATTTCACTATCGCAAGAGTTAATACAATTTCCCAATTCCCCATGCCCTTAGGGATTTTAGATTAGAACATGATCTGTGCATTATATATCTAAGCAAGTAAAAAAATGTTCTGCTTAATGATAAAATTGAGCAAATACACTGGGAACATGACATACCCTGAAGTTATCATTTATAATGAAAACAAAAATAATCTGAAAATAAAAACTTTGAAGAAATAAGAGAAATAAATTCACAATCATGTAGACAGTCAATGATAAAGCTAGAAATCAAATTTACTAACATAGTCTATGCCCTGTTGGTAATATGTTCGAAAAGTCCCAGGTTACCATACTATGTTTAGTCATATTTTTTTTTGAGACAAAGTCTCGCTTTGTTGCCTGGGCTAGAGTGCTGTGACATCAGCCTAGCTCACAGCAACCTCAAACTCCTCGGCTCAAGCAATCCTTCTGTCTTAGCCTCCCGAGTAGCTACAACTACAGGCATGCGCCAGCATGCATGGCTAAATTTTTTTCCTATCTATTTTTAGTTGTCCAGCTAATTTCTTTCTATTTTTTAGTAGAGACAGGGCCTCACTCTTGCTCAGGCTGGTCTTGAACTCCTGACCTAGAGCGATCCTCCCGCCTCAGCCTCCCAGAGTGCTAGGATTATAGGCATGAGCCACCATGCCCGGCCCTTTTTTTTTTTTTAATTGTTGTTTTAATGAATGGAAACATTTTATCTGTGAAAGAAATGATAAATTAATGAGCACAATCTATTGCAACAATATCAGTAGCACATGTTCAAGATATAAAATAAATCATTTAAAACACATTTAAGTTACTCAAATTCTAGTTTTGAAAAAAAATGGGCCCACCGCAAGGAAAACACATGCAGGAAGATGAGGAAGGTGGTAGGTAGTCTTAGCCAGTCTTTTTTCCTTCCCAGCCTCTCGGGCTCAGTACGCCTGTGCTGTATTATTCCCTGAGAAGGACTGGTGTTTTCCTTTTTGTAGATCACATGTAGCAAAGTCGAGCTTGAATCCTCTTGACTTTTTCTCTTTGTGAGCAGCAAGTCTCCTGTAACCAAGGCAACCAATACCAGCTCTGGTTACCTGTTCCATATTGCAGTGCTGTCCAAGTTTATATTTGTAGCCATAATGAACCTTTTTGGTAACTCCAGAGCTCCAGACCATACTGAGAATCTTAGGAAGGTCTTTTCTAAATAAGAAGAGATACTTTCATTCTCCTAGGTTGTTTTTTTTTTATTAAGTAAAATTTTTATGTTGGAATAATTATAGATTTACAATAAAGCTGGAAAGATAATGCAGAGTTACAGTACACCCCCATCTGTCATTAATATCTCACATTACCATAGTACATTTGTCAAAGCTAAAAAAAAAACCAACACTGGTACATTGTTATCAACTCATCTCCGGATTTATTTGAATTTCACCAGATAGTCTACTCACATTATCTTTCTGTTCTAGGATCCAATCCAAGGTACCACATTTCATTTACTTATTATGTCTTCCTTGTCTCCTCTGGTATATGACAGTTTCCCAGCATTTCCTCTTTTTTTTTTTTTTATAACCTTCACTGTCTTGAGGAGTACTGGCCAGGTATCCTATAGAATGTCCCCCAGTCTTGGTTTGTCTGATGTTTTCTCAGAATTAGGCTGGGATTATGAGTTTGGGGAAGGAAAAGCAGAGAGATGAAATGCCTTCTCATTTCACCTTTTCAGAGAATACATAGTATCCAACACGACATCTCTAACCGCAAAACCTTCATCATTTGGCTAAAGTCGTGTCTGTCAGTGTTCTCCACTATAAAGTTACTGTTTCTCCCTTCTCCCTTTCCATACAGTCTATTATTTGGAACTAGCCTACCCTCAAGGAAGAAAGTGTTCTACTTCCTGAAGGGAAGAGTACATAATATATACTAAATGGAATGCTTTTGTAAAGGAGATTTGTCTCTTCTCCATTTATCTATCTAATCACCGCTATTTATTTCTCTCAGTATATACTGATTTATTTTTATTTTATACTTTGGGCTACAATCCAACACTATATTATTTATTTTACTACTGAGATCATTCCAGCTCTTTCTGGTTGGTTCCTGCGTTATTGTGACATGGCCCTGTTCTACTACTCACTCCTTCTTCCACTCCTTCTTCCATTTCCCTGATTTAATCTTCCACACAGGGCACCATCAAGCATGCTCACATACCTTTTTATCGCCTGCGTCTCCGCTTGAGAATGTAGGATTCCTGAAAGCTCCTGAATGCAAGAATGTAAGCTCCTGAAAGCAAGATTTTTCACTCTGGTGTTCATGACCGTGTCCACAATCCCTAGACCAATTCCTGCCCTTTCAGAAACTCAAAAAGGAATGTTCAATGAAATCGTTTTTTTCTTAGTCATTTCAGGATCTCAATCCAGTTATTTCAAGGTTCTGGGCCTTCCTCACTTTTCCCTGGGGGCCACCCAACTTGTTTCTAAACAAAACAGCCAGACAGGGTTCCTTGTAGAAAGCTTTTTGTCAAGAGAGGGTACAAACCTGGCCTTGGCTGACTCACCTTAGGCCAATAAAGCCAGTAATGGCTCCTTGGCTTATCTTGGGACAAGATGTAGCAAGGAAAATGTGACCTTTCAGTAACTAAGTGCTCTAGAGTAGTGGCCTCCAAATAAGGGGCACATAATGCAGGAGTTCTAAATACACACACACACACACACACACATTATTATTTCTATTTCTATTCTATCTAAAGAAAAATAGCAAAGTAGTTAGCGTCACTATTATTGTGCATACTAATTGGCCCTGGCACCCTGCCTTGTTCTGTATATCAAGTGACCATGAGCACATCAATTCCTAGTGTCTTGAGGGAGGATGAGGGCATCACAAAGTCGGCAGTGGTGCCCACATTATTTGTTGGCCTTCAGCGTATTGGGACATGATGGAGTTAACCCATGCCTGGTAGAGCAGCCAGGTTCATCTGAAATTAAACTTGCTGATGTGGCTTTTTAGTAAGGAAATCAGCCCCTACAAATTAATGTGGCACCATGCACCAACCATCAGAGAAAGCAAGCTAAAGTCTGAGCAAACAGATAAATCCTCCTGTTTTACCTGACCAGCACTGCAGCCACTTTCAACAGTATTATGTTATCCTGTTTTTAGCTAAATGGATCTGCAAACATGAGTTAAAGAAGTTGCCACAAAGCAAACATGGATCAAAGAGGATGCTGAGAAGATAAGCAGGAGTAAATTAGATAATGGCAGCAGTGACACTTACAGGAGAACTCTGACTTGGCCACGTGCAGACAGAAACAAGGAGAGTCTAACCCAGAGGCTCCCAAACTTTCTTGGATCATAATGTTCTTGGTGTTTCAGTAGCGTTTTCAGAGCACCCGCAGACAAAAGATTTTTAAGATACCCAAGGGTTTCATTTATTGAGTAATTAGGTTCAAAGGGCCAAATATCTGTTTCCTAACAACTTAGTTGCCATTTGAAAAAATAATACACATAAATTGAAAAAAAAATTATTGTATTCTTTAACAACGACACTAATAAGATATGTGGACCTGTTGGGGACTGCACAGGTTCTCAAACCTTAGAATCAAATTGAACACAACACCCTCATTTCCTGTTCCTGTACATTGATTTCAAGAGACACTTGCTTTCTATCCCAGCAACCAGAAACACCTAGCACTGCAAATACATGCCATCGCTGAAAATATTAAAGTGCAACCTAATGGGAACTACCTTGTGCCAGTAATTCATGTCCTGTCTGATAGATGTTGAGTATTGCTGTTTCACTCAGAAATTTAAAATATCTCACTTAATCCCTGTGAGTTTGCTGCAGCACCCTTAGAAAAATGCCTGAGTCCAAGTCTAGAGCAGAAGATACATAAGATAAGACTAAAAAATGTTCTCGAACCAAATTAGAGGAGGAGAAATCTATTAAATACTACTAGAGTCATATAAAAAAAATTCTGAAGCCAACTTAAAGAGGTTCTTATTGGCCAAATTTAAGCATCGTAAGAATAATAGCATTAATAGATTAAAACACATCAATATGTTTAAATTCGTGTGCTCATAATGATGCTTTAAAAATTTTATCAGTCACCTTCTAGATACATTGTGTCATTATTTTGAAACTGGTAGATAAAGGAAAATAATCTGGCATTTGTCCTACCTTTCTTATATGGACTGGACCACCGGGTAGCCAAATAGTGGTTGTCAGGTATTTCTCTTTATACATGACTTTCAGCTAACTAATAAACAAAGAAGGCATGATACAGTATTAGAAAATTACCACTTTGCAACCTCTGAAAAATTCCAAAATATAAGCATTGATTATAAGTGGCTGCTGACATCCCCAAAAAAGAGAGACATCCAGACACTACCTTCCTGCTGAGAGACGAATGCACCACCACCTATGAAGTGACCATGTGGAAAAAAATCAAACCATGAATCCAATCGATCTTTAAGCTCCAACTACCATCTTCAGGAAAAACAGAAGACAATAGAATAAGTTAAAGAACATCACAGAGATGCAATCCATAAATGCAGTTTGAGGAAACTCTAAAACCCAGTGTCCTTAACAAATAAATTGCAAGTAAAAAAAAAGAAAAAAGACAGAGAGTGAAAGAAATATCATGACCATTTAGAGTGTGGTAAAGGTGACATATCAAATCTTTAAGGAAAAGATGGAACACAACACATAGTACTACTATCACTGACAGGCATTTGAAAAAATAAACTAGGCACTTATACTAAAATAAACTCTAAAAAACAAAGGATTTAAAGAATTTAAAAATCAATGTCCTAGAACTATCCATGAGTGATTTGTTTTTAATGATATTGGCATAGAGAGGATCTTTCTAAGCAAAGTGTTAAAGACAAAATTTATAATACAAAGTATTGATAATTTTGACTACACACAGGTTTTAAACTTTTGTGGGGAAAAACATACCACAAAAAATGTTAAAAGATAGACAACAAATTGAAGAAAAATATTTGTAACATATATATCAGGACATGAGGTAATATCTTTTAACATGTAAAGAACTTAAAGAACTCTTAAAAATTAGTATAGAAAAACAAGAAACACTCTAATAAAAAAGTGTATGAAGACACGAGGCATCAGTTCCCAGAAAAATAAATACAAGGAGATTTATTGCAGCTTTTTTCACAATAAATAAATTTTCGAGACACATAGATTAAAATGAAATTAAAAGATATATAAATCAATCACAATGTATGGACATTATTTGAATCACAGAATCAAAGGAATGAAAGGAATGATATGTATGAAAGAATTGGAATTGGAACAGTGACTGACTATTTCATGATGATAAAACATTAGTGTTAATTTTTTTGGCCTGATAGCGTTTATGTTTTTAAAAGTCCTTATCTTTTAGAAAGTTATGCTGAATATTTATAGATGAAATTATATGATATCTGAGGTTCCCTACAAAATAAATAAGGACAGAAATGTGTAGATGAGGTAGGAATGGCCAGGGATTGACAGTGGGATTGGGTGTTGAATGCATGTTGGTGCATGAAATTATCCTATCTACTTTACTGTACTCTCAAACTTCTAATAATAACTCCATAATAAAATGGAGTTTTTTGTTTTGTAAATATATAAATAAAATCAAAAGAGGAGACAGGATAACCTGATTTAATTTTAAGGGTACAAGCTTCAGAGTCAATTGTCTATATTCAAATTTTAGCTCCATGGAAAATTACCTAAACAGACTCTTTCTCAGGTTTCTTATCTATACATTGGAGAAAATAATAATACTCACATCACTGGACTGTCATAAAGACGGTTTTGTGATAAGATCTAAAACTTGCCGAACATAATGCCAGTGACTTTGATTTCAGAAAATCATGACATCCAAGTAATTCCCCTTATTACATACAGTATTGGTTCTAAATTTTCCCCATGTCATACCTATCAGTACAAGGAAGTAGCCTCTCAGAATCTTGGGACAGGAGATGATGTTTTAAAATTCCACAGGGAGAGTCTGGTTTGCTTGCCACAGAGGACCCTGCTCCTGCAGATCATTATTCAAGAGGCCAATATGGCGAGCAACCAACTTGCCAGCCATGTGAGTCAGCCACTTGCAAGCAGAGCATCCACTGCTGGGTAAGTTTTCATGTGCCTGCTGCAAGGGTGAACAGCTGACTCAACCTCAAGGGAAACCTAAAGCCAGTACCACCCAGCCAAGCCACATTCCTGATCCACAAAAATAATAGGTGATGTGACGAGTAATAAATGCTTATCGTTATTTAGAGCCATAGAGTTTGGGATAATTTTTTGCACAAAAATAGATAAGCAATACGCCTATAAAGATATGTGAACATTCAAATTCACTGAAAAATAAGAAGTAAAAAATATAAAAGTATAAAAATAAAAAATAAAAATAAATTCAGCTATAAAATGCTCCCCTGCTTTTCATAATTCTCAGAAAAATATTCTGGAATGAACGTCAAAGAACTTCCTCTGCAAAAATCAGTGCTGGACATGGGTAACATGTGGACCAATTAGCACAGCACATTAAGTGTGCGCCCCAACATCTTGCTCTCTTGGGATATATAATAATATATTGTAAGATAATATAATTCACTTATTTTAAAACAGGCTATGTTCTTAAAAAATAAATATTTGATTAAAAGATATCATATGTAAAGCCTAAGATGTGAATACAGATTGTCTGCAACAAACTGTTCCTCGAGACATGTGAATTTTTGGTTTGTGGTCAGTATGTTTTTCTCAAGTGATCCTAGTATTTTTGTTGTAACCATTTGGCAATACTATTTTCAAACATACATTGGAAATTCTAGCATGAAATCTTGTATGGTGCTATGCAAATAAGATAAGGGGTAGTTAAAGCTATAAACTATAATTGATGAAGACTTTAGTTGAACAGAAGGTCTTCTATTTGCCAAGCACTGTGCTAGATGCTTGAAACAGAAAACTCATGCAAGTGTGGATTTTTTAAAAAAACTCAGAGTCTGAGAATCCTTTTCAAGTAGTAAATGATTGATACCAGGGACTGATCAATTCAAGAAGGATGGGAAGAGGACAAGAATGAAAATCATGGGACACAGGGAAGTAAAATGATCAAAGAAAACAGAGACCACCCAATAGTTACAAGACTTTACTGCTGAAAAGAGATTAGAGATTCACCTAACAGCATCACAATGTCCATTACTTTTTTATTTTCTCTAATATAATTATTATATTAATTGTTGAGTAAACTCAAATCTCATTCGGTAAGGTGGGTTCTATCATTATCCCCAGTGCTTTTGATAACCACATAAACTTTACTTGGAAAATATTTATACAGAAATATATATAATAAGTCACATTTTAATTATGTTTTTTAACTTTTAGAATTTAAAAAAAGAACTATTTATTAGATGCACATATCCTAAACCCACTAATTCCCCTTCTAAGGAGATACCTAGAGAAAAATCATGCACATATGCACATTTGCACATGAATATATGTAGAGGATACTCTTTGCTCCTTTGCTTATGATGGGTAATATTAGAAACATTAATGGGAGAATAAAGCATGATTTCTTTCACTGCTCTTCATTTCAGCATTTGCTGTGTTGTTCTTTTTTTTTTTTTAGTTTAGTTTTCAAATTATCTTTAGATTTAATTTATCTAGCTCTAGAGGAAAAATTATTTGCTATTTCTGTTGGGCTAGCTCAAATTTATATATTAACTTGAGAGAATTGACATTTCTACAAGATTAAGCCATTCTCTCCAGGAACACAGAATGTCTTTCCACTTGCTTAAGTTTTCTGTTTTTTGTTTTTATGGTTGTTGTTATTTTTTTTCCAAAGAGTCATCCATCTCTCACTCTCAGACCACTGGTGTGGGTGGCGCTGAGCCTAATCTGATCGAGGAGAAAGAGTTGGCATATGACCCAGGCTCTGTCAATCAGAGTAACAGAGTTGGATTAAGGAATGGATATATGTGCCAATCTGGAGCAATGAGCATCAGCTTGAGAACTGTTTCTGGATCTATTAGGAAAGAAAGATACTTTTTCTACTGGTGTTGCTAAGGTAATAGAATATAAGCCTTCAGTTGTCTGGAAAGAGCCTAAAAATAAAGCCAACACCAAGAAAAAAATCAAGTCAAGTCATGGAGTGAGCCAGGTTCCTGACAACAATCATTGCATAGCAGGACCCAGTTTTGCCTGATCATATACTCTGGGGTCAATGCATTTATTTTCTTTGTTTAAACCAGTTCAAGTTGAATTGTTATTACTTACAACTGAAATAGGCAACATGACAAGTATAATATTTATTTTTTTTTATTTTGGAATTCCATGTAGAACATGATCCCATCATCATAGAATCATTTCTGTGATACCTTGGTCACTCTCATCTCACTTTATCCAGATCAAAGCCTTAAGATATGGGACGGACTTAGTGGGAAATGTCTAATCCCTTTTCTCCCTATAGAGAGCTCAGATGAGCAGTCCACACATATCACTTTCTCTGGAAACTCTTTTGCCTCTGTAGCTAGACAAGAGGGTCTTTGCCAAGGGGCATGCAATTAATTTTACAGTAAGGATTTCAACTGAGGAAGAATTAGTCTTTCCAGATCTGTCTCTTTCCACCCACTAGACACCGTTCCATATGTATAAGACTCCTGATAACAGTGGTTCTGACATCTTCCTTTTTTCCCCGAACATAAAGATCAGCCTCCTAGTTATTGCTTTACAATCCAGAGATACACTTTAGAACTGATTAAACACATATCAAGGACAGAAGGCATGAACCTGGAGCTACTGTTTCTAAGCAGTTTAAATATGTGCAACCAAAAGCTACAAGATATCTTTAATATACATGTCCTCATTTCACATATTCTGCGGCTTATTGCTTGAACCACAAAACACAAAGAGCCCAGTAATACAACAAACCCTGCAAATGTGCAGTACACCATTTCCCAGCAGGGGCCTCCGCGTCTCCCAGCATGTGGCTCTGCCTCTCAATGATGTGAAAAGCCTGTCACAGACTGACTTTCCAGCTGAGGCTGCAGCCTTCTTACAGACTGGATAAGCAATTTCAAGACTGTTAGTTTCTCACGCACATTTCAGAAACGGTTAATACGAATTTGGCTCAACCTAGCCATCTGAAATTTCTGAAGAAATGACATTTATATCCCTAGAAATATAAATGTGAATGTATTTGAGGATTTTGCTTTAAATAATATGTTACATATTTCAGCTACATTATGTCTCTTGGCAATTAATAGACTTGTTTCTCTTCATTCTAGGGTGACTTTGTGCTTATATAACATATGCTGTCTAAAAAATGTATCAGACTCTCTATAAAGCTGTAAATCATTACTTATTTCCATCCATTCTTCCTATCTTTAATTATTAAGCATTTATTATGTACTACTTGATTTCTTCGATTCTGCACTAGAATTCATTCTTTATTCTGTTCCTCTCCCTTCATTTCCCTCCCTTTATCCTTCTCTCCCTCTTGTCCTTCCTTTTACTTTGCAAGGTCCTTCACCAGGCCCTGGATTAATTTTCTGTATGTATGTACATATGTATTTTGTGAACAGAATTGAATTAATCTATTACAGGTGAGTCAACTTGACCCTAAGGTTTGTGTACAGAGGGATTCAGGATGTCTTCCCATATGTGAAGGAATGGTGGGGCAGCAAGCCAGGTCTCTATCTGCAGCAGGAAAAAAAAAAAAAAAGAATTTCATGAGAAAAGAAAAAAAATTTGTTCTAAGAAAGAAAGTCAAGATGTATGTTCTAGTTGTAGGGTGGAGGGCAGTGAGTGCTAAACAGAAGGGCTACCATAAGAATGAGAAATGCTAGAATGGCCAGAAGTTTGCAGAGCTAGAAGAATCCAGAGTAGTTGGCTCTGAAGACCTCAGCTTTGACAGTATCAGAAGGATCAGAAGACAGCGGTACTCACAAGCACACTCTCACGCCCTGGCTGCCCTCTGCCCAGACTTAGGGACAGAACCAGCTGCCCCACTACTGCCCTCTAGCAGGAGAGTACTTAGGTCAATGGAGCCACCAACAAGAAAAACTGATCAGCACTGATGGACATCAAAGGGCACTCCCAGAGGCATTGCCATTTTGGGCTCTAGCAGCGGCAGGAACTATCATAATATCCAGAGACTAGAGGGAAATATCTCCTATTAATCATGAGAAGCTGCAAATGAATGGATTCTGCCCCGCTCAGGTTATTAGCCCAGCGTCTAGCACAGTACCCAACACATAGTAGGTATACACTAAATATTTGTGGCATGAATGAATGAATGAATGAACAAATGAATGAATTAGAAAACATCTACATCACTGGATATACCTTTTCAACTATGGGAATAAACTCCAAAGCTGGTCTTTAAAAATGTATGAAGGGAATGTTTGTGAGCACTTAAAACTCCAAGCAAGGTGACTGAGAGCAGCTCTGTCTCAAGGAGGCAGAACTGGCGTTGATTGCAAGTAGGATCCTAATCAAGTGTATCCAGCTCACGTTTGGAAGAAAAAAAAATACATGAATAGAAGATAATCAGCCACAGACACAGGAGAAAAACAGGATCCCCAGAGGAAGAAAATGTTGACAAATAATTATGCAAGTGTTGCATAGAGGAAAAGACATTTTGATTAAACACTAAAAGTTTGAATTTCTTGGCAACAGCATCCCTAGAGTACCTTCAGTCTGTCCTAGCTGGGGGACACTTCTTCAGTCGAATCACTCCTGATGTCTGGATTTCTTGCTCACCAAATTTCTGCCAATCCAAGAGGCATTCTCACCTCTTGACAGTTGTACTGCTCTCCAAAATTTGACAAATTGGTTTATAGGAGACAAGCCTCTGAGAGCTTGGTTAATGCCAGGCCACCAAAAGGGATGGCCTTTTCTCAGTGCACTGCTGATAAAATGAGATTTGTGAGCTTCATAGCTGAGGACTAGCTATGCCCTAGTGGTGGGGGCACCCTCAGGATGAACGCCACAAGCTAAGAAAGTGGCTGCTGGCTAGCTAGCCTTCCAGGAGTGAACTCTCTGTCTTTCCCTGTGCCTTTGCCAACATCACCTGTCTCCCCAGAGAGCTAGAGGAGGAAAATAATAGATTTCAATTGGCCACCAGTGGTTTGTAATAAAAACAAAAAAGCACCCTAGAGTCCCCCAGAAAAGCGTGAAGAATTTTTAAAAGCCTGGATTTATCTGCAGAGCAAATACAAGCAAGGACTAGAGAAAATCCATTTTGTGTCTGTCACTGTGATTCTATGTTTTGTTGGACCTGTGTCTCTGGGAAACTGTTTATACCATGTTTATCACAAATCTAGTAACATTCAAAGTCACTTACTATTTGTTTCTGTACATTCCACCCAGTCGCCAATTACCTCCAAATTACCAAGTTTATCTTGTTCATTGATTATCTTGGCGCCTCAAAAGGATCTGACATTGCAGTTCACCAGCCCTTTCCCTAATTAGGCACAATGATGTGATGATATAATGCCTCGCTCCTGTCTCTCCAGTGGCTCCTACACTGCTTCCGGTTTCTCCTCCTGATGCTAACTGGAGTTTCAGTCTCTAGACTCTAGTCTGTGCCTTTTCTCCCAGCAAGTCCCAACCCACTCTACTCCAAACATTCAACCAGGACGGCCGTACTGAGCACCTCCTGTATGACAAGCTACCAACTCGAGTGCATCCCTGATTGGTGCCCTAAACTTTAGATCCATGTCCATAATGGACCTACTGAACATTTATGTGCAGCTGGGCTCCCATCACTTCCAACAAAGCACAGCAGAGCATTAATACTTTCTATTGCAAGTAAGAGGACACGCAAATACAAAATAGCCTGCACGCCAATGGAAATTATCAACTCAAGCCCAGATATAGAGTGAATTCCAGGATTCTGGCTGCTTTTCTCTCTCCCTCGGCTCTGCCCTCTTCCATGGGCTGCACTAATCCTCAGGCAGGCTTTTTTATGGTAATAAAATAGTTGCAGCAGTTCCAGAACTCTAATACACATGTCAGATTACAGAAGAAGAGAGCATCTCTTCCATAGCCATTGAACAGAAGTTAAGGGCTTTCTTCTGACTGATTAATGAGAGTCGTCACCTACCTCTGTACGGCCACTGGAGCCTGAGCAATGCCATGAGCTCTTGATTTAGGGCACAACTACAGGCTCATTTCTGAGTCAGTTACTGTGGCGAGGAGATGTGATTATCATGACTAGCTTAGGCCACACAGAGCCTTTGGAGCCAGAGATGTGCTAAATCCTACCAAAAGCATGGCTACTACATAGAGGAAGAAGGGAAAAATGAATGCTGGGAAGACAACCAGTAATTTTAAGTATATCTTATGAATTTAGGACTCAAAGAAAAGGAAGAATTTTAGTTTTTTGTTTTCTTTTTTTGCTTGTTTGTTTTCTTGCTCCAAGCTAAGTTGATCTAAAAAAGGAAGAATTTTGTATGGCCAAGTTTCCCAGACACCTTCGGGTTCATTTCTTATATATTTTAACTAGTTTGAATGATATAGTTCAAAAGTGTATTCTTTATATCTCTGACTTTTAACACAAGCATACCAAACATAATTTAACCATTTAAAGATCATTTGAGGTCATCAAGATGTGGATTTATTATCATACCAATTACAATCTAATGACTGACCCCAGGAGTTATTGAGCTGTGCATGGCTGTGGCCCATTAAATGACTACAAAGCGCTACACACTTTAAAAAATTGTATTTACTTTTTATGACTCTTTTTCCTCCTCCCTTTCTCTAAATTGCTACTTCTAATCTACAGTGGAATTGGGAACAAGATAATGAAGCCTTTAAAATTGCATATAAATTAGAAGTAAAAATGAAATTGCCCAGGAGGAAATACACCAAAGTGCAAACTGTGGCTGCCTCTGAGTAGAGTAGGGGCACTAACACCTTTTTTTTTTTTTTTTTGCTTTCTCATTATTTTTTTTCCTACAGTGATTATGAGTAACTTTTATGATTACCCACACACAAAAATGAACAAAGTAAATGGGATTTGAGTAGTGCCTTCCTTCAAATTTCTGAAGTTGAAGTGTCCCAGGTACTAATTCTTGCAGTCTGTGACAACTCTCCTAGCAGATTGGAGGCCTTGTTGTTGAATTCTTGGTTGCCTGGTATGTTCTGAGTTAGGAAGGATACACACGAGAGGAGAAGAGTTCATGGGAAAGTCAGGACATTCCAGGGAGAAAGTCAGTTGCCCATCTACCATGAGGCCTTACCAGGGAGCTTTGACCTGCAAGGTCACCACCAGGCGGAGGCTGCCACTCCGCTTTGCAGATAGGAAAACCTAGTCTTGCCTGTGCCCCGGGGTCGGACAGATGGTGAGGATGATGACTCAACACCATGGAAACTCAGACGTGACAATTTAATAACAGACAATGTAAAGGGATCTGCTACTCACAAGGAATTTTCCTTCTGGCATAGAAACCAAATTAAAATTAGAAGGTCGATTTAATGAGTATAAAATTAGAACAAACTATGAAGTGGCATAAGGTTAAAATAGACTGGTGCATCCATGCATCAATACATGGGGCCATGTCAACCAATCACACCAAGCCTAAGGCCTCATGCCACTAAACAGTGCTTTGGGGGAACTGTCAAGCTTTGTCTGCATGACTCACTATTTAAAATATTTCATTACCAAACAACCTTTCTTGTAATGAGCTGTTTTTTCTTTAGATATGTTAATACAATCCCAGGCTATGGGTAAAGGTTACAGTCACTTTTCATGCTTCTCTTTGTGAGTAAAGCTCAGGGAGAGCAGTTTTCAAGTGCCAGGGCCACCTCATGGTTACTACCCATTCTACATACATTCAACTTCCCAGAGAGCTGAAAGCCAGATAGAAAAAGGCTCAAATAAATATAAAACTAAACTCATTATCTTCCTCACAGCTCCTCTACCAAGCCAAACCAGCTTCCCAAACTAACTTACCTTTTTTTTTTCTTAATTCTATGCACCTCTTTGACCTTTCTCTCTCTGTTGGTGCCCATAATCTCCAGGAGGCCAAGTCTTATTTACTCCTCATCCTCCAAGTCTCTGCCATCCATTGTGTTCTTTCCACTCCCATTACCCTACTTCTTTATCTCAACCTAAATTATTGTAATAGACCAATAATGGATTTCTTTGACTTCTGTCTCTTCCCTTCTACTCTCTTCTGCATATTGTTGTCCTGTTAATCTTCTCATTCAAATTATTTAAGGGCTCTCCATTACACAGAGAATTATTTGTAAATGCCTTGGGTCAGTGGTCAAAGCTTTCCCAAATTTGGCATTTATGTTATATTTTAATTTTATCTTCTGTGACCCTTCAACATGGACCCTCTGTTTCAGCCTTTGTATACTCACCATGGACAAATGAAAAAATAGAATACAAACAATGCTTATGTTTTGTAAGGCAAACCTATAGGAAAGAAGTCTTAGAAATTAATATCAACAGATATGGTATGCAGATTTTCATTTTAACAACTCATTTAGCTTTTTAAAAAGCTTCCTGCATTTACTTTCATAGATACATACATGCATTCATAGAATCTACAGGCATCCACTGCTTCGTTTATGGTTTGGAAGGAAACCTGAGCCTGTCCAGTATAGGTCTTAATCCAATGACATCAGACAGGTGTCGCATAACTTGTATTGACTTGAGCCTATCATAATTCATAAATATCCTGGAATGTAAATGTCTCTGACACTTAACTTGATAGAAACCCTGTTTATTCCTCATATAGAGTGAGACTTTGAAGAACATAATGTAATTGGGCAGATTTGGCCACCTTTCAAAAAGGACCTCACACAATGTAACTTTATTAGTGTAAAAGACTAGGAAACAGGGCTGAGACCAAATGTAGGGGCTTGAAGATCAGGTGTGGGTATTAAAAGAAACAACTCTTAAGCAGAAGCTAATTAGAGGGGCTGATAACCACAGGCAAGAACTGGCTTGTCAGCTTTCTCTGCCACCTTACATGAACTTTGGCTAATTATAAGATCATTTACATTGCAGTTTTAAAATTTCTCTGCCCTTGAAATTGCCAGGGAAGTTCCGAGACAACCATACAAAGTATGAAAATGGGAGAGAACTCAATTCTAGGAATTACTACCCAAATTCTTAGTAAAAGCAAACCCTTGGCCTTGAATATTCCTCCCCTCAATTAGTAAGATTTCAAAAGATCTAAAACTAGTTCAGCTGCTCTCTTTTGAGCCTGCCCACTCTCCTCCCTGAGAGCGTACTTTCACTTTCAATAAAAAGCTGTTGCTTGCCTGGCTTACACAGTGCATCCTGAAATTCTTTTCCCAACCAACACCAAGAACTTGGAAAAACCTCCACTTGGAGGCCAGTAACAATTTGAGCAATAAAGGGGATATATTGACTCATGTAACTCAAAATTCCAGACATGGTTTCTTCAAAGTGTTCAAACATGGTCACTGGGGTGTTCCTCTGTATCTTAGCTCTTCATTTCTCCATACTTCATTCCCTAGTACATTCTTTCTATACAGGAGCAAAGATGGTCACCAAGCTTAGCAAACTCAGTAAAAGGATGTCACTTTCCCAATCAATAAATAAACATCCTAGGGTAGGTTTTCATTGGCCCAGCTCAAGTCTCATGCTTCTTACTGAGCCAATCACTGTGCCAGTAATCAAGGATGTTTTGTTTACCCAAGACTGTCTCATACACTTCTGCTCCTTTCTGAGGCCAGAGATGGGGTCAACCCCCCTGAACTACATGGATGAGAACTGGGGAAGAGTGATTCCTCAAAGGAAAATCAAGGTGCTGTTACCAGAAGAAGAAGGAAGAATAGAGACAAAACAAACTTCTTGCATTCACAGACATGCCTATTACCACTTACTGTAATATCCTCATTAATGAGTCCCACAACTTTATAGTCCAAAATTTAAGATGAATTTTGGAGATAAGCATCAATAGTTTTAATATACATACACTTAAGCCAGCAATTCTATTTTCAGAAATAATAATCATAACAGCTATGCTATTAAGTGCTTTACTCTGTGGCCAACACTGGCCTAAGCAATTTGCATATATTATTTTATTTAATACAAAACAACCCTTGGATGCAAGTGATAGTGTCTCCATATTTGGGTTCAAGAAATTGAGCTTAGAGAGGTTAAGTGATTTACACAAAGTTGCATAGCTAATAAGAGGCAGAACCAAAATTCAGCCTTCAAAGTCTTAACCACTATTAGTTACTTCTCTCTAAAGTCTCCATGGCAATACAGTCTTTGGAACTTATTCTAAGAAAAAATACTATGGGCGAGAAAAGATGTATGTCCCAGGATGTTATTTATAAGTATTTGTCCACAAAATTCAAGTGTGAAATAAAGTATGAATAAATTATGTCAACCTACATATGTCCCCTCATTATCAGTAAATACATACTAAGTTTCTACTTTATAAAATGATAAAAGATTAATGACTTTTTCTGGAAGGCTGTGAAATTACAAGTTTGCTCAAATCAGCTGCCTAAGATACAAAAGCATCCACAGTCAAGGTTAATCAAACACAATAGAGGCCTTGTGCATTGTTTCTAATCTATCAGGATGTCAGTTTATCACTTAGGAAAAAATTGAATACTTAATCTGTATAACCACTCAAAATAAATCTTTATACATATTTGCTGTCTGCTATCAGGCCAAAGGAGCGTTAGGCTAAATTATTCAACCTTGATGCTCAACACTAGAACATTCCATCAAATGGGAAAGTGAATGGCCTGAGAGCCCAGAGAGATGATGATTTTAACCATTAGACCTAACGTGAGAAGCTTCCTTTAGAGTCAGAAACCCACACTGTGCCATAGTCCCCAACTCAGGGCAAGACAGGCAGCAGGACGGCAGCAGGCCTAAAGCTTACTGGACATCTGGACAAACAGCCCTACTGGCCCAGGCCTCTGACATGCTGCCTTGACTGGGTAGGGAGAAAGGGACACTAAAAGTGTACATGTCACTAATTCATTATTGTCACTTGTTTTTAAAAAGACAGATATTAATGTAAACAAGTCAAGTTCTTACTGAACCTCAGATTTTGTTCTTTTTTTTACTTTTAAACTCTTTTAATACATAGATTCATTAGTTTATAATCAGGCTCTATTTCATCATGCCTCTGTTTCTCATTACCTCCAGGAATGTAACCCCAGCAAATACAGCCCTAAAACCCCACTCCTGGAAAGCTCACGAAGGAGACGCTCATTTGCACACGCGTAATGATTTAGTCCGGTTCATTTTTAATTTGCATAATCTCCCTTCCTTTCCCCCTTCATCACGGTTTTTGATATTTTTTTCTCTAAATGACATGGGTTGGGAGAAAAAATTAAGCAAGCATCAAAGTTCTGGTTCCTGTGTTCTCAGCTATTACATTAATCTTCAAGATTTTCTCTCCTGTTTATTAAAAATCAGTGAATCATCCAACTTTACACATAAATCCATATCGAAGTTAATTAGAATCTCGGTAGTCTAATGTTTGTCTCTTCCTTTATTAATTCCTGGAAGCTTGAAGCAAGGCTCTGTGTGTGATTGTGGAAGAAGGAAAAAGAGAAGCCAGGAGACATGACCTGCCGGTGATTAACCAGCATCGTTTGCATGGCGGTGTCCGGAACTGTGCCAAAGCCCCCTTGGTGTGAGGAAGTACCAAAGCCGGAAGCAGCCCAGCTGATGGTCAGGTCCGCCTCCTCTGGAGGTGAGATTAGCCCTAACCCTACCTGAAGGAGGCAGGATGGAGAATAGAGCCCAGCTTGCTGACTTCCTTTTCTGTCCCTCCTCCATAATTGGGAAAAGGAGCCAAATTATTCTTATAAATTGACTTTCCTTTCTTCCCAAAAAGGTTTTCAAAAAAATATCATTTTTGCAAAATTTCTATTAGAAGCAGGAAAAAAAAAAAAAGCTCAAGAAGTAATGTGTGTGCAAGGTGGAAATTATCATGCAGCAAGACATTTTTACATTTGGTTTTCTCAAAGTGTACCTGGACACAAATGTAAACTAAGTACATGAGGAGGACAGGAGAGTGGGTCTAACACACTTAGTAGTGAGAAACTGACATGAACAGCTCCAGCACCAGGGATTTTATTGCATATTGATTTGGCTTTAGGAGCTTTGTGTGGAAATCACATAAAACAAACTTAGAAAACTAATTTTCTTTCCCAAACTGCTCTTGAAAAGTGTTAGAGAATCTTCTAATGAAGTTTCTTATTTTAAAACATTAGTTGCATTGATGAGATTCATAAGATTCTAAAATCTAAAAAAAAAAAAAAAAAAAATGCTACAAGAAAGCCAAGAAACTTATGGTTATACCAAACAACCAGAGGCTTAAGTTACCCACTGAAAAGACAAGTTAGAGTTTTAGAGCATAATAAATTTATTTTACATTAATACAGTTGATACTACTTTTATGAAGTTGCATAATTCCATGCCATGTGTAAGGAGATTATCTGAAGCCCCAGAAAAACTTAAAACCAAAAAAGTTAATATTGAGTTTAACCCACAGTGGAGAGCCGATTTGGGTACTCTAGCTCCCTGCAACGTATTCCCCCAACCCAAGAGTTCTGGGAGCCCCTCACAATCCAGGGGCCTCACTTCTCCTCTGCAGGTGCACCCCAGCACCCCTATGAACCCCTGAGCCTAGCAGTGGTCCTGCTGTCCCCACAGGCCTAGCAGTGAACATTCACCAGCTGGCGACCCCCCGACCCCTCACATGGGTCCAGTATGCAGGTGGGTGAAGAATGTCTCCCTCTCCTTTGGCCAGAGCAGCGTGTGAGCCTGAGCTAGAGGAATCTCAGGGCGACCTTGTACTTTACAGTGTTACATAGTTGAGTGCATCAGCCTTTCCCTAACCCTCTGAAGCTCTCTCTTCCTCTGGGATCCAGCCAACATGCAGGGCCAGGGATAGATTCTGGGAACAGTCACTATATTGTACTCAATGCCTCCTCTAGCCCTGTTAACTAAGGCTTTGTTCTGGGTCAAGTCCCACATGCCCAGACCCTTTCCTCCCAGGACATTTCTTGCTCTTTCCCACCACCTCCTCTCCCCCTCAAGATGCATGCATCAGGCAGTCTCACCAGCTCCCCCTGCAAGGCCACG
This sequence comes from Microcebus murinus, assembly GCF_040939455.1. Classification (NCBI taxonomy): domain Eukaryota; kingdom Metazoa; phylum Chordata; class Mammalia; order Primates; family Cheirogaleidae; genus Microcebus; species Microcebus murinus. The sequence goes on along the minus strand of NC_134111.1, from coordinate 66,699,790 downwards.
TGCTCGAGCACCAGCAATGGACCCAGCTTGACTTCTCTTCCCAGAAGGCTCCACTGCCTCCAATGGACAATAAACACAGACAAGCTTAAACCCGAGAAGTGCTGACAATCCCAAGGAAGGATCCAGAAAAAGAACAAGGAAGGTAACAGGCAGCTTCAAGAGCACTTTCATTTCTACTGAGCAGTGGCCACAAGGTGACTTTGGATCAATTACTTCTCAGCCTTTTGGCTAAGATCAAGGAGAGATGACTTTGGATCAATGGGTGTGCCACACCATTCCATAGCATGGCTACAGTGTAGGGGTGGGGGTGTGCACAGGTGGCTCAAATGTGATAAACAACTTATAATGTTCACATTGTCGCATAAGATTAGGTAAAACCAGACCGATGCTTCACAACTTAGCCAAGTTCATGTCCTTGTGGCAGCTCTGTCACATTTCTACTCTTTCCCTTTACTGTGTAGTCCCTTTGAGATACTAACAAGGGTTATTGTCCCACATCCCTTGGCCCTTCCTTCCCAGATGTTACATTTAAGCTTCATATTCATTTTTCAATGCTTTCCCCACCCTGATTTTAAGGATCTGCTTTGGTTGAAAGAAAATGATCAACACTGAATTTTGGCACACCCTCTGTGCAACGCTGATTCACCACATTCAAATGAGGCATTTGTTTTGATTCAATGTGTGTAATATAAATCATACAGAAGAGCCAAGTGTTTTTGTAGGGATAGGGTCTAAAGTCAGCATATAAAATAAAACCATGTATTGCCTAAATTCATTGAAAATTCTCTTAAACTAATTTGGAATGCATAGCTTTGTGTATACAGCCATATGCAATAAAATCTATTGCTTACAAATGATTCCTTCCATGTAATATAATGGAGAGATGAAAAATACAATTTTCAAAATTTTATTTTCCTAAGAAGAGAAAGTGAGAAGTTGGTATTCTTCACTGAGTTCTGGATAAAGCAGTTGCCTTGAATGTAAAAAAAAAAAAAGAACGTGTTTTCAAGGGCTAGAATCTCACAAAGCAGCAAGATGTGCCACTCTGAGAACCACCTAAGAACTAAGAAAAGTACCAGTCATGGAGTCATGGTGGATGTGCTATTGAAATGAATACTTTTGTCTTTTCTCACTCACTTCTATCTTGTTTTTATTGGAGTTTTTTTTTTTTTGGGGGGGGGGGCTTGTTTGTTTGCTTATGCTAAGCACTTTTAGTGAACGCCCATAAATTAAATGTGTATGAAATGCACATATACAAGGGAAAACATATACCAGGTTGATCACTTAGTAATGTTCACTTAATCAAATATTTAATCTGAATATGAAGTTAGGCTTTTTCTCACCAGCAGATAGCGTCCTTCTGTTGCCACTGTCACGAGCAACCAGCTGTCCATACGCACATGCACGTCTGCATGCTCATGGTGTGTACACACTCGCACCCACATATGACCACCACCAAGAGGGCAGCAAATGGAACACCTCCTTCCAAGACCTTCAGTCAACGCTCAGTCAACTGATTCCCACTAGTTGTGAAACTGCTCGGTATCTGTGACCTCCCACCTCACCCCTCCCGTATGGCGAGCTGCCTCTCCGACTTCCTTGTGACCCCGCTGGTGCCCACCTGGGAACCACAGTGAATCTGCTGGCACTAAGCTCCTCGGGGCCCTGCTGTGCACCTGCTGCCCTCCTCGTTGCCGCCTTCCTGCCCTCAGCACTGTGGGCAGAGCCTCTACTGACACTGTATTTGCTAGAAACATGAAGAAAGAGGACAAACAGGGCACACTTCGGTACTAGTCAGCTCTCTGTCCTTCAAGATCCAAGGTCTGAATTCCTGGTTAATAGAGAGCCTCAATCGCACCACCCCACAAGGGCGGAGGAGGGGAGGGGCCTCGCTGGCAGCAGCACTTGCTCCCAGTGGCTTCATGATGGGGAAATCATTAACATGAAATAACAGCAAACACGTACACCGCCCTTAGAATATTCTAGGGACTGTTGTAAGTGCCTGGCACACATTAACTTATTTAAGGCAATCGTTTGCCAGCCCCTTGCAATGTCAAAAGCATACGTGTAACTCTACTGGCTGCCTAGCCCCGGCCCTAAACTTTCCAGTAGGAAGGAAATCCCTTTCTCTCCCACATCAGCTGGAGTGAGAGTTCCATCTTCCCCGTCAAGGCACATTCAGATTGCAAGAGGTTCACACCTGACTTCTCCCAAATTCTGAGCAGTCCTAGATTCTTAGATCATAGTGTAAAGCTTTAGCTTCCTTGGGAAAGATAATGTGTCAATCGAAATTTTTAAACTTTTTTTATAATGAAAATGAATAGAAGAGAGAATATAATGAACCCTTTTATATCTGCCTCCCATCTTCAACGATTATCATCTTATGAATAGTCGTATTTCATCTATACCCCTATTCACAGAATTATTTTGAAGCAAATCACAGACATCCCATTATTTCCTCTATAAATACTTTAGTATGTGTGCCAGTTATTAATTTATTACTCCTCAGTTCCAAATCAATCTACCCTTCTTAGCTCTGATGGCTGCGTGACACTGGAGCTTGACCCTGGAAACCTTTCTTTCGCCAGCTGGCAAGATGTTCGGCTCTGTCGGTAGAGGGCACCAGAGGGGCTTTGTAGGAGAAAGAAACAGAGAAGGTTCTGGTTCCGCGGTGTGGGTCCCTGCTTGTTCTTGCAGTGCAAAGCAGCAAGGGCTCATGAGACAGGCGGTGGCGCTTGCCTCCGGTGAGCTTCAGCAGCACCCAAGGGGCGGCTTCCCAGTGAGCTCTGCTGGCAACCCCGCCAGCCTACCACTCAGTCTCACAGGTGCCCCGCTGGCGTCTTCCCAGGAAGAGCCGCCGGCACCCTCCCACGGGGCCTCCCCCGCCCGCTCTAGCCACCTCAGTGAGCTACTCCGCCACCCAGTGGGGCACAAATACAACCTCTCCAAGGAGACCTGGGTCTCACCCCTGAGGCAGCGGGAAGGACTGCCCTAGATGTGTCCCTTCCTTGGATGTTCTGTCTCAGTACTAGAGGAAGTGGCTGCTGCTTATAGCTCCTGTTCCTCTGTTTAGAGTCCACTGCACCCCTTAGTACTTAATCCCGTGTGGCTAATTAATTATTCTTTGTATTAAACCTGCCCTGTTCAAAATACCGTGTGGTTTCTGTCTCCTAACTGGATCATGACTGACACGGACCTGTCATGACTGACAGGTTTTAATTGAGCATTTGATATGATTTCATTTCCTCTCCTTTCTTAGCATATCCGTTTTACTTCTTTTTTTTTTCTTTATTTTTTTTTTTAGTGGTTGCCCTAGAGTCTACAATATACATTTACAACTAATCCAAGTCCATTTTTAAATAACATTATACCACTTCATGGGTAGTGCAAGTACCTTCTAATAATAAAATAACCCTAATTCTCCCCTCCCACCCCTGTAACATTGCTGTCATTCATTTCACTTATACATAAACACGTACACACACACATAAACACACACACACACACATGTACTCACACGTACCTCAAGGATATCGTCGGTTCAGTTCCAGACCACCACAATAAAGTGAATATCACAAAGAAACCAAATTTTTTGGCTTCTCGGTGCTTATAAAAGTTATGTTTACACTATACTATAGTCTATTGAGTGTGCAATAGTATATGTATAAAAGCAATGTACATACCTTAATTAAAATAACACATTATTGCTGAAAAATGCTGACAATCATCTGAGCATTCAGCCAGTTGTAATCTTTTTGCTGGTGAAAGGTCTTGCCTTGAAGTTGTTGGCTGCTGACTGATCAGGGTGTGGTTCCCAAGGGTTGGGGTGACTGGCAATTTCTTAAAATAAGACAAAAATGAAACTTCCCACATTGATTGACTCTTCCTTTCATGAAAGATCTGTCTTGTAGCATGCCATGCTGTTTGATAGCATTTTACTCACAGTAGGACTTCTTTCGAAATTAGAGTCAATCCTCTCAACCCTGCTGGGCTTTATCAACTAAATTTATTGAATATTCTAAATCCTTTGTTATCTTTACAACAATGTTTACAGCATCTTCACCAGGAGTGGATTCCATCTCAAGAAACCACTCTCTTTGCTCATCTATAAGAAGCAACTACTCATCCCTTCAAGTTTTATCATGAGCAATTCAGTCACATCTTCAGGCTCCACTTCTAATTTTAGTTCTCTTGCTATTCCTACCACATTTGCAATTACTTCCTCCTCTGAAGTCTTGAACCTCTCAAAGTCATTCATGAGGGCTGGAGTCAACTTCTTCCAAACTCTGTTAATATTTTGACCTTCTCTCATGCATCACGAATGTTCTTAATGGCATCTAAAACAGTAAATCTTTTTCAGAAGGTTTTCAACTTACCTTGCCAAGAACCATCAAAGGAATCACTATCTATGACAGATACAGCCTTACAAAATGTATTTCTTAAATACTAAAAGTTGAAATTAGTCCTTGGTCTGGGGGGCTGCCTAAAGGATGTTCATTAGCAGGCATGAAAACAACATTAAGCAAACAAAATGTATATTTCCTTGGGTAACAAGGAGCATTGTCAATGAGCTGTACTATTTTGGAAAAAAAAATCTTTTTTTCTAAGTAGTAGATCTCAACTGTAGGCTTAAAATATTCAGTAAACCATTCTGTGAACAGATGTGTTGTCTTCCAGGCTTTGTTGTTCCATGTATAGAGCACAGGCAGAGTACATTAGCATAAGTCTTAAGGGCCCTAGGATTTTCAGAATAGTAAAATAAGCATTGGCTTCATCTTAAAGTCACCAGTGGCATTATCCACTAACGAGAGAATCAACCTGTTTTCTGAAGCTTTGAAGCCAGGCATTGACTTCTTTCTAGCTATAAAAGTTCTAGATGGAATCCTCTTTCAATAGAAGGCTCCTTTGTCTATAGTGAAAAATCTGTTGTTTAGTGCAGCCACCTTCATCAATGATCTCTGCTAGATCTTCTGAATAACTTGCTGCAGCTTCTACATCAGCATTTACTGCTTCACCTTGCACTTTTATGTTATAGAAATGGCTTCTTTCCTTAAACCTCATGAACCAATCTCTGCTAGCTTCCTTTTCTTCTGCAGTTTCCTTACCTCTCTCAGCCTTCAAAGCATTGAAGTGAGTTAGGGCCTTTTTCTGGATTAGGCATTGGTTTAAGGGAATGTTATGGCTGGTTTGATATTCTATGCAGGCTACTAAAACTCTCTCCATCTCAACAATAGGCTGTTTTACTTTCTTATCTTTCATGTGTTTGTGGAGTAGCACTTTTAACTTCCTTCAAGAACTTTTTCTTTGTACTCACTTCGCTAACTGGTGTAAGGTCTAGCTTTTGGCCTATCTCAGCTTTTGATATTTCTTCTTAAGCACTAATAATTAATCATTTCTAGCTTTTGATTTATTGTGAAAGATACGTAATTCTTTCACTTAAACACATAGAGGACATTATAGGGTTGTTAATTGTCCTGATTTCAATACTGTTGTGTCTCAGTGAATAGGGAGGGCTGAGGAGAGGGACAGAGATAGCAGAACGGCCAGTTGGTGGAGCAGTCAGAACACACATGACATTTACAAATACAATAATAATGAAAAGGTTTGAAATATTACAAGAATTACCAACATGTGACACAGAGACATGAAGTAAGCACATGCTGTTGGGAAAATGGTGCAGCAATTCAGTCACATCATTAAAACAGGGTTGCCACAAACTTTCAATTTGTAAAAAACACAGTATCTGCGAAGCATAATAAAGTGCAATAAATCAATGTAACTCTCTATATATACATATTTGATTATGTATGATATATATACATAATCAAATACATGTCATACATAATCATATATATCATACATAATCAAATATATTGTTGCTATTATTTTGAACAAACTTATCTGCTAGATCAATTAAGAATTTTTAAAAAGTTTTTATTTTACTTTTACTTTTCCATCTTTGATGCTTTTTCTTTCTTTATGTAAATCCAATTTTCTGACATAACATTTTTTTTCTCTCTAGTGAACTTCTTTTAGCATTTCTTATAAGGTAGGTCTGCTAGCAACAATTTTCCTAAGTTTTTGTTCATCTAAGAAAGCATTTCCCTTCACTTTTGAAGGATAATTTTGCAGAGTACAGAATTATAGGTTGGTGGGTTTTTCTTTCAACACTTTAAATATTTCATTCCATTCTTCTGGATAGAGACTTAAATAGAAAAAAAAAAAAGAAAACGAAATAAATATTTCACTCCATTATCTTCTTGCATGCATGCATGGTTGCTGAGATGTTGGATATAATTCTTATCTCTTTTCCTCTATAAGTAAGATTATTTTTTTCCTCTAATGTCTAGTAGGATTTTTTCTTTATCTTTGATTTTCTGTAGTTTGAATACAATATTCCTAGATATAGTTTTTTTTCTGGCATTTATCCTGCTCTGTGCTCTCTGAGCTTCCTGGATCTGTGGTTTGGTGCTTGACATTAATTTGGGAAAATTTTAAATCATTTTTGTTTCAAATATTTATTCTGTTTCTTTCTCTCTTTCCTCTCCTTCTTCTATTTCCATTACATATTTATGTTATACCTTTTGCAATTGTCTCAAAGTTTTTAGATAGTCTGTCCAGGTTTAATTTTTTTCAGTCGTTTTTCTCTTTATTAGTTTTGGAGGTTTCTATTTACATATCTTCAAGCTCAGAGATTATTTCCTCATCCATGTCCAGTCTACTAATAAGCCTTTCTAAGGTAGTCTTTTTTCTGTTACAGTGTTTTGTTTTGTTTTTGTTTTTTGTTTCTGTTTTTTGTTTTTTTTTTTTTGAGACAGAGTCTCACTCCTTTGCCTGGGGTACAGTGCGTGGCATCAGCCTAGCTCACAGCAACTTCAAACTCCTGGGCTCAAGCAATCCTCCTGCCTCAGCCTCCCAGGTAGCTGGGACTATAGGCACGTGCCACCGTGCCTGGCTAATTTTTTCTATTTTTAGTTATTTGGCTAATTTCTTTGTATTTATAGTAGAGATGGGGTCTCACTCTTGCTCAGGCTGGTCTCAAACTCCTGAGCTCAAGCAATCCTCCTGTCTTGGCCTCCTAGAGTGCTAGGATTACAGGCATGAGCCACCGTGCCCAGCCTATTACATTGTTTTTGATCTCAGCATTTCTTTTTGGTTTCTTCTTAGAATTTTCATCTCTTCACTTACATTGCTCATCTGCTCTTGCATGCTGTCTACTTTATCCATTGATGTTAAATTCCTGGTCTGATAAATCCTACATCCCTGTCATATCTGAATCTGATTCCGATGTTTATTCTGTCTCTTCAAACTATGCCTTTTGCCTGTTAGTATGCCTTGTAATTTTTTATTGATAGCCAGACATGATGCTGTGGGTGGAAGAAACTGCTATAGACAGGCCTTCAGTGATGTAGTGGTGAGGTGTTGGGAGTAGAGGCAGCATTTTATAGTCCTATGATTCAATTTCGATCCTTTAGAGAGCTTTTGCCTCTGTACTATGAACTTTACATGTGTTCCTTAGTTTACCCCACCCCGCTTGGGTCAGGCAGTATGACTAGAGAGGGCTGAAGTTGGATATTATTTCCCCCAGGTCAATTTGGCTCTGATAAAAACCCAGTGGGTTAGGGTCTGGCTAAATAGGAAGACTTCATTAAGGAAGAACAGAATGCTCTAGTGGATTTCCAAGTGGCTACAGTTCCCTTCCTCCACTAGAAGCAGGAAAGGATTTTTCTTTGACATTCACTGTGAGAACCCAGTAGAGCTCCAGGAGATAAACCCACATAAGTGTCATGGCTCTCCCAACGGCTGGGTTTTCCTGCAGTTTTTATGTTTCAGACTTGTGGACTCTGAGCCTTCAGCCTTCAGCAGATGGTTAATTACAGTTCAGGTTTTCTTACCCTGGCACTGTTCCCACAGAGGTTCCTGCTCCTGGTTTTATGCTCTGGTAAGTTTTGATTCTTTGTATTTGCCTAACTCCAATTTGGGGAGCAGCAGTTTGCCCTGTGACCTCACTGTTCTTACAGATATAAGAAGAGTAAGGCCGGAGTGGTGGCTCACGCCTGTAATCCTAACACTCTGGGAGGCCGAGGTGGGCGGATTGCTCGAGGTCAGGAGTTCGAAACCAGCCTGAGCAAGAGCGAGACCCCTGTCTCTACTATAAATAGAAAGAAATTAATTGGCCAACTAATATATATAGAAATAATCAGCCGGGCATGGTGGTGCATGCCTGTAGTCCCAGCTACTCAGGAGGCTGAGGCAGTAGGATTGCTTGAGTCCAGGAGTTTGAGGTTGCTGTGAGCTAGGCTGACGCCATGGCACTCACTCTAGTCTGAGCAACAAAGCGAGACTCAGCCTCAAAAAAAAAAGAAGAGTTGTTGACTTTTCAGTTTGTTCAACTTTTTACTTGTTAGGATGGAGCGGCTACTTCCAGAAATGGAAACTGGAACAGGATACAAAAGGTAATCCCCTAAAATAAGGACTCTTTTAACATAGCTAACAAGCCATGCCACTCCTTAAAAAATGACTAATTTCTTAATATTATCAGTATCTAATAACCACAGTTCACATTTTCCCAAAAGTCTAATGAATATTTTTATCCAATTGGATTTTTTTCCAATCAAAATTTAAATAAGGTCCACACATTGCACTTAATTGACGTTTGCCCAAGAGTATTTTCCACAACTGCCCCCCCCCCTTTAATTTCCTTGCAATTTATTTGTTGAAAAATTATGGCTGTTGGTCTTGCAGAGTTTCACATACTGACTCCCATTGTATTATTTAACTTGCTCTCTGTACCCTGTACTTCCTATAAATGGGTAGTTAGATCTAGAGATCTCAGTAGAATCAGGCTCAATTTTTTGAAAGAATATTAGTGCTACTACTTCCTAGTGCTTCATATCAGGAAGTGCATAATGTCTGGTTGTCTATTATTTTGTTATTGATTAGGGAGGTTCTGAATTGTTAATTAGATCCATTTATTATAAATTTCTCACCAACTTTTCCAAAATGACTTCAAAGAAATTGGTGATCATTTCTTAAATTCATTATTTCATTAGAAGTAGCAAAATGATGATATTTTAATTCTTTCCTTTCTCTTAATTTATTAGCTGGAATTTCTTATAAAGAAGAACATTTCTAAATCAACTATTAGATTACTCTGAGGCATGGTTTCTATAGGAAAGGAAAGGCAGTATAAATGCTCTATTATTCTTTTTATTTATCTGTTTTCAGAAAAATGAGTTCCCTAACATCCTATGAAGTTTTTTGTGTGTGTTCTAGTATAATTTAAACTCACAGATTTTAACACGAGTTTCAATTCATTGCAATTATTATTTGATATACAAATTTTCCCATCTTTGGCAAGAAAGAATCCCTTCAAATTAGTTCTTACAGACGGGCATGGTGGCTCACGCCTGTAATCCTAGCACTTTGGGAAGCCAAGATGGGAAGATTGCTTGAGGCCAAGAGTTTGAGACCAGCCTGAGCAAGAATAAGACCCCATCTCTACAAAAAATAGGGGAAAAATTAGCCAGGGCTGGTGGGGGGCACCTATAGTCCCAGCTATTCAGGAGGCTGATGCAGGAGGATTACTTAAGCCCAGGAGTTTGAGGTTTCAATGAACTATGATGATGCTACTGCACTCTAGCTCGGGAGACAGACAAGACCCTATCTCAAAAAAACAAAACAAATTAGCTCTTAAGTCCTTTTGAAATAATGCCATTATTTTTTAATAGCTTCTTTTCTTTCAGGTCCAACAAGATGTTTTTAGCTCATCTCATAAAGTCCTTGCCATTTCTCCTAGAAGCCTTATTTCCTTTACTAGGAAATTGCATTTAGAAACTATAATCTTAGTTCTAAGGGTGCTCATTACTGATCTTCAAAGAACAGGGGGAGAAAATGTGCTTTTAAAAGGAAATACATTGTTATTTCATAATGATATTTCCAACTCAAAATTTGTAATTATAATTACAAGTTATAATTTGACTTAGCATCTTTGATTTTTATATTTGTATATCTTCTCTTGATCCCTAATGTTACTAACAAAATTGTGAATTTTATTTATTCTGCAAAATATACATAATAGATTCAGAATGACAATATTATTATTAAAAATGTTAATATTTTTTCTTAATTCATTTTTACCTTAAGGTATGCCCACTAAGTATATAGACAATAACTATGTTTTAAAAATACTTGAAATAATTCTTCTCAGTGTGTTAAGACACCTCTACAATTAGTTTCATTTATTTTGTTTTGTTTTAGCTTTGGCTATGTAGTTATAACACACATGACAATGTTTCAGTCAACAATGGACCTCAACAATCCACATATACATTTGTGGTTCCATGAGATTATAATGGAGCCGAAAAGTTCCTATCACCTACTGATGTCATAGCGGTAGTGACATTGTAGCTGTTCTAAGGTCATAGCACAATGTATTACTCATGCAAATCTATGATTAAAAAAAAATAAAACAAGCAAACCACCATGGACATATTTCTAAAAAGAGTGATACCTCCTCAAGAATAAGCTCAGGCAGGTCCTTCAGGAGATATTCCAGAAGAAGGCATTGTTATCACAGGAGATGACGGCTCCATGGATGTTACTGCCCGAGAAGACCTTCCAGTGGGTCAAGAGGTGGAGGTGAAAGACAGTGATATAGATGATCCCGACCCTGTGTAAGCCTAGGCTAATGTGGTGTTTGTGTTACTTTTAAAAAAACTTTTAATAGTAAATAAATTTTAGGATAACAAAATCTTATAGAATAAGAATATAAAGAAAATATTTGTACAGCTGTACAATGTGTTCATGTTTTATGCTAAGTGCTATTACAAAAGAGTCAAAACGTTTTTTAAAAATTTAATATAATATTTGTATAAATATATATTTATATACATTATATAAATATATTTATATATAAATATAATATTTTATTTAAATATAAAGTTTAAAAGTTCAATAAGCTAAGGTTATTATTGAAGAAAAAATGTTTTTAATAAATTTAGTGTAGACTAAGTGTACAGTGTTTATAAAGTCTACAGTAGTGTAATGTCCTCTGCCTTCACATTCACTCACCACTCACTCACTCACTCACCCAGAGCAACTTCCAGTCCTCCAAGCTCTATTCATGGTAAGTGTTCCATACAGTTGTACAATTTTTTATCTTTTATACTGTATTTTTATTGTACATTTTCTACGTTTAGATATGTTTAGAAACACAAATACTCACCATTGTGTTACAATTGCCTATGGTAACATGCTGTAGTCTAGGAGCAACGGGCTGTACCACACAGCTGTGTGGTAGACTCGAGATTTGTGGAAGTACACTCTATGATGTTGGCACAGGGTGAAACTATCTAGTGATACCATTGTATCAGAAAGTATCCTGGTCATTAAGTGATGAATGACTATGCAAATATTTTTATCTTGATTATATGTGTGTATATATTTACATGGTTCTAACATTCTATCTACAAAACAAGAATATATTTAGAGAAGCCTAGTTTCCATCTGTGTCCGCTCCCTTTCCTATAAGAAAGGAAGTTTCTTGTTCTTTCATTTTTAAAATGAAAGCAAAACACGTTTATATTCTCCTCTTATTAAGTAAAAGCATACCATATGTACTATTCTGCACCTTGTTTTTTTCACTTAACAATATATCCTGAAGACCACTTCATAAGGTGTGTAAAGAGATTTTTCCACCCCTGTCGGAGCTGCTTAGTATTCTGCTGGGTGAATGCACTGTAGCTTATTCAACCATTCCTGAATTGGTGGACATCTGAGTTGTTTCCAGTCTTTAGCCATTATAGGCAATGCTTCAGTGAACATGTCTTTTCGCATTTTCGCCTTTGTATCTTTAGTTTTGTATCAGTTAGCTTTTGCTATGTATAGCACACTACCTCAGAACTTAGTGGCGTAAAGCAACTAAGCAACGATCATTTATTCGTTCAAGATTCTGTAGGTCAGCAATTGTGGCAGGACACAGCCCTGTCCTTCTGCTGTTCTCACTCATGCGGCTGAAGTCAGCTGGCATCTCAGCTGGAGCTGGAGAGTCCAGGAGAGATCATTCACATGCCCGGTGGGTGGCAGGCTGTCAGCCAAGGTTTCTCAAGTGGCCTCTCATCCTCCAGGAGGCCGGCTGGTACTCGTTCATTGCTCTCAGGGCAGCCTTGGGGCCCCAAGCACATCAAGAGAGAGCAAGTCCCAATCAACACACAAGCACTTTTTAATCTTTTGCAGGCATCAATTTTGCTACTGTCCCATGGACAAACCCAGTGTCAATAAGGAAAAGGAGGATGACTCAAAGACATCACATAAGGAGGGGTGTGCTACCAGCCATTCACAAATCCTCTGTCATGGAGAGTCCTAAAATCGGGATTGTTGGGTCAGAGGGCAAATTCAAATGTCAAATTGTTAAATCCCTCTCCGTAGTTTTGCATTCTCTTTAACTATTAATGAAAATTCTGTTTCCTGATAGTGTCACCAAGAGAGTATGTTTTTACATTTCATACTTTTTCTAATCTAAAAATGAAGAATGGTATCTTAGTGATATTCTAATTTAATCTCTCATTATGAGTAAGGGTGAGCATATTTTTATATGTTTAAGGACCATTTGATTTTTTTTCTGTGAACTGTCCATAATGCTTGTCCATTTTTCCATTAAGTGGTTTGTCTTCTCTAGTTTTATAAGCTATTTATATGTTAGAAATATTAGCCCTTTGTCAGTGATATTATACATATGTTTTCCAGTTTATCATTTTATTTTTTAAACATGTAAATGTAGTCAAATTCATCAATCTCTCCTTTAATGCTTCTGGATTAAAGGAAATCCATTTTTTTCTTTTGAGCCATTGTTAGAAAATTTTTCTCCACTTTTAAATAATAGAATTTACTCATACTTTTTTTTCTTTTTAACTATTTAAGGGTTAGGGAGAGTATTCAGTTATCCCAATACCCAATAGTTCATATTTTCCCTATTGATTTGAGATGCTACTTTTATTGTAGACTAAATTTCTTTGACTAGGTCTGTATTAAGTTGACATTTAAAATATGACTAATCTCAAGTAAAAATGTGAATTATTCAAATTCTGTATTTGTGTTCTTCATCTTCCCCTCTGCCTATATTCTTTTAAAACCAACTCCAATCCTCACTCCTCTATCAAGCACTAGGAAGTGTGTTGGCAGTTAAAAGTACAGGCTATGGGCCGGGCATGGTGGCTTATACCTGTAATCCTAGCACTTTGAGAGGCTGAGCTGGGAGGATTTTTTGAGGCCAGGAGTTTGAGACCAGCTGGGGCAACATAGCAAGACCTCTCTACCCCCCAGTCTCCACAAAAAATTAAAAATATTAGCCAGGCATGGTGGTGTATGCCTGTAGTCTCAGCTACTCAGGAGGATGCCTTGAGCCCAGGAATTTGAGGTTACAGTGAGCTTTGATTCTGCCACTGAACTCTAGCCTGGGCAACAAAGTGAGACCCTGTCTCTAAAAATCAAAAAGTATAGGATTTGGTATACGGGACTTTGTCACCTCCTAGTTGTAAGATCTCAGGCAAATTACTCAATCTTCCTTGTGAGGATAACAAAACCTCCTTCACATGGTCATTTTAGGTGCTATGCTAATGAGGTAATGTAGGTAACTCATTAGCATAGTACTAGGCATATAGTTAGTGCTTAATAAATTATAGGTAGCCCACTACAGAAGTAGAAGGAGAGGATCCTTAAGCAAATAAAAAAGAGAAGGAAAACCCTGATTATGTGACTGGCAAATGTGGCGCTCAGTGCAGAAACACCTCTGTTGGCAATGGTAATGTGTTGTGTGTGTACATGTGGGCGTGTTATTTTAGTCTGTTTCATTCAGGGATGCTTCCCTGTAGACTAAGAGTGGTGGGGTCTTTGCTTGACAAGTAACTTATACATTCTGGGTATGACAATTCTAAAGCACAACCTGTGAGAAGGACGAAATCCTAAATAGCACAAGGCACTTCAGGTCAGCTCATACTTTAAGAAAATGAGAGTCTGAGAATTCACATCTGCTGAAAAGCCAAGAACCTGCCCTGCAAACACTGAAGTTCCAGTAAGGCCCCCACCCCTGACACGCCATCCCAGAGGACTTCAGATCACGGCCTGCCCCTGGCTCCCCTCTCTTGCTTACAGCTGCTCAGGGCAAAGGAGTGATGTCCCTATCCAGGTAGCCAACTCCCTCCAGCCACAGTCCTGGGAAGGCACACTCTGCTCAGCTGGTCTTCATTTCAGCACTTTTTGCTCCAGAAATCTAGGATGCCAGGTATAAATCTTGAGAAGACAAAAAAGGGAAGGCTGGAGCTAAGCTGAAGCAAAAGGACAGAATAAAAAATACAGGGCTGGGTTTGGCTGTATTCCGGCACAGTTGGAGTTACAAAACTAGATAGTAAACTCCAGAGATGGCCCTGTCATATATGAAAGCTTCCCTTAAGCTAAGAATGGTTTTTAAAATAGCAGAAGAGGTGATGGCTGCTGGGGCCATGGAAAGCAGGATTAGCTTGGAAAGGCACATGAGGGAAGTTTCTAGAATGATGGAGATGTTCTGTATCTTGATAGGTGTTTGAGTGACGTAGGCTTAGTTATGCATTTGTTAAAAGTTGCAAATGTACACCTATGGTTTGTACATTTCTTTGTAAATTTTACAACAAAAACTGCAAAATATTGAATTCTAATGAATAGGCATGTTGAAATATTAAGGGAAAATTGTATTCATGTCTGTAGTTTATTTGAAATGTATTTAAAATGGAGTAATGATTAAATGGAAAGGATAAATTGATATGTGAATAAGTAGAGTCAAATGTTAATGGCAAAATCTAGGTAGTAAACAGGGTTACACTAAAATTCTTTCAACATCTCTGTATGTTTGAAAATTTTCATAAAATGTTGGAAAAAGTTACCCAATGCTTTAGTTATCAGAAGTCAACAAATTACTCTGCAATTCCGGGTGTGCAGCAATCCTACACTGTCACTAGGAACAGAAAATTCCTTCCAACGTACCTACCCTCTGCCTGCTCCTAGCCCACTGACATACTCTCTTGCAGAAACCTTGGCCCAAAAGTCCTCCCTCTTCTCTGCACTTTCATCATCAGGCCCCCACCCTCTGGGCAGAGGTGAATGGAAAAACAGCTCGGGGAACTCAGCTAGCCCAGCAGATCTTTGAAGACTCAACTCTACATGCTATCCTGGTAAAATGTCAGCATAAGTCCTTTCCTGTGCCCAGAGAAGACTGTAAAAACTTGAATTTGTTTTTAAAAAATGTAAATTGTAATAATTCATATAAATTACTTAATTTCAAATTTTAAATTATAGATTGTTTTCTAATAGTGGCATTGAAGAAATGACTAGTAGTCTTATTTCCATTTTGGATGGAGAAAGGGCTTGATGTTTGTTGAGCTTTAGATATGGAGCACGTATTAAATTGCACACATTAGGCCGGGCGCGGTGGCTCACGCCTGTAATCCTAGCTCCCTGGGAGGCCGAGGCGGGCGGATTGCTTGAGGTCGGGAGTTCGAAACCAGCCTGAGCAAGAGCGAGACCCCGTCTCTACTATAAATAGAAACTAATTGGCCAACTAATATATATAGAAAAAATTAGCCGGGCGTGGTGGCTCATGCCTGTAGTCCCAGCTACTCGGGAGGCTGAGACAGAAGGATCGCTTGAGCCCAGGAGTGTGAGGTTGCTGTGAGCTAGGCTGAAGCCACGGCACTCACTCTAGCCTGGGCAATAAAGCGAGACTCTGTCTCAAAAAAATAAATAAATAAATAAATAAATAAATAAATAAATAAATAAATAAATAAATAAATAAAATAAATTGCACACATTAGCTCGGAGTCCTCCTAACACTGCCAGTAGATAACCCCATTAGCCTTGTTTTATAGTGAGGCCCATGGGCACACAGCCAGTAAAGAGCAGATCCAGGACTCAAACCAAGATATCAGCTCAACACCATGCTCTTTTCACCAAAGCTCACATAACTGCAAGAAGAGCAGCAGTCATTTGGCTAGGATTTTAGAAAAGACCACTGGGTAGAGGAATGAAAGTTGTAAGTGCAGCATCGTGTTCTACTTCAATTGCTTTCACCAAGACACCATCAAAAGGCATTTTTCACCCTTCTCACCAGTAATACTGACAAATATGAGAACACAAACTTTGGCAACCTTTCCCATATTTTCTATAGCTTTAGGGGCAGTTCCGGATTTAATCTGCCTAAACTGAAATTTACTTTTGATATCAGAGTGTTACTTGTTCATAAACTAATGACCCAATTACTCCTTAATGATTTTCCATATCATGCTTAAATCACCAGGCAAAAATTGTTATTCAATATGATCCTAGAATTTTTTCCCCATGTCTCAACTAAGCCAGATTCCTAAATTACAGAAACTATGCAGTAATCACCCAGTAGATGGCACTAGTTGTGCTGACTACCCAGTTTTATTCATTGAAGTAGTCCAAGCAACTTGGGTCAGAAGTTTGCCTCCCAGTAGGGCTGTAAATATTTGAAACTGAAAATTAGCCCCACGTGACAATCGAGTCATGTCTTATTACTTGCAGAAAATACCATAGCTGCCTCTCAGTGCAGAAAAGGATTGAGATCTGTGAGTGGAAGCTGAAAGGTGTGTCCAACAGGCATTTTCAGTATTTATCAATCCTCCAATCCCACTACTTTTCAATGAGACCAGCCTTCCTCCACATAGTAAAGTGGGGGAATTGAGGGACTGGAATAAGGTAGAAGATGCTGTAAACATGTATTTGCTGAGATAAGCAACAATAAAATCAACTTCAAATTTTTTGAATAAAAACTTATGGCAGGGCAGGCGTGATGGCTCACGCCCATAATCCTAGCACTCTGGGAGGACAAGGCAGGCGGATTGCTTGAGCTCAGGAGTTTGAAACCAGCCTGAGGAAGAGCGAGACCCCGTCTCTACTATAAATAGAAAAAAATTAATTGGCCAACTAATATATATAGAAAAAATGAGCCGGGCATGGTGGCGCATGCCTGTAGTCCCAGCTATTCAGGAGCTGAGGAAGCAGGATTGCTTGAGCCCAGGAGTTTGAGGTTGCTGTGAGCTAGGCTGATGCCACGGCACTCACTCTAGCCTGGGCAACAAAGCAAGGCTCTGTCTCAAAAAAAAAAAAAAAAAAAAAAACTTATAGCAACAAAGCTTATTTTTACTTTTATCTAGACAGTGACCCTCCCCATAGAGCTGATCTTAGCACTGATGTCATTTGAACAATTTTCTTTGAACCTAATTCAAAATTTGTGGCACCCTCACCCAGAAGCCATACCGAACATGTTATTCTGCTCAGGACTATGTAGCTTACCCCATCTATCCTGCCCTTTGGAGGCATATCCTTCTAAGTGCAATTTTTTTTCTATTTTATAATCCAAAATGTTAGCATATTTTAGCCTCACAAAGGCAGAAGAAACTGAAAAAACATACACATGTAACTTCAAAACAGTTATCTCATTTTTAAACAGAGAACTCAAGAGCCAAAGACAAGATGGGTGTTTAAAGCACAGGTCTCCCAAATCTATACTGGTAAATTCTCCTAGTAGAGCAGGGGCACAATCTGTAGGTCTGACAAGTTCCTGGGGAGTCTCATATAGGTGGCTTACAAACCATTGTTTGAGAATTCTATTCATGTATTTAATATATGGATTAATAAACTAGACTATCCTATGCACAGAAGCATAAATTTTGATGGGATATAAAATTTACTTCAATTTCTCCATTTAGAAATGAAGAAAAGAACAGGTTTCTAAAAACATGCGAGTAGTCCTTCATAGAAGTGAAACAATAGATACCGTGTGATGGTGTGAACAGGGGTATGGCAATGAACTGAGACCTGGGCTCTAGCATAGGTCAACATTGATCATCCAAACCTTGATTGGCATTTCTCAAAGGTTGGGGAGCCACAATAAAATTGGGGGCTGTCTACCAGGACCTTTCAAAAGGCCCAAATGAAACATCTACTAGTCAAACTTTTTGATTTGAGCTGATTCTCTTCAGTTTGTTCTGAGAAATGTCGATAGATCCTTTTAGTTCAGAAATCTGGAGTAATTTGTTTATAATATTTGAACCCAAACTCTAGTGGTTCCCAATAAAGCAAGCTTGGAGAGAATTTAAATATACCTGGAAAGTAAAATGTTTTTCTAGCTTCCCCCTCAAGGCATACCACCACAGTATTCAGGACAGGGCTAAATTTTCCAAAGGTCACAATTAGATTTCCTCAGCATATCTAAACTGTTAATCATTACAACTACTCTGTGAAATGTGGGACTGTTTAATTACTCCAACATTCAAAAATTGGCTGGAACCTCAGCACACAGGCTTCCACCGTGATAGAGGTAGGTTTGCCTATACTAGAGAACTGTGACCATCTTTTTCTACCAAAAACGTCCAGACTCTCATCAGGTGAGGGATAAAACAGAGAAGGAAAAGTAGATCTTAAAAAAAAAAAAAAAAAAAAAAACCCTAGTAGCTATAAGGGCAACTAATCTCAAAAACAAGGTTAGAGGTAAGAAGAGACTCCTTTGGGGGTATTCTATGTTGATACCACGCACCCTTTTCAGTTTGTTGTCAGTTTGTTGTCTCTAGAATCCTTTAAAGGAGCTCAAGTCATAGGCAGCCTAAAATGGCTGGGAACAAACCTCCATTATGTTAATGACACCAGAAAAAGGCAAGTAATTTCAGTAACTAAGCTTAATGTTACTGAAATTATGTTAGCTAATAGCTTCCACTGTTTCTTCTGACAGATGTAAGACCTGCACCTTCTGAGAAAACATTTTAGGGCCTGTTAACTACCTTCCTATATATTTTTTTAAAAAGTTCTTACACTTTGTAATTTTTACTAACCTCACATCTGTTTGTTTTCAGCATCATCCCCTTGGTATTACCCAACCCAGCAAATTAAACATGTAAAATGTTAAATGATAAAAATACAATTTTGACAAATAGTACTACACATACTCAGGGTATTCTCAAGTTAAACTGTCCTCAAATTTAAACCAAAATTACTAAGATTATTATAGGGACAAAGCAAAAATAGAATTGGTACACTACATAGAAATCTAGATGTTGAAATGCCTATGGGAAAGCACACTGGAGCCTTCACTGTTAAATATCATCATCTGGCCTTATGGATTTCATCTTTCAGTTTTTGTATCATAGCAACTCTCCCCAGAACCCACCCACACAGGAGGGACAAGCTGGTCTCATCAGACTTCCATCCACTTCAGAACGGTTTTGATGAAACAATACAGGGAACCCAATCCTGGTAGAGTGTGTTTCTGTACTAAATGGTTATTGTTTTCAGTAGGTGTTGTTTAAACTTATTTCAAAGTCGACAGCTGAAAGCACCAAGGAGGAGGAAGGCAGATAACTTTCTTCCTCTTCTTGATGAGTGAAGTCCAAGTAGACTGGTAAGGCAAATATTCATTATGGATTGTGACTCACTTTGCTTTGGTTTTGGAGGCTTCCCTTAAGAAAAAAGAAATTTGTTAATAAATGATTAAAAAAAAAATACAGAACAAGGTTAAATTATCAAGGCAAGTGTCAATCACAAAAGTACAAGCTTAGGTCTTTCTCTATTTTAATCTCAACATGTTAAAGGGTAACAATACTTTCACACCTAAAGCTGTATTTTTTTTCCTGCATGAGGTATATGATTAGACAACAAACATTGACTGTTTATTATGTGCCAGAAGTCATTCTAATTAGTTACATAGAAATCTTAAAAACAGCTCTAGGGAGAAGTACCATTACTTACTTGTTTTCATAGTTGCAGAACATAAGGCCTAAGCCTTATGAGAGGTTTCA
Source organism: Microcebus murinus (assembly GCF_040939455.1). NCBI lineage: Eukaryota > Metazoa > Chordata > Mammalia > Primates > Cheirogaleidae > Microcebus > Microcebus murinus. The sequence goes on along the minus strand of NC_134111.1, from coordinate 66,679,949 downwards.
AGTGTCAATAACTTGCCCAACATCACAAGTGTGATGGCCAGGACCAGAAGCCCAGTGACCCATACCTGAGAGTATTTTAACTTTCTAAAACTCCAAAATCCTTTCTTTTAAAATCTTCTTTATGCTATATTCTCCCAAAAATAATTTAAAGTGTTGTTGCTCCTTAGATTTAAAAATCATATACTATTAATAATTTGCTGCATTTTAAGTTCTGAATATCTACAATCTGATGAAATATACTCTATCCCAACTCTTAGACAACTTCTTTTGAGGTATTTTGAAATGTGAAAATCTTAACAAAATATTACTGACAAAGCCAAACAACAGTTATCACTAATATATGAATAAAGAAAAAACTTTTTTCTATTATATATAAACCCCAGTTACAAAAGTACTATGGACCATAAATAAACTCCTTGAGATTTAATGTTGTGTGTACCCCTTAACACTATCTACACAGTGCCTAATACATAGCATGTACTGAATTATTTGTTAAACACACTAAATTAGAGCAAACAATCTGGCACAACTTTTTTTTATTCAAATGCTATGGAGCTTTCAGAAAACAAAGTATTACTTAAATTATTTCGTGATTTGAAATGGGGAAAAAAACAAAGTGATAAGTGCAGAGCCAAGCAGCCAGCCACCAGGCTGATGCCCCACTACAACTGTAGTAAGATACACTGGCTCTCCATCTAAGTCATTGAAAGACAGCAAAAATTAGGTAGGTAGGTTAATATTAATGCAAGTTTTATTCAAGAGATAATATTAAAGAAGAGCTGAATTCTAACAAAGCAAAAATTTACTAGTTATCCACCCGACAGTAAAAAGTGGAAATAGGTATCATTTATGACAAATAATTCGACCTTTACACTTCTGAATAAAGCTGTAATTGCTTCTCTGAGAGCCATTTCTTAACTTTTACTAATAAGGCTACGTGAATTGTGTTCAGAAACTTTGACCACACACATATACACACCCTTCAAATAAAATACCTAGGATTTTCACTCCAGGCTGAGTACCTGTAAGTACCTAGGACCTATAACTTAAGACTTCATAGTATTACATGAATTCAATTTGAATCACCTTCACTGTGTTTATCTACCACAATTATTTTTAAAATAATTAGATCAATGTTTATTATGACTTTACAACTCCCTCAGATTATAATATTTTAACATGGTAGTTTCGAAAAATAATCAAGGCCTCCGTTTTAAATTTTCCTTCAATGTAATCCACAAAGTTTAAGAAATGTTAAGAGCACTACCCTAAAATAAATTTGGCTTTCTTTTAAAAACTACTAGTTACAACACAGATCACATTCCATAATTCTGATAAAGAATCTGGTCTTCTGAAAATAAAACAAGAATTTAGGATGATTCAGTCCTTGGAAAATCTTAATGGCAGTCACTCAGTGAAGTCAATCATTCCTGGAGCCACAAACACTCAAAAATTGCTGTTATTGTTAGTCAAGTTTTTGTGGGTTTTGGTGGTTATTGCTTTAGTTGGCAATATCTGAATTCAAAACAAAACATCTTTCCACTAAGCCTTATGTTAAATATTACAAAACTTATACAGAAATTAGACTCATAGAGGCCATAATGCTGATGTCTTAAGTAACTCACCCACGAAATGGGTGCCGGGTTTTTAGAGGCTATCCAACAATCTTTTTTGCTCTAAAAATAAATGCCCCTACTTTTCAGAGTGTTCCCATTCTTCAATAGGAGACTTGAGCAGCTCAACAGTTTTGCTATAAAAAACAAACCACTCTTCTTAACAAATCAAAAACATAAGAGGAAACCATAAAAGACATACTTTTCACAGTTAACAATAAATAAAAGTGCAATAAGTGTTCAAGTAGGGCATGTAGTTTAAAAACTACATGTGGGTATTTGGCATAGGTCATCTTTTAAAGGCTCTCCGAGGGTCCCTGCCATTACTTATTGTGGTCATGACCGTATGATTATTAGCAGTTCCTGGTAGTTGTGGATTTATAGGTCCTCGGCCATTGCTTCTACCAGCATATGAAAAGTGGCATCCCCTTGACTCAGAGCCACTTTGAACACCGTTTCCTAAAAAAGAATACAAAATTCATCACTATTTTCACAAGTGGCCTATTGTGATCCATATAACTACACCTATTTAAAAGTTCCAACACATGCTATTAATGCTTATAAATAATATTAAGGGAAACATACACCTTTATTTTTATACTGGGGAAAAAAAAAGTACCCAATGTGGATTCTAGGTAATAAAACACAAATGTATGATTACTGCAAATATATTAACTTGTTGCTACATTAATGGAGAGAAAAAAATCCACTTGGGCAACAGAATTAGAAAGAATAGAAATAAAACATAGACATGTACTACCTACATTGTAAGAGTTAAAAAATTGCATTTGAGTATTAGCATTTGGCTCAAATATGATTAATGTCTCAAAACAATGTAATTCTAACTTTTTCAAGGCAAAGACAGCAAAGCGTCCTCAGAATGTGATGATCAGTTATACCAAAACATGTAGCCATCAGGTCAAATAAAACATCAGCCACCCTAATAAATTCAAATCTCAAAGACTTTTCCTCAGGTATTTAAGAAAAAGACTTCAAAAGACCTTCAACAGGGCTGCAAGGACCATTAACAGTACATATAAGGATCATGCTTAGCCTTTAAAAGGCTCATCTTTTAAAGAGGTGGCTACCAGTATATGAAAAATTAAGCTGAACTATTACTCTGAAGATAAAAGACTTTTAGTGCACAAAAATAACCAGTAATTCTGCATCTATTGTAAGTAATCACTAAATTACAGAAATTTTATAGAGATCAATGGAAAAAAATATGAAACCTCATCACAGGCATCACCAAAACTTAGAATTTTCATCATTAGTAAATGTTCACCACTGTATTCCCAGTTACTGACCCAAATGTTTAAATATAGATGTGCTCAATAAATTGGTTTAACAGTATATCTAGAATATCAGTTATCTGGGAATTCCCTGTTTACTGGTAGTTTACCATTAATACTACTGTATGCCTAAAGACATTTTTCCTCTAAATCTTTCATAGCTCTTAATTCTTATACCTGATCACAAATATGCAAAAAAAATATCTTACCCACTGGTCCAAATGTACCTGTACCCATATTACCATTCATGGAATTATTCTTCTGTTCACTCTGTGCCTAAAAAAAAATTTTGAATTTAACCAAATGAACATAACACATTTATATTATTATAACATTACTATACCCATTGTTTTTTCAATTTAAGTTTTGGTTTCTTAATTTTTAACAAATTTTTAAAAAATTTCTCCAAGTCAATTCAAGATTGAAATACTCATAAATCTTTCCCAAACCTTTCAGACCTTGGTTACATGTTATTGCATTTCCTGATATTACTCCACAAAGTGCTAAATGACGCATTATCTAGTATATGCTGCTACAGGCTAATAATATACAGACTCACAAAACATATATATAATTACTATAAAGATTTTTAAAAAATCCTCTTCATTACACTTTGACAATCAAAATTAGCCTTATCATAACAACATATTATACATTTTAATTACCCCTTTGTTCTGCTGTCCTCGATAATCTGGGTTGGGTTCACTGAAATTTGGCACTTCTGAATAAACCATACAAAATCTGAAAGAAAATAAAGGACAAGTTAAATGATTTCTAAAATAAAGTAATCAACCTTCCTTTATATAACATCCCTAACTTATAGGAATGAAGACCTTAGTGTCAAACTAACATGACATGTTAACTGTATTCGTTTATAAAAGAAACTTCCTAAATGATTATGTCTCAAAAAACATCAAATATTTGACTATCTATAAGACATAAAACATTCTATTTTATAATAAGATTCTTCTTTTGTACTGCAAAAAATAAATCATGTCAAAGATCAAGGACACAGAAACACTTCTTTGTCCTGTTTTTCCACAAAGGCTGATGCCAGTGAACCATGTTTAGGGTTCCAGAGTGGTTTCTCCAGCAGTGGTGATGGATTTGCATGATCCATTCACACACTCATCCAGTCCCTCTTTTGACCAATCACTGTGTATCTGCAAAGACAATCATTCAAGGTTAAGAGTGGTTTATAGATGATAAAGAAAGAAAACTGGCTATCAAACCACCAGTTTACCCCAGTGTTGCTTATAAATTCACATTTGGTGTCAATTAACATCACACATAAGTATTTTCTTAGCTCCTCACCCCACAAAAAAGAAATTAGAAGCAGTTTTGGTAAATCCTAGACTGACCCTGACAAAGAGCAGTCATTAAGAATTGAGTGACCTCCAGTGGTTCTTCACACTAACCTCCATTATTATATCTCTTTATGTATACAAGAAGGCCAGAACAGAATCTTGAACCTTTTGGTTATAGACACTAAGACCTTTCATAACACGTAACTCTAATATTACTACTCTAATCTTCCTTCTAGCAAAAACATAGTGTTAAACCAGTTACTGATCTTTAAAAGCTACTATGATTGCTTTTTTTCTCCTTTCATTATAAAAAGATCCTCCAAACAAAATCTCTCCATTTTTTTTTTTGGTGCCAATTATGGCTTCTCTCTTTAAATATCCTCCAATTCAATGGGCATTAAGTAGCTATCTGAGCATTAACCAAGTAGAATGGACTAACTATTTAGCTCATTGCCTTCATCATACTTTCATACAACCCAAATGTCTAGGCTAGTATGGAGGCTGAATTACCTTTACACCCCTAGAGAGGATGGTTCCTCCAGGTCAGGGTGAAGATCATTACCAGGGTGGTAGTGTACGGAAGCTCGCATTGCGGCTGCCTGCACCGTACCTAGACTGTGGATAAATAGAGGACTTCAGTTTTCATTGCTGCAAGTCCTTTTAATGTGAGTACATTCACCCATAACCAGAGAAAAAGAAAATTTAAACTTATGGCCTGAAATTCATACCTAGCTTCTTATTTGGCAAATCACTAGGAGACTGGACTTTCAAATGGCACTTGTGACATCTGAAAGATGTACATTTCTAAAGCCTACAGAAATGGTCCCACTGGGGTTGGTCTCTACTGCAGCTTCTTACTGCTCTTTGCCAGGAAAAAATGACATTTACAACCATAGGAAACAGTATTGATAGCTGTTAAACTAGAACATGCAAAGTTATTTTTTCAGTTAAGCTGTCAAAGACATTCAGTTTACTAGTAAAAAAAAAGCCAAGAGGTTTATAATTTAAACCTACCAAAGAAAACATTATTTGTAATTTTACAAAATGCGGGTTTTAATACTTACTCCCCAATTTTTTGAAGTTCACCACCTCTTCCAGTATAAAGTGTCAGACATCCTTTCCACATGGATGCATACCTAAAGAGAAAAGAAATGTTAGTTCTTTGAAAATATGTATATTTTCTTCTATTTAAATCAAGTGAATCTTCATACTGTATATTTTTGTACTGAGGTAGAAGTGAGAATCAACCCCTCTCTCTACCCACAGTAAATCAAATACAATAAATCTAACTTTGATTAACTTGCTACTTACATAGGAATTCTACTGCCAAGTTTTGACATAATTAACTATGACAAACTCTAGAAAATAAAAGAAAAAGTATTTTTGCAAAGATTATACCCTAGATGATCATATCTTTAGTCAATTAACAAAGGAAGAACTTTTAATTGGAGAAATTTAAGCAGAAATTATTTTTCAGATACATAAAATCTGCACGCTAGTGTTTAGTTTACTTTTATGCTCATTTACACAGTCTAGTCACATTCTGATACACTGTCTTTTCTTCTCCCCTCCATAAAAGACACAGGGTTCCCAAGCTATGGAAGATTTGGTAGAATTTAATCAAGGTGATTTAAAAAAACTAAAGTCACAAACCATTCACCAATCTGCCTTTCCAAATTTGCAATTTTTGATACCAACCTAGCAGAAAAATTGTTTATTCTGAACAATTTTGAATGCAGGTATCTTTAAAATAATCCCTTGCAAAAGACAATTTCTCCAATCAAAAAAATAAAATAAACCAGATACAAATCTAAGAAAAAGGTAAACTAATCAATACTAATCTGTCTTAAATCAATCTAAGGTTTGGTTTTCAACAGTTCTCTGTACTACTATGGTAACTGCATCCCTTTTAAATGACTTATTAGACAGTTCATTTTAATAAGGGTTATTAAGGACTGCATTCACCACTCTTAAGTTATATAAAGAGTGACACAGGAGACAGTGCAGTAACATTTCACCATACTAAAGTAAAATGCAAATTTTGAGAAAAAATTTTCATAGTTAAAATTAAAGCATTTAACTTCCACTTGTTTAAGAAATGAGAATACTGAAATCAAGTTTTCAGGGTTTTCTGAATTAACTATTATTCAGATGTTAGGTACATCTTTCTTCAAAAGCTACTTTTCTTAGATTCAAACAAAATTTAAGGGCCTTACAATGGCCCAGACTCCAAGCTGAGTGTGTTATTTTAGTAAGTAAGGTATAATCATTCCCATCTTACAGAAGAGGAAGCTGAAGTATGAGGTGTAGTGACTTCCCAAGGTCACATTAAAGTAGTAAATAGAGCTTCTTTAGTTTTGAATTTTCATTTAAACTGTACTCCCAGGTAATTGTTCTCCTTAACATTCTATAGACACCATAGCTACTGATTTTAATTTTTTAACCCATCTTTTAATAGAAGCATCTATGACTGTGACCACAGAATATGAAACATTTGAAATGAGATGCTGTTTTCAGTATATAAAATATTTTTATTCATTGGATGAAAGATATTTTGGGAGTCAAGAAACTTAATTATGCTAATCCTCACCACACCCCTTCATGTAGGAATTTCCTTTTAAGATGTGAAAATTTAAAAGACATAATTAGTGTCATGTTGGGCGTGGTGACTCATGCCTGTAATCTTAGTACTCTGGGAGGCCGAGGCGGGAGGATCATTTGAATTCCGGAGTTCGAGACCAGCCTGAGCAAGTGTGAGACTGTCTCTACTTAAAAACAAAAACAAAAAAAAAAAACAGAAAGAAATTAGCTGGACAACTAAATATATATATATATATATATATATATATATATATATATATATATATATAAATTAGCAGGGCATGGTGGCACATGCCTGTAGTCCCAGCTACTCAGGAGGCTGAGGCAGAAGGATTGCTTGAGCCCAGGAGTTTGAGGTTGCTGTGAGCTAGGCTGACCCCACAGCACTCTATCCCAGGCAACAGAGTGAGATTCAGTCTCAAAAAAAAAAAAAAAAGAAAGAAAAAAAAAGATAATTAGTGTCATAATGAGTCAGTGTATGAGAATAAAACATCTAAGTCCTGACTCTCACTTCCTGCTGTGATAACCTCACTTCCTGAAGGTGTTGTAAGAGCTGTAAGATAATATCAAAGAGCTCTAAGCTCCTACACTCAGGGCTCTCCAATACTCCTCTGAGATTATATTTATTAGGCCAGGATCAATCTCCACCTACTCTTTTATGATTGACAAATTACAATTCTATTGATCACCAAAGCTTCCAAATTCTATTTCCCTTTTTTTTTTTTTTTTTTTGAGACAGAGTCACTCTGTCCGCTAGGCTACAGTGCTAGGTGTCATCATAACTCACAGCAAACTCAAACTCCTGGCTCAAGCAATCCTCCTGCTTCAGCCTCCAGAGTAACTGGGACTACAGGCACCTGCCACCATGGGCTAATTTTGTTTTCTATTTTTAGTTATCAATCTAATTTATTTTTATTCTTAGTAGAGACAGGGTCTCACTCCTGCTCAGGCTGGTCTTGAAATCCTGAGCTCAAGCGATCCTTTCTCCTCTACCTCTCAAAGTGCTAGGATTACAGTCCACCATGCCCCACCCAAATTCTGTTTTCAAGATCCTGTTCTGACCTTTTATCTTCCTAAGCTAAAGTTTTAGTAAGTTTTTGAAAACATCTTATCAAAAAAAAAAAAGTTATGCTAAATGCGGAAGGCAAAGAAAGTTTTGAGAATGAGCCTTCCAGATATCATAAACTTACCCTCTTAAATTTTTTCAGTGCAAATTTTACATACCACAGAAAATGATAAATTCCCCAACTACGATTTTAATTTATGTCCACATCATCTAAATAACATATGTAAAATATTGGCCAGTATTTCAAGTCCTTAAAAAAGTGAGGGGCTGAAAACTGAGTGACAACTCCGCTGAATTAAATAACTTAGGAAAACAGAAAATGTGGACTGTCATCAATCTACTAAAAGACTCAGTGACTCCCAGAATAGCATTTAAAACTACACTGGACCTGTGAACTTGGTGGTGGCGGTGGTGAGATGGCGGGGAGCATTACAAAAGCCTGAAATTGACTGCCTTTATAACTGCAAAGGTGTGTTACATCCCAGTGCTGCCCACCATTGAAATTTAACACCAAAGCAGCTCCAAACTCCTCGGAGTGGCTCACAGAAGAGACACGGAACTCCAGAACTTGACAAGATCCCGGGAGTCAGCCAAGCCCGATTCTGCAGGCTGTTCCAACCTTCTCTTCCAACACCCTTTTATGCACACCTACCCTCTGGTCAACCGAATAATATCCCCTGGCTGTATAAGACCTCCGATCTCATCCCACACGGAAATAGTGATGCTGCCCGTTTTATCTGCTACTTTGCACGATCTCACTTCATGGCCGTCTTTGGTTTTGGTCACGCGTCCTGTGAGGATTTAAAAATCAAAAGGGGGGGGAGGTGCTGTGTTAGATAAGGACGTCCAAGAAAGCTCCCTAACTCCTCCTCAGATACTCTAATTCATCAGGAAGGTGGGAACAGGCCAAGCCTGGAGTTCTCGCCGCAGGTAAGATCTGAGCCCAGGCGGGAGGCACTGGAGCCACGTGGGTGGGGGAGGGGAAGGAAGAGGGGAGGGGGAAGGCGAGGAGGAGGGGAAGGGAGGAGGGAAGCCCCCGGCTCGCGGCCGCGGCACCCTCTCTCCCGCGCCGGGGCGCACAGGGGGCGGTGGAGTGGGCTGCGGACCCCCCACTTACCTATCTCCAGGACAATAAAGACGACATTTAAGTTTTTCAGTCCGGGCTTAATGTCTTTTATAAAAAGAGGAGGGTCGTTGACCCCATTCATATTGAGGCAGGTGCGGCTACCGCAGCGAAGACGCACGGGTGGGCAGGGCGGGGACAAAGCTTCCCACCCTCTCGGGCCAGGGGTGAGGGCGGAGGGGCGACCTTGGGCGGGGGTGGCGAGAGAAGGGGCAGAAAGCGGTTAGTCAGGGCCCGGGAAACCAGCCCGGACGGCACTGAGCCTAAAAAAAAGCAAAAGGAAAAAAAAGCGCTCACAAGTTTAAAAGAAAAAAAAAAAAAAAAAGACGAACCACTCCGCACACCAACCCCGCTCCCAACTGGGCTACAGGATGGCCAGCGTGCGAACTGCCCCGTTCTTTGGAGAAAAGAAAAAAAAAAAAAGGCAACGAGTAGACAGCTCTGCCCTGAGTCCCGCTCACACACAGGGGCGCGCGCCCAGCCTCTCCCGGGCTCCGGGAAGGGACGGCTGTGACAGTGAAACGAGAGCAGAGACAGCACAACCGCGCACCCGGCGTCCCAAACAGCGACTGGCGAATGCGCCCGCACGTCGGCTGGAACCCTGGGCCGCGCCGCCCCTTATGACGTCACGCGGCGTCTGCACGCCTGCTGCCACGCCCTCCTGGCGCGGGGGAGGAAAGAGAAGGGGCGGGAGCGGACCAACGACGCCCTCACTCCTCCCCTGGGGCTGTCAGCGCGGGCCCCGCCCCCTCGTCCTTCCATTCCGCTCACGGCCCCGCCCACCCCGCCCGCGCTCCTCCCACTCCGGCCGCCTCGGCGCAGCGTCACCCCTACGGTACTTCGCGTTGCTACTACTGCTTTTCGCCGCCCAACTTTGGGTTTTTTCCCCGTAAAGTCCACCACCCTTTCCTTTTAGTCCTGGGGTCACGGGGAATGGTGCAGTTTAGGACCCAGTGGGTACGTTAAAAAGTGTGCAGTCGAGTAAGACCAGGGTTCCACCCCGGGTGGTTGGCACCGGGCCAAGGAAAAGCCCTCTGGGATGGTGAAGGGGTCTATGGTTGCAAGGCTGGAATTTTAGCCGGTAAGGGAACTGGGAGATCAATTTAACCGCCTCATTTGGGGCATACTTAAATTGAGATCCAGAAAGTTGAAGTAGTTTGCTGAAGGTCACCTGGCAACTTATAAGTAGGCAGAACTGCAATACAAGACGTCCCACCTGGTCTTCCACTTTTCACTCTAATATAAGCAGATAGACAATTAAATTCCTTTGCAGACCTCATTTTTCCTTACCCCTTCCCTCTCAGACTACACCCTTTCCCCATTTTGCTTTTCTTCTTTTACTTTGAGCTTGTTTTTATACATCCAAAAGAAAATACACATAGCTGTGGGAACATCTGACCCATAATTGAAAAAAAAATCAATAAAGTTTTAAAGTTTTTTTTTAATCTCATGTAGTGAAAAGAGCATGCGCTTTAGAGACAAACCTGGGGGCGAAGTATTTGCTAGTTGTGTGACCTTGAGTACAAGTGGTTAAGCTGTCTGGCTAGCCATAATTTAATCATCTGAAAAATGAAATGATCCCTGATCTACCAAGGATTAAATGGGATCATAAATAAATTGCCCAACTAGTGCCTAGCAAATATTAATAATAGATACTCAATATTTTCCCCTTGCCAATTTTGTATTAAAGAGAAGAAAAATAATAATAGCCTGTGATTACTTAATTCTTTCATTGACTCTGGAGTGAGTGCTCATTTTACAGATGATGAAATCACCAAAGGCCACATAGCTAGAGAACGGCCAAACTGGGTTTGAATCTAGGGGCAATCTTGGCTCCAGAGCTCTCCACCCTAACGTTAATTTTTAGACTTAAATTGCAGTGGTGGAATTATAAGAATCGAAAATCAGACTAAAGAAATAAAATAGTAGCAGCAAGATAAAACAGTAGGGCTTTAAAGAATCATCTAGTTGATTGTTAGTGATGGTAACAGAAATGTTGGAAAGTGTCAGAATTTGTGTGTCAGGAGCATTAATTTTTCCCCCTTATTTCCTAAATATTTTTAGGTCAACCACCACTTCCCAAACATCTGCACAGATATATTATAGATCTTGAAAAAGAGTTTCAAAAATAATCACAGCATTAGCAAGACACTCAAGGCATTCTTAAGGAAGCAGAAGTTTCCATTTCATGGATTAATAAAGACAGAGTGCTAAAGATCTTGACATAATGGAAAGTGGTGTAAAATAATATAAGCATGATTTCAACATCAAATAAAACAAATGATGAAACATGCCAGTTAATGGTAGAACCAGCATCCAACTTCAAGGCTCCCAAAGACTCCAGTCCAGATCAGAAGCTCTGATTACCATGGTTGTGTGATGGAACTTGACACTTCAAATGGATTGCCTCAAAGCTGTATTTTCTAATGCTGGCAAACATTCTCACAGAAACAATATTTAAATCAGTCTATCTTTTTAAGGTTTGACAACATCTTCAAAATATTAAGAATAGATAGGAAAGCAATTAAGAACTTTGAGCAGAGTTGTGGCCAAGAGTTTGGGTAAAGAAAGTAGTTAGCCACTCTCTGAATTCTGAGTCATTTGTCCCCAGAAAGGGGATTAGGTAGCGCTGCTCAGACTAGTTATATTGACATTTTATAAAGGGGAACAAGACACTTAGGAAACAAAGCCCCACAAAAGCAGATGCTGGTGCTTAGAGCAGTGACCCAGCCCTTCCCTTCCCCCACAGGACATAACTCAGCTGAACATCTATTTCCTTCCCTACTCACTCAGTAGTTCTCAGAAAGGAAATGGCAACCATATGCTTTCTCATTAACCAAAAGCAAAGACAGCCTTGAGAAACAAGATGGTGTGGGCAATACAGGAACTCTTCAACTCAGGCTAGTTGGTTTCAACTACCCCTAAATCATTCCCAAAGGTGGTGATTAATAAAAAGAGAAAAGGGATATCAAGAAGAACAAGTATTGCTAAGCAGATAATCATTCCTAAAATTACCATTCAGTGAAATAAACAAAGAGATCTGTCATTCAGCCGGCACAGTTAGGTCATAATGATTATATTGCTGATCCTTTAGTATATTCATAAGATTACCTCATGGCCTTCTCCCTTCTAAGGCTGTTGTTTTTCAGGTCTTCTTCATTTTTCACAGCCTAAACATAAACTTATGCTTAGTGAGATCCAGTGTAATACAGAAGGACAGGTAGAGTCCTGCACATATAAGGCCCTGGTTATCTGGTTCCTCATTAATAAAAGTTTTTCTGTAGACTTTGCCCAGTGCTCAGTGCCCATGCTCACTCCCAGCTTTTGGGTTCTGGTATTACCAAGATCATTTTCACTTTGTTTGCACTATCCATCTATTTAAAACTATTAACACATCAATAAAACCTATCACCAAGTACTGTTGAATACTAGACATCTAGCATGGTGAAACCAGGAATTTTAAAAATTAACAAGAACTACAGTGTTCTCACATAATCCACTTTGTAACATAATTGACAAGGTCAAAAAAAAAACAACAATTTTCTTAAAAAGATTTAAACAAAAGACTCAGAAGTAATGAATGTTTAGTAATGACTGCAAGAATGGCCGCACAAATCATCTCTGGAATGATAAATGCTAACACATATTGAGCATTTGCTATAGGCCAGGCATTTTATACTTATAAGCACTTTATACTTTTTGATATATTACTTAAAAAGTAATATATATGAGGTGATTGCTTTCATCTTATGGTAAGTTATAGAACTGGGATTTAAAAACAACCATGTGTTACATGTAATAACTTTTTCTACAAAACGGTTTATTTGCCCTAGAAGATATGTTTCTTTGGTCATCTAAATGGATAATTGGATCTTTCAAAGGCTTTGTAATTCACAATGATAAGTGCAGTAAAATGTTATCTGATTCCCCAATCTGTCTGATTGTGTGGGGGCAGTGAAATCTGCTTGTGAGGAATAACTCTGTAGTTTTCCTTGGGCAGAAATTCATCCCTAAATGGGTTCATTCAACTCAGCTATATTATCTTTTAATGATAGAGTGAACAAGTTTGGCTTCTGTGCTCTAGAATTTAATTTCATTCAAATGTACCATACTTCTAAATAGCTGCCTGGATTTATTGTTTATTCAGATAAAAAACAAAAATATTATTGAATACTGAACTAATTGGAGACTGATAAAACAACATACAGTATCTAGCTGCTTCAAAAAGAGTTACTCGCTATAGTTTGCTGATGTTTCTCAATGTTCTAGGTAATTAGTAAATAAATAAAATAATAAGTAACAGTTTTGAAAACCCCTGTAATCGTAGCACTCTGGGAGGCCGAGGTGGGAGGATCCCTTGAGGTCAGGAGTTTGAGACCAGCTTCAGCAAGAATGAGACCCCCCCATCTCTACCAAAAATAGAAAAATTAGCCGGGCATCACTGACACGTGCCTGTAGATGAGGAAGAGAGGAAGGAAGGAAGGAAGGGAGGAAGGGAGGAAGGGTGGGAAGGAAGGAAGGAAGGAAGGAAGGAAGGAAGGAAGGAAGGAAGGAAGGAAGGAAGGAAGGAAGGAAGGAAGGAAGGTTGGTTAGTTTCAGAGCCCTCTTCCTTAATAGGCTTTGCAAGAAGTATGCTATTGTTTCTCCTAACATCATGCCTGCCACATGTGGGGGTGGAGGGCTTGATGACTCTTTATAGAAGTCTGATTTACCATCATGGTTTCTCTACAATAAAAATGAATGCCTTTGCTTATGTTGGAGATTATCAAGCATCACACACACGCATACACGCACATACTTACACACCAGTAAATCACCAGGAAGAAACGGTAAATGTTTCCAAACAAATCTCTAAATAGAGTATTTCCCATAGTAGCATAGAGTGTCCCAGTTGGAAGGATGCTTACAGATAATGTAGTCTAACCCTTTCATATTGTGTATGAAAAAATACAAGCTCAGAGATGTTAACAAGATTACCACCTACAGTTCCTAATGAATTAATGGATCTCAGCAATCATTACTAGAGACTGCTAATATCACACAAAGAGAGACAACCAATCCAAATCAATTAAATAAGAATCTCCCAAGGTGGGACTTAGGCATCCACATATTTTAAATCTCCCCAGGTAATGACAACATGCAAGTAAGTCTGAGAATCACAGCAGGTTAAGTGATTTTTTTTAAGGATAAATTTTCTTTATTTTCCATATATCTATTAATACTCTGGGCTGGGCATGGTGGCTCACACCTGTAATCCTAGCACTCTGGGAGGCCTAGGCAGGCAGATCGTTTGAGCTCAGGAGTTCAAGACCAGCCTGAGCAAGAGCAAGACCCCGTCTCTACTAAAAAAAAATAGAAAGAGATTAGCTGGACAACTTAACATATATATATATATATATATATATATGTATATATAGAGAGAGAGAGAGAGAGAGAGAGAGAGAGAGAGAGAGCGCTAGACATAGTGGCACATGCCTGTAGTCTCAGCTACTCGGGAGGCTGAGGCAGTAGGATGGCTTGAGCCCAGGAGTTTGAGGTTTCTGTGAGCTAGGCTGACGCCACAGCACTCTAGCCTGGGAAACAGAGTGAGACTCTATCTCAAAAACAGTAAAAAATAAATAAAAAAAAAACATATACCTATTAATACTCTGGAACAGTGTTTCCTTTATACTAGTTAGGGAAAGCCTGCATTGATAAATTTCTAGGAGTGAAATAACTGATTAGATATTTAAGACTTCTAATATGTATTCTTAAATTACTTTTTAGGAATTTTTGAAGAGATTTATACTCCATTTGCCCTTTGTATATACAGTAAACATAATTCATTAATTTAGTCAAAAAAATGTTATTGAACAACTACTACGTGCCAGCACTGGGACTACATCAGTGAAAAATAATACAAAAATCCCTGACTTCATGGAGTTTACATTCTAAGGGGATAGAAAGACAATAAAATAAATAAGTAAATTGTGTAGTATATACTGGAGAATGATGAATACTAAGGTGAAAAATAAAGCAATGGAAGGCATAGGGATTTAGCAGGTAGGGTGCAGAGTGGGCAGGGAAGGCGATATGAGAGTAAAGATACAAGGGAGAGGAGGGACCAAGCCAGGTGGCATGTGGGGTAAGGCACTCCGGACAGAGGGAGAGCCATGGAAAAGGCCCAAGCCTTTATGCCTTTTTCCAGGTACATCAAGAAGGGTGCTGTGGCTGAAGCAGTAAGTAAGGAGAGATTCTAGAAGACGAAGAGGAAGAAGGGGTATATCATATATGAGAACTTTGTGTTGACTTGGGATTTTACTTTGAAATAGGAATCTATTGGAGTGTTTTGAGCAAACATGCTACCCTGACGTAGCAGGGTCACTCTGACTTGGTTAGAGAGCAAAAGGAGCAAGGAAGCAGGAATATCAGTTAGAAGGTTATCGTGTTATTCCACTTGAGATGCGTGGTGGTTTGCACCAGGCCCAATGTGATCAGCATCTGGATCTCTGTGGAAGATAGAGCCAACAGATAGATCTACCATCTGGCTGGAGTGGAGTATGAGAGAATGAGATGAATCCATTACGACTTCTAGGTTTTTGGTCTAAGCAACTGGAAGGAGGGGATTGTCAGAAAGTGAAATGGGGAAGATGACAAGTGGAGCAGTTTTGGGAGACGAGGAAAGATCAGGAGGGCCATTTTGGCAGGAAAACACAGCAAGAAGAGTGGTATGTTGGATGCCATATGAATCAAATGTTTCTGGGAAGAAGGGATGACAATTGCATCAAATCCTGCTGATAGATCAGGTGAGATAAAACTGAAGATTGATCATGGGGTTTAGCAAAAATGAAGGTCATTGGTGACTTCGACGAGAGCAGTTGCAATGAAGTTGGCAGGGGAGGAAAGGCTGAACAGGTCAAATTCAAGAGAAAATAGAAGTCCAGAAATTGGGAATGTCAAAGTAAGTGTATATAGTTCCTTCCAGGAGGCTTGCTGCAAAGGAGAGCAGAGAAATGGGGTAATACCTTGCAGGGAAAGTGGGACAAAAGAGATTTTTTTTTAAGAGGTGAAAAATAATATCATGATTTTAGGCCAAGAGGCATGATTCGGTAGAGAGAGGGCAAAATCAAATCACTGGAGACACGTCCTTGAGCAGGTGAGAGAGGATGGAGCTAGAGCCCCTGTGGAAGGGTTGACGGGAGGCAGAGGACTCTTCTGGAACAGGAGGCTGGGTTGCCATGGTGGTAGGAGCGTGTGGGAGTTCTCTTCTGATTGCTACTATTCTGAGAGAAATAGGCAAGATCATCAGATAGAGTGAGAACAGGGAGGAGATGCTGGAAGTTTGAAGTATGAGCAGAGGTTACGAAATAGTTGTTGGGGAATGTGGGAGAGTGAATGAACTGGAAAAATATATCACAATTTCAGAAGCAAACTAAAGTCTCACTTTAAGGCAGTTAACAGCCAATTTAAAGTTTAACAGTGGACATGGTTTTGTAAATTTCATCAGATGTGTCATCTGTAAGGGTTTAGGCACAGACTAGGTGAAGAGTTGGATTTAAACCAGCACTGGAGTTTTGGCAAGTGACGTTAACCCTGTTTTTTGCAATGTATATTGTACAAATCTTTCCCAGTTTTTAATCTGTCCTTTTCTTTTATCTGTATTTTTTTTTATCTGTATTTTTAAGGACAGAAATTTCATATTTTTATATGGTCAAACCTGTTATCTTTTCCTGTGGTTTCTTCCATTGCTCCTTTGCTTGAGGAAAGCCTCATAAAGGGACAATATAAACTTTTTCTATATACCTTCTTCAATATTTTGTGGTTGAATTTTTAACTTTTTAATCTATCTATATATATATATGCTGTAATACAAATCTCTAATAAAATATTCATCAAAGAGTTACTTTATTTTACCAATGTTATTTATTAAAGACATAATTCTTTATCCTTGCATTTATGATTTTTTATTTATTTTTTTTGACAGCAGCCTGTATCTGTAATTTTTTTGCTTTTTTTATTTATTTTTTATTTTTTTTATGATTTTTTAAAAATATATTATCTTATTATCCTTTTCTAGTTTAAAAACTCTGGTTCCAGATTTTCATTTCTAGGTCGCTGGTTTATCTGTCTATACTCAGTATGTAATATGCTTTAACTAGTGTATACCGTGTTTCCCTGAAAATAAAACAGGGTCTTATATTTATTTTTCCTCAAGAAGACACCGTAGGGCTTATTTTCAGGGGATATGTTATTTTCCCCTCAAAGCCTCAGCTTGCAGCAGGCACAGGATGGCCGGGACCTGACAGGGGGAGCCGACCTGGTTGGTGGGGCTGCCCGCACCTTTCCGGTCACCTCTGGGATAGTAGCTGTCACGATGGGGCAGATGAGAAGGGCTGCTCTTCTTTACCGCTCTTTGAGGAAATGCAGATACGCTGCGTAGCCACGTCCATCGCTAGGTCTTATTTTCGGGGTAGGGCTTATATTGCGCAAATGCTTAGAAATCCTGCTCTGGCTTATTTTATGGGTAGGTCTTATTTTCAGGGAAACACGGTAGTTATAATTTTTCAGCATCCAGTAAGGCCCAACCTCCAGCACCTTTTATGAACATTATATAACCATTCTTGCTTACTTTATCTTCCTAGAATATTTTATCATGATTCAAAAACAGACTGCTCTCAGGGTTGGGTTGGAATTAAAAGAAGTCTAAACATTAATTTGGGACATATCAATTTTTTTATAATATTCAAGTACCCTATTCAAGAACCATGCTCTGGTCCTCTATTCTTCTTTTTTATATTTTACTAGAATGATCACTCATTCATGTTTTTATACACTTCAAATCCCCTTGAGATCATAGTTTTCCTTTGATTTTGATTTTGCTAAAGTGGTGATTTCTCAAGTAAATTCCCCAGAAAAATAAGAGGAAGTCACCTTAGGATACTTTACATATGCAAAAATATCTAATTTTTTTCTCATATGTTTTGGGCAGGTATAGGATTTTTAAAAGTTCTTTTGTCTTCGCTTTTATCATTAATTCCAATGCATAGGATGTTCCTTGAAACACTGACTTTAGAAAGGAAAAAATTTAAAAAACCTAAATATCAAAAAAAGGAGATTTATTAAATAAGTTGGTATCATTAGTAGGAATGTCTACATAACTATTTTTGAAGTGAGGTCAATATACATGTACTGATAAAGAAATAAGTCCCTGTGAAAAAAGGAAGCTGAATAATACGTATGCAATAATTAGATTTTACAAAATCAAAACCAATATGGATATATATTGATATTTCTTTTTTTTAAACTATATATCTGGAAAAACATACACCAAATATTAACAAAATCAGTTTGGTTGGATTAAGAAGTGGGAAAGGAAGAACTTTCATTTGTTATTTAATATACTCTAAATTATTTGAAGTTTTAAAATTGTGCTATTAGTAGTTGTACAGGATTTTTGCAGCCAATGTGTACATTTATTTCATATTTTTCATGCTTTTATTTAGCTTCACACTGTTGACCACACTCCCTTTTGTACACACACTGTGTCAGGCACCTCTCCTAAGTATTCCCATAACACACTGAACATATTCCAATTATAGGAATTTTCCCTTTAATGTATAATTTCGTCTTTATTTGTTCATTTCTACCACGTGGACTAAAAGTTAGGTACTTTTCCTGTTTCATCATCTTATCTTATACCTTCCAAAGTACATGTTCAATAACTCTTTGTTGAAAGTATCTGTATGATTTGAAAGGGAGTGTGTATTATCTAGTCTGGAAAGTAAAAGAGTCAGTGTTCAGAAGGCAGAAGACGGAAGTGAGCGAGGCAGGGTAGAGAGCCCTGAGGGTGAGCTGCGTCCCTTGGTTACGCAGCCAAACCACCAAGGGAGGGTTCCTTCAACTACAGTACATGTAGGGCAAAGGGAACAAGCGGAGAACTGTGTGAGAAACTGTGCAGGAGCAGTAAGAAGATAACTGGCCTTCTCCATTTAGGGGAATTCCACATTTAGGTGAGAGAATATTATGTAAATGTCCTTCTCTGGTGACCTAGTAACTCAGCTATCTCATGTGGGTGAGAAAAATAGAAGTAGCATGGAACCTTTGAAGGGTTAGTTGTAGGCAAACGTCACTTCAAAAGCAAGAGAAAGCTAAGTCTTACTTGCAAGGGCAAAGGTTTAGCTGCCCCCCAAAACAAACGTCAAACAGTATACATCTATATGCAGAGGTTTAAATAAGATGGATGTTCATTTCTTCCTCATGTTAGAGTCCTGAGGTGAGCAGTGCAGGTTGGAGGTGAGACTCTACTCTATGAAGTCACTCAAAGACCCAGACTCCTTCTGTCTCCCAGGTCACCACTCCCTGTGGTGATACCATCATCCTCAGGGTCAAAGTTGGGTTGTGCTCACATTCAGTGTTCCAACTTGTGGAAAAGGGAAAGAGAGGAAATCCAAGGCAATTTAAAGGTAGAGATGGCACAGAAATTATGTATAACTCCAATCTACATCCATTAGCTGAAACTTAGGCACATAATCACACTTAGCTGTGAAAGAGGCTAAAGCTATAGTCTCTAGCTCAGTAGTCAGGTACCTAGTATAATCCCTATTTCTATGGAAAAAGGGAAGTGTGGAGGAAAATCAGAAGCTTTTGTTTGCCATATGAAGAAACCAAATCTTGTGTCTGTAACCTAAGTGGTAAAAGTTGACTTGAAAGTCTAATGGCCAGGAAATGCTGGTCTAAGACCAGGGACAATGGAAGAAATTTAAAGCTAAATATGTTCAAGTTAAGGGATTGTCCTTTATTATGAGATAATATTCTTCCTATGTTTTATGGTAAAATATCTTTAATGAAAGACAGATAACGGTAGACAGCATCTTAAGTGTCCTTTTTTAAAAAAAGAAAAAGGAAAATAGAATATCAGCAACACCCCATTAGTATACCAATTCCCCAGTTTATTTGTGTGTGTTTGTTGCTGAGATTTTACTGATTCTTGAAATCCTTACCTGGGAACCAATGTTCCATGTGACAACCAAGCAAAGAGAGTCAGCAGAGAGCCAAGTAGTTAGGACGATTATCCCTACTCCTCCTTCAACATAGAAGGTGACATCTCACCGCCACGATAGGTTTTCTAAACTCTCCTCACTTGACCCACCATCATCTTCCTCTCCATAGCCAGTTAGGTCTCCCCACCTCTGGACTCCCAAAGTATTCTTTAAATGATCCCACCATAGTATTTATCATATTACATTGTATTAAAAGTTAATATCCTACTTGAACACGAACACTTCAAGAATAAGGACCATTCACTCATTGAAGGCATGAGTTCTTTTCCATGAGTATTTTCTTACAGTTCTAGAGACTAGAAGTCCCAGATCAAGTTGTTGGTAAATTTGAGTTGCTTGCTGATAGCTACCTTCTCGCTTTTGTCCTCACATGATCTTTCCCCTGTGCACATGGATCCCTGATGTTTCTTTGTGTGTCCAAACATCCTCTTTTTATAAGGAAATCCACCAGTCATACTGGATTAGCACTCACCCTAACAGCCTCATTTTAACTTAATCACCCCCTTTAAAGACAGTATCTTTAAATACAAGACACATTCTGAGGTATTGGGTGTTAGAGCTTCAGTGTAAGAATTCTGGGGTGACATTTCAGCCCATAACAACTTTAATATTTTTGCTAGTTATAAAAGTCATTTATGTTTTTTAAAAGCAAATTATACAGGAATGTACAAGTAGAAAGTTAAAGTCTCCTATCATCTCGCCCTTCAAGACAATAGTTCCCAACAATTAGGGACAAATCAATGTTTCTTGAATGAATGAATGAATGAATGAGCAATGGAGTGATCCCCATATTACAGCTGAATAAATGGGACACTAAGAGGCTAGGCAACGTTTTTAAGGTCATAAAACTAGTTAATGAAAGGTGAACCACAGCCCAGTTCTATCAACTTACATTCCACCTTCCTTCTACAATCCTTTGCTATCCCCTTTTTATATTTATTATAATTATTGAACATTTATGTTTTATGTTCCTCATTTTTAATGTTCAAGGGGTAAGTTGAATACCTTATATTTTCCTTTAAAAGTTACCAAACCTAGCCGGGCGCGGTGGCTCACTCCTGTAATCCTAGCTCTCTGGGAGGCCGAGGCGGGCAGATTGCTCAAGGTCAGGAGTTCAAAACCAGCCTGAGCAAGAGCGAGACCCCGTCTCTACTATAAATAGAAAGAAATTAATTGGCCAACTGATATATATAAAAAATTAGCCGGGCATGGTGGTGCATGCCTGTAGTCCCAGCTACTCGGGAGGCTGAGGCAGGAGGATCGCTTGAGCCCAGGAGTTTGAGGTTGCTGTGAGCTAGGCTGACGCCACGGCACTCACTCTAGCCTGGACAACAAAGCGAGACTCTGTCTCAAAAAAAAAAAAAAAAGTTACCAAACCTAAGTTTCTATTTACCTACATTTCTCAGCTCTTTCTGCAGCAAGAAACAGATATTCACTCCAATTCATTTTCATATATGCATTGATGCATAACAAACCTTGTCAAAACTTAGTAACTTAAAACAGCAACTGTTTACTTTCATGATTTAGTTGGCTGGCATCTGGGAGTGACTACTGGTGGTCGTGCTTGCAAGTGCTCATGTGGCTCAAGTCATCTGATGGCTGCCCTGGGGCTGGAGGGCCTTAGAAGGCCTCACTCCCATGTCCGGTGGTGAGTGCTGGCTCTGCACTGGGGCACCTCCGTCGTTCTCTGGTCGTTTCCCATCCTTGGTAAGCTACACCAGGCCTCACAAGGTGGTGATCTTGGAGTTGCAAGAGAGTGAATGGAAGCTGCAAGGTCCAAGTTCTAGACTCCAGAACTAGCATATCACTTTTGTTCACATGCTAGTGGTTGAAACTAGTCACAAGCCCGAGCCAGAGTCAAGGGGTTGGAGAGATCATCTCTGCCTTTTGATAGCAGGAGTAGCAACACCACATTGCAAAGAAGCATGTGGACACGGAGAGGTGTGATTCATTGGGCAGGGTGGGGGAGGGCATAATGCTTTTCCACAGCTGACATTTCCCACAGGATGACATTCTACCTGCCAGTTTCTGTCATGCCCATGGCTTCTCTCGAACAAAGTGAAGTTCATATGGTACCATGCTTTATATTGTGTCATTCTGCTTCCTGGCTTCAAGGAGTCAGACTGGAGATTAGTGCTTGTTTTAGTTAGGATTAGGGCCAACTTCAAGTAAGAGAAAACCCAAAATGGCTGGGCTTAAACAAAATAAGAGGCTTATTTATGGCTCTTGTCAAAGTCCAGAGGTAGATCCTAGAAGATTGATATTGGTCTCCACAGTATCAAACCCCTTTTCTCTTGTTGCTCCCTTCACTATACCTACCATTTCCAAGGTTGCCACATGGTCCAAGATGACTGCCAGTGCTCCAAGCATTACATTCCATTTCATTCAGTAGGAAGGAAAAAGGGAAGGAGAGATAAAAGTGACTCTAATTCGGGATGCCTCCTAGCAGTTGCACACCCAACTTCCACTTACATCCCATTGGCTTGTATTTAGTCACCCAGCCACATCCATCAACAGGGGGTTGGGAGTATACTTTTTTTGCTAATGGCCACATGCCCAGCCAAAAATCAGTGGTTCTATTACTATACAAGAGAGTAGATGTGGATGGAAATATGAATGAGGTGAGGGGACAAACCATGCAGATATCTGGGGGGAGGGGAGGAGGAAGCGCAGGCAGAGAGAGTGCAAATGCAAAGGCCTTGAAGGAACATTCTTGGGATGTTAGAGGACCAGCAAGGAATCCAGCATAACTAGAATGGGGAAGGAGAGAGTGATAATAGACAAGATGAAGAGATAGCCAGAGATCAGAGCATTGTAAGAGCTAGGTAGTGTACTGTGAATAAGGTATTTTTTCCTGAGAAGTCCAAAGGCAAAGTTCTGCTGGGGGTCTGCAAGACCACTCCCGAGGTTCAATGATTTGCTAAGAGTAATCACAGGACTCAACATTTAGTTCGATTTATGGCTATGATATCAGCAGGCTATGATATCAGAGCAAAATCAGCAGAGTTGGAAAAGGCATATGAGGCAAAGTCTGGAGGAAACCAGGCACAAGCTTTCAAGAGTCCTCTCCCAGTGGAGTCACACAAGAGGCACTTTATTCCTCCAGCAACAACTTGTGACAATAGCTATGAAATGCTGCCTACCAGGGAAGCTCATGACAAACTCAGTGCACAAGGCTTTTTTTATTGAGGGCTGGTCACATAGGCACCCTTTTCGTGACACATACCAAAGTCCCTGACTGCCAGAAGGAAAGCAGGTGTTCAGCATAAACTACATTGTTTTGTACAAATAGTTTCGAAACAGTGGGCTCCTCTTATCATTTACGAAATGGCCAGAACTCTCCCGAAACCTAACTTCTGAGATACCAGTCAATAATCAACTTTACAAGCAGATCTCCCTAAGAAAAGCCAGCTTGGGCCTGCTGTTAACTCTTTTCTGCGCAAAAGTACACAGAGAGTGATGAAAAAAAGCAAAGTGGAGTAGGAGCCAAAATACTAAGCAGGCTCCATGAGTCAGTGGGAACAGTGAGTGAGCAGAAACCATGAGGCAGATAAACTGAGAAGTAGCAGGAGGAAGAAGCAAAGAAGAGAGAAGTTGATGGGACAACACCCGTAGTATTGCTCTTGGGACATCAGAGTTGTTATATCACCCTGGAGACCAAAGAACAACACGGTCTGGTTCTACGTGAGACTTGATGGTTCCACTGAAATGTTTCTTGTACTTGCCTCCTTATTTACTCTTGTATTTTAATAATAAATTCCAATTACTCAAGGTTAGTGGTATGTCTGCACTCCTTGAAACCTGAAAACACTTCACTAATTCTGGGGTTTAGCCAATGAAAACACAGATTTTATAGAGAAAAACTACGACTAGAATGATAGCCAAGGGATCTCTGGCCAACTGGATAAAGGACCAAGACTTGTAATATGGCATGAAATTTCCCGCCTCCACCACGGTAATAAAGCCTGCTCCATCCACAGCGACCTACTCACAAATATATTCAAAGGACACTTTTGTGTTTCTTTGACTTTGATCATGTAGTTTACTCTGTCTATAATTTCTGGTCTTGTCATCCTCAAAAAACCCTGAAGAGCTTCAATACCCAGCTCCAGTGTCATTTGCATTCTCTGACCATTTCTTCTTCCATATTTCTGTCTGGCCCCTTTAAGGATTTATTAATCCTTCCCTCTGTATTACTCTCTCAGCTCTTGGTACATATTTCTGTAGTAGCACTTATAAAACATACTGTAATCAACAATTTGTGCATCTGTCTCTGAATAAATTATGTTCCTAGCACTTACCATAGTGCTTCACAAATGGTAATCCTTTAATAAATGTATATCAAGGAAATGAATGAATGAATGAACCAAGAAACAAATGCAATGAATCACAAATTGAAGATTCTGATACAAGGAATCAAGAACAACCCTCCTTGACCAAACACCCAATTTTCAATTCTCATGCTTGAAACAATAATATCATTCAGGTATTGAGGTACTTATTATTTCTCCAGATTATATTAATTTTGCACTACCCTAGTTCTTTAAAGATATTACTACTTTACATATGTTAAATAGCCATGTTAGCATTGATTCTAATAATTTCCCTAGTGAGGTAGCAAATTTTTTTAATTATGGCAGAACTTAAATATCCCCCAACTAAAAAAGTCTAATGCTAAGTATACTCAATTCTACAATATCTGATTGTGTTTATGCAAATAAGTGAACACACGAAGTCACTCTCCTGCTATGAAAGTAGTTCCTGCCACTAGTACCTCATATGTGTATGTATATTTTTTAATTAAACTTTTCCAAGAGGAATAATTTCAAGTAGTATTGATTTCCCAACCCACTACAATGGCACTAAAAGTGAATTTCCAAAGCAACTTTATAATAAAACCAATTCTAACAAGCTTAGACCTGGTGATAGCAAACATTGAATAAAATCTAAATTTGTTACTGTTTCCATAAGCTCTCTTTTGAGTAGTGGCCCTTTAAAATACAGTAGTATGTTTTATAGGTCTCCTGTCCTTCCCTGAGAGCTATCAGAATGTAGGCCTTTGGTTAAGTGCTTTGATGACGTGTGGTTGTGGTGGCTATTGCTGTTGACATGCAAGAGGTTGCAAGAACTATGCAAAATGGATTCCAAGAAGCTGAACACAAATTTTTTAAACATAGCATTGTCTGAAATTAAAGCTAATTAGAATTAACTTTGAATGTTCCAGATCAGCCACCTGAGAGAGGGTTTGCCAATGTGTGTTGATGAGGTTAGTTGTTGCCCAATTTCCACGTGTGTGTAAAGAAGAGGATGTTGCAGTATCAGAGAAGGAAAGGAATATTTTTTGAACATTTTCTTAGAGCCAGGCACTGAACATACACTCTCATTTAATCATTACAACACTTCTCTAAGGTAAGATTCATGATCCACATTTCACAGATGGAAAAATGAAGCTTGGAGAGGGAGGCTCCAGGCCACACAACTACAACTAGTGCTAAGCAGAACTGAAATTCCAACCATGTCTTTCTGGTTCCAAAGTTTGTGTCTCTATCATCTAACATAAAAGACCATGTGATCACATCACAAGCTACCAGTAGCTGTAATCAAGTGTAAGCTATCCTGGATATCATCCCCAAAATGGAGTGATCCTCTTGGAGATTAAATTAAATAAAAGAAAATAATTAAACAGGAGTCAGCAAATATTGGCCTCAAACCTGTGTGTTTGCCATATAACCTTAAGCTGCTTCCCAGCCAAAAGGCCAGAGTTGAGTAGTTGTGACAGAAACCACATGGTCCACAGAGTTCAAAATATTTACTATCTGACCCTTGACAGAACATGCCAACCTCTGGAATAGAACCTTTGTCAATCAATAACCACTGTGTCCCAGGAAGAGAGATGCAATGTCTGCAGACACTAGAAAGCCATACTTTTGCATATGTCCAAGGGCATCTGCTGACTCTGCTCCAGTCTGGAAATATTAATAGTTATCTTATAAAATGAGTCAATTCCCCTTGCCCTGGCCTATTATCCATCAAAGAATCTCATCACAAATACCATTCTCTGAGCACTGCGATAACTGAAAATAGGTATGCGGAAAAACAGATAATATAGTCACTGTGAAAATGTAGCCAAATTATAAATGAGTAGTTTGATATTCTAGATTCAAAATCACCACATTATGAATTTAATTTGTGTGAAACTGTTATATAGGTTTGATCATATTTGAAAGGCCTGATAAAACTGAGTTTTTAAATATTGCAAGAACCAAAGATTAGGATTCACATTGACCCAAAAGGATAGATGAATGAAAAATATTCATCTTGAGAAATTAGGTAGCCAGGCTCTTAATCTACATCATTTTATTAGTATCATTCATGCATTAAATTAGTTCAAGGACTAAATGAACTTAATTGATCAAAAAGGTTTACAGACTTTTTATCAATTATATTCATACCAAGTGAATGTTCCTTACTTGTTTCTATACCAAGATAGCAAAACAGGATAGAAATATGAAACTCTTCACTAAAATTCTGAATAATCCACAAGAAATTTTGTAACAGAAGGTAGTCAGTTAAGGTTGATTGGATTGGCCCTATGAACCTATCATTTAATTTCCAAAGT
The DNA here is from genome assembly GCF_040939455.1 of Microcebus murinus. Taxonomy (NCBI): domain Eukaryota; kingdom Metazoa; phylum Chordata; class Mammalia; order Primates; family Cheirogaleidae; genus Microcebus; species Microcebus murinus. The sequence continues at coordinate 66,653,289 of NC_134111.1, read as the reverse complement.
AACAAGGAAAAAGCAAATCTGAGTAAATAGCAAAAAATTAAAATAAGGAACAAAGCTGAAAATTGTTTAATTATAAAAAGGGACAGAATAAAAAAAACGAAATAGCTTTTAAAAAGTAAAGAATTTCTTCTTAATTTGAAAATAAGACAAATTGGTGACAATAAACCACCTGATTTTACTCTCTTTTTCATATAAATTTTTATTTTAAAACAGTTTTAGATTTACAGAAAAATTACAAAGATAATACAGGGTTCCCAATATGCTCACCTCACCCTGCCTCCCCTATTATTAGTATCCTACATTAGTATGGAACATTTGCATAGTCAATGAACCAATATAGTAATAACTAAAGGATTTCCTTAGTTTTTACTTAATGTCCTTTCTAGATAGACTTAGGCTGCCCATCCCTGAACCAATTAAACATTGGCAAGGGAAATAGGATTACTGTGATTGGTTTAATTAATCTGAGCTAACCCCTGGCAACCCAACCACAACTAATCTTAAGGGTGGAGTTGAATGGATGTTGACAAGTCAATCCCAACATTCACTACAATGAACATGATTTCCTAATGAAGGATCTACCTAGAATGAAAAAAAAAATCCCAATTAAACAGCTTGTCATTATTAAATAGGACAATCACAGATTCAACTCACCATGAATGGCCAGAGATGTTCATGACACAATAATTTTTTGACATTTTTAGAAATATCATTTCTAGAAACTTTTAAAATTCCTACGATTCAGAAAAAGGAAAAATTGCATATGGTTTCTTGGTTTTCTCTCTGTTCCATTGGCAGGCATGTTGTTTCCTACCCACAAACTCACACCCTACAGATTATCTTTATTTCCCTCGTTGAAGTAAAAAAAATAAAATTAATCTTTGTTTCAGAAAAGAAAATGCATTCACACAATTAAAAATTCAAAACAAAGTGTATATAGTGAAACTTCTTTCTCCTACCTCTGTTCCCCAGGCACCTAGTCTCCATTCCTCTCTGCCACCACAGTTACCATTTTCCCCTATATCATTGCAGAGATAATCCATGTCTTTGTAAGTACCTCTTTGTACGATACTCTTCCGCACCGTGCTTTATTTCCCTTTCCGTCCTGTCGATCTTTCCACTGTGATACATAGTTTTCTCATTATTTTTTACGTCTTTGTAATATTTCATTAGCAGATTTACTGTAATTTATTTGGTTAATCCCCTATTCATGAACATTTGAGTTATTTCCTATATTTTGATATTACAAACAATGCTGTAGTAGATAAATGGAAACATATGTCATTTCACACATGCTCCGAGAAGGATATATGTAGAATAAATTACTGCCTTCTCATCTTTCACCAAAATTTCACTCCAAGAACAAGGTTTGCACTGGGTGGGAAATACTCACTAAAACACTTTAATCTTTTGTTTGTTTAATATAAAAGACTCATTCATTCACGTCACAGATAGAAACCACCTCCAAATTATATATTCCACACACTAATTTATGCCAAAAGTCATTTGCCTCACTAAGAACAACCAGTTTCTTAGAGCTTTGCTTGGATTATCAGAACTAGCAATTGGAGGACACATAAAATAATAATACCATTAACTGTATTTAAAACAAGTTGAGAACAATACCAGGAAGAAGAGACATGCCAGGAAGTTGCTGGGCCTGGCTTGGTAGCATAGCAATGTACTCACTAATCTCAGAATCCTTTCAATTCAACTTGACATCTCAGCAAAATCTCTACGATCATGGCCCTCCTGGTGAAGGTCATAGATGTCCAAAATTTTGTAAACATTTCCTGTCAGAGTTCTTAAAATTGTAATCCCCAAGATATTTCAGCTGGCTCCCATTCAGCCAGGAAAGCTTAATGCATTCTTTTCTAGTTACCAGTCCACAGCAGAAGCCAATGAGCAAGTTCCAGTTCGAGAACTGAAACTGAATGTGGATTATACCATCGCCTGAGACTTATCCATGAATGTTCAGTCCGTGTTCTCAGGACCCAAGTAATGGGATCCATGATAAAGCTACAATAAACATACTAACATCTATTAACACTCACTAGGAGGCATGCATTCTGCTAACAGCTTCACATGCATTCTGTCTTAAGATTTCAGTCATTTGCAGATTTACTACTAGGGTCAACAGGAAGCTTACCCTTTCCCCTTCCACTCCATGCTCCCAAGTAAACCTTGATATCAGACTCTTTCATTTGTCCTAGGAGCGACTAAAGTGAAAATATCCCTGCAAGAGGGAACACAGTAAACTGAACCAGTCTTTATACAGTGTTTGGGCTGAATTTATCATATTAATTACAAGATACAATTTTCATGAGGAGAGGGCAGAAATTGCTCTGTAGATGTGCTGCAGGGTGGGGACAGAGTGCTGCTGAGAAGGGGACATGAAAAGGCAATGTCCTTACAGAGTGAAAGCTTAGTTTGCCTCAGAGCACTACCCAGAATATACATGTGAAAAAACAAAGGCCAGGATAGTTTGGGGTGTTTTTTTTTTTTTTAACACTGCATTGTATTGATGATAATAAACTTTATTTAATGGTTTATTAAGCAGCAGCTTGCTCAAGGATCTGTAACTTCTAATCAGTGCATTAAGACAGTCTTTAGAAATTGTTTATAGGTACTTATGAAGGGTGTTTGAGATCATGCCTTCAAAAATACAATCAGCTATAAGACCAGTTTCATAGAGATTTGCTTTTCAAAAGAATATTTTTGAGATTTGAGCCTTAGTCTTTAAGCACACAGTAAGAGTTACTATTTATCAAGGCCTAAAACCAGAAGAAGAAGACCGAAGAAGACCTCTGACCCATCGCTGTGAGGGGTTGGCAAGGGGTTCTGGAAGGCCTGAAAAAAAATGGGTCACACAGTTAATTTCACACAGGTTAGCCAAGACGTAAGCAGAAGGCAATCTCACTCTATCTCTTGGATGTGAACCCAGTGTGAAACTCTGTCATTGGCAGCAATTGGGTTTTTGTACCTTCTGGTCTCCCACAGAGTACAGGGCTGGGCTGTTTCATTTATGGCCTTTCCTGGCTGGCTGAGTACAGCTTGCTGAGTGACTGTCCAGGGCTGAGGGGAAAGAAAGTTCTCTGGGATGTCCCACAATAGCCACTGACTACAGGCCAGAAGCACATGACTGGGCTGCAATTACCATGGCCCGCCCTTTATCTCCAGAGAATTGGCCAGTCACGTTACTGGAAATGAGCTGTCTTGAACAGTCAGCGTCCGTTCTCTCAGGAAGGTTAGAGCCCCATGAATTTCACAACCTTTGCAGCTTCTTGGGAAATGCACTGTGAGTTTCCACATTTCTTGCTCAGCTTCGATAAGATTCCCAAGTAATTGCAAAAGTGAAAATAAAACCCCAAGCCATTTTGTACCTTGGTATTTATAAGACAGGGAGTGAAAATTGCATGCGAAAAAACTGGACTTCATAAACATATAATCTTTTGGTACTTAGCAGAATCCACAATCCCTATATGGAAGAGAAAATATATTGGTAATGATATAGAATTAATCTTATCCTATACCTCTGTAAATCATGGGATATTAGGGTTGACAGAAATTTAAAGATCACGTACCCCATACCTTCACATCACAAATTTGATACCAGAGATATTGTCACTCACTTATGGGCACTTAGCTCATATGGTCGAAAAACCACTAGGCTTACAATGAGAAAGTCTGAACTTGAACCCTAACCCTGCCACTTTCTGGTTGTGACTTTCAGACAAGCTAGTGAGTCTCGATCTCTACATTGGCAACTTAGAGTACTTTATACCTCAAATAGGCTATGAATGTTTTTTGGGGGGGAAAGAACACTGAGGTGCCCCCAGAAACTTGGAAATACATTGGCTCTTAGGGAGTCAAACTAGTAACATTCACACATAATAAGAAAGCAACCTTTAGAAATAAATCATAAAATTGTAAATTTATTATGTAAGAGTTGTTTTGAAAATCTTTTTTTTCCTGATCAAAGAGTACTACATGTTCATTGTACTAAAAAAAAAAAAATCCAGACCATCAAGAAGAAAGTGAGGATGGATTGGATTATTATAATTCCAAAATGTTCTGGAAAAATTCACCATATGCAAAAAGATACGATCTTACCATATCTGCTTTTGACACCTAACAAGATATTGGTATAATATTTCAATACATTTGAGAGCACTCAAAATCTTTTTTAATTTTTTTCTCCATTTTTAATGCTTTTTTTTTTTTCAGATAGAGTCTCGCTCTATTGCCCAGGCTAGATTTTTCTATTTTTTGTAGAGATGGGGTATTGTTCTTGCTCAAACTGGTTTCAAATTCCTGAGCCCAAGCAATCCTCTGGCCTCAGCCTCCCACAGTGCTAGGATTATAGGCATGAGCCACTGCGCCCGGCCACATAGGCACTATTATATCTAATAGTGAGTGTTTACATAATTATGTAGAGGCAAATGCTATTCACAGCTAATGCCTGTAGATCACAGTGACCACTTTTTTTTTACCTACACTACCTCCTACTTTCCCCGGAATCACTGTCTTTATTATTTTCTTGTTTTTTTACTTAATTTTCTCTGTATTTATTACTGATTCAAATTCTATCTTAATTGTGTAAATCTCCTTTGAATATATTCAAATGCATCAGGGACTCTAACAATCTCCTGGAGGAGATCTGACTTGCTTCCATCTGGACTGGATGCTCTCTAGCATGAGCTCTAGTTAGGAGACTGACGCTGCCTTCATCATCGTCCTAGGGATTCTATTCATCTCTGTCTAGTCTTAGATCTTTTCACCTGATTCCTATGTCTTTCTCTTTCTTGGTTTACTGCCCAGCAAATACTTCCAGCCTTTTGCTAAGAGAACATACACCCGGCTAACAGCATTCTGGGAGCCAAATGGAGAAAGAAGATTGAGGACGTCTCAATACACAGTTTATAAACATACCCTTAATCCCCGGCCTTCAATAGTGTAGCCACATCCTTTCCCAGTAACCCCAATCCAGAGTCCCTTTGCTTGTTCTTGTCACCAGACTAAGAGGCAGCCTCACACCTGAAAAGAATAGGAGTGGGGAATTAGGGACCCACCAGTTTCTTAGAAAGACTTCCCACCAAGTCCCCTGTTTAAGCACCACTCTCATTCCCAGTTCCTAAGGTATCTGTTGCTCCAATTATTTAGGGTTCTGTATTCCAAGTTGGGCTGGTTATCATCAAGCTTAATAGTTAGCTTTCTTGGTGTCTTAATTCGGTTACTACTTGTCTATCTTCTTCCCAATTTCTACAGTTTATTCTTGTTGTCTCTTATCCCATGCCCTTTGTCCTTGTGAATTTATGCTTTGTTACAAATACTTTTGTTGTTCTCTTAGCTGGGTTCTGGAGGGAAGAGATCTGAATGCTTATGTTCAATCTGACATCTTTAATCAGACTGTCCCAGATCCTGAGCTATTATTATTATTCTCTATATTTTAGGGAAGTTTGTTCTAACTGTTCTCAAAAGACAGATACTAAATCTAGCAAACACTATCTATTGATTGATTGATTGATGTTAGTGACAAGGTCTTACCCTGTCACCCAGGCTGGAGTACAATGGCATGATCATAGCTCACTACAGCCTCAAACTCCTGGGCTCAAGTGATCCTCTTGCCTCAGCCTCCCAGGTAGCTAGGACTACAGGTATGTGGCACCACATGCCTTGCTAATTTTTCTTTTTGTAGAGATGGGGTCATGCTTTGTTTCCCAGGCTGGTCTCAAACTCCCAGCCTCAAGCAATCCTCCTGCCTTTGCCTCCCAGATAGCTGGGACTATAGGCATGAGCCACTATGCCCCAGAAATCTTCTAATTATGTGAAACTCAACATGTCCAAAGTAAAATTCATAATCCTGCTTCTAAATTCTGAGTGTCACAATGTTCTCTTACAATGGTCACCATCTTAGTAAATGGTACCTTATCTTTTCAATTCTCATGTCAGAAACTTAGGAGTCATTCCTACACCTTTTTCTTCCTCAACTCCCACACCTACCTATCACCAAGTCTTGCTTATGAATATTTATAAATATTTATGAATATTTATGACATGAGTCCACATCTTTCCAGCTCTGTTGTGAAGGCCCTTGATAAAGTTACCAGCACGTCTCTCCTAGATTTCTACAATTCTCTCCTAATTGATCTCCCTGCAAACATTTCAGCCACTCACCTGTCCATTCCACACGTTGCAGTCATAGTCACCTTTGCAGAATGCAAGCCAGATCATGGTCTACACAATCTGCTTAAAATCTTCAATGGCTTCCCATTAATAAGGACGACAATCCTTAGCAAGGCCTGCAAGAACCTGTTGGGACTGATCTGGCTCCTTCTCTGGCCTTATCTAGTGGAACTCCTTCCTGGGGTCAGCTCCCCAGTGTGGCTGCCTTTCTTTCTGATCCTCTTTCTTTCTGATCCTCTTTTCCCCCAAAGGCCCCTTCAGGCAGAACAGCTCCCTCCTGCAGCTGCTCCCAACAGCCCCACTTCCCCCTTCACTTGGCTCTCATCATTGCTTACTCATCCCTTAGGTCTCCATTCAAGTGTCATTTCCTCAGGGAAGCCTGGTGAGCTCAGGCTTCTTTTTAATGTACTCATATAGAATCGCGTTTCATTTTTTACAGCATTTATTTCACTTATTAATTAGGCCTTCATTTTTCATGACAATTTGATTAATATCTGCCTCTCCTGCCAGACTGTAATACCATGAGAGCAAAGAATACATTTATTATTTCTCACCAGTGTATTCTCAGGTCCTGATTAATTGCTGATTATCCCTTTTGGAGTTGGTTTAAAAAAGAAAAAATAGTATCTTGGCTGAAAATTTCCTCAAATTTGGAATAATTTCAGCATACCATCATGCAACCCTTCCCTTAATGATTCAAGGTCATTGTTATTAATATTAAAAAAACATGCTGTAATACAATACATTTCTTAGTTTTTTGAGTGTACGGGAAGGAATATCAATCACTAACTTAAATAACCTCAGACCAATTAATTGGCCAGGAAAAAAAGTGAGATAATTTTGAAGTTTTCAAAGGGAAATTTGGAATTTTTAATGCTTGGCAGAAGACTGAGTGACTGGTTACCACCTTCAAATATAGGAAGTATTTTATAACAACAATTGTTGTTGTTGCTATTACCATTATAAGAGCTTTAAATACATTAGCCCATTTAATCCTCACGGCAGCTCCTTGTGGTAGCTCACTGGTAGTATTTCCATTTCACCAATGAGGAAACTCAGGCAGGTTAAGAAAGTGGTGGAGAAACTGTGGGTCGAAGTGGTTGAGTCGGGGATCATACTGCAGGCAGTCTGGCTGTAGCATCTATAAGCTTAATCCTTCGAATGAGAAAAGTGGGAAGCAATTCATTTCAAGAAGCCAGACAGTTTCACTAAAGAAAAATGATCTTAAATTTGGGAGAACCTGCATCTGGACACAAGAAAGAACGATCTGGAAGCATTAAACACTGGAATAGGCTACTTTAAAAGTTGCACGCCCATTTTGATTAACTTTGAAAACTATAATGGACAGGCATAAAGTCCAGAACAGTCTGTCAAATCCTCTAAGCAGGGCTTGGACCTGATAATCTTTTGACGTCCCCTGTAGGTCCCCAACTCTGAAAGGTTGAAAGGCTGTTATCTTTTATCTCCAATATTTTCCCTGGTTGAAAGTTTGCCCATTGTAGTCAACTTTGTATTATCCTAGGGTAGCTTATCCAGGGCAGATCTTGCTTTATTGAGTTTGGTCGTCACTTTGCTTAATGACTTGCTACATTAACAACTTGGCATACTCTTCATCCACAGTCAGCACCTACTTAGTTTAATTACTTGCTTTGTTGACATTATGAAGTTTTCAGGGAAACACTTTAAAATCCAAAAGTTAACATCTTAGTCCTTGTGTGCCACTATAACAGAATACCTGAGACTGGGTAATCTATAATGAACAGAAATTTATTGGCTCTCAATTCTGGAAGATGGGAATCCCGCGTTGAAGGGGCCAACCTCTGGCAAGTGCCTTTTGCTGTGTCATCCCATGGTGGAAGGGCAAAGAGAGGTGAGAGCAAGACAAAAGTGGGCCAAACTTGTCCTTCTATAAAGAATTCACTCCTGTGATAACAGCATTTATCCATTCCCATTCATGAGGGCAGAGCCCTCATGGCCTAATCGCCTCTCATTAGGTCCCCTCTTCCAACACTGTTTTCTTGAGGATTAAGTTTTCAACTCATGAACTTTAGGGAACACATTTAAACCATAGCACTTAACTACCCCCATTCTTAGTACCACTCCTCCCTTCCCATGTAAAAAAGTATAGGATCATAAATGATACTACAGAGGAAGAAATTAAAGAAATTAATGTAACTGTCATGAGGATTTTGATGACCTCAAAAAACATGGAAAAAAATATATATAAAAAGAGATACTATGACTCAATTTGGAAAGGCCAGAGCCTATAAGAATAGTGTTAGCAAAACTAGATTACTGTTTAGAATGATCTTGAAGCTTGCTTAAAACACGATCAGGATGGTTTAGAGAAACAGATTACATTTTTAAACACAAAAAGAACCAAATTTTATGGGGTAAATGGCGTATGTGTTAGTAGTGGTGTGGAGAGAAAAGCATGCTAAGATTGGGGTCATCAGATGACCCCTCTTCCCTGAACTCATTCTCCCTGAAACTACTGCTGACTCAGTCCCCGTTTCAGGGAAGCCTTTACGCTCCAATCTCCATGCAAGAGACATTGTCCTCACCATGTACAAGGCTGCAGGACTTCGCTCACATTTGCTTTTGGAGAATGATTGTCCAAAGGCCTTAAAACCTTAAAACTTGTGTGCACAACCTCACCAAACACCATTATGTCTGCCTGTGTTCCTGTGTATATATTTTAAAAAAATTCACCGGTCCTCGATTGAATCATTAAAAAAAGATCAGAAATAAAGAATGAATTGTGTATCTATTTAGACTCTAGGCAAGTTCTCTTCAGGGTTGTCTTTGGTTTCCATAACTATAAAAAAAAATCCCACACTAAGGAGTTTAATCCAATTTGTGGAATTAGAGACTAGTGGGTTAGGAATACCTCTGTACATCAGCCTACCCATGGGCTTCTGTAACATAAGAAAGTATTTGACAGATATAACCAGTTAGCAGTTCTGATTGTCTTCATAGGACAATGCCAGTGGCCCAAAATGATCAACAAATCTCCAGGATGCGAAGATGTGGAGACAATTGACATTGCCGTTCTCAAAATAAATTGCAAATCTAGTTTTATAGGGTTTAATTATTTTCCAAATTATTAGTTCAATGTCTATTTCATCCCCAAGTTCACTGCAGGCTTTATCTGCCCAACATGAATCCTAATCCTAATCCTTTCCTTGGAATATAATCTTTTATGAGGCTAAGGGATTTTGACTGTCTTTTCACTGTTGCATTCTCAGTATTTAGCAGAATCCTTGTTGTAAATGCTCAAGAAGTAGGTAAAGGAAAAAAATAAGTTATGGCTTAGTAATAAGTGTTTTCCTACTTTCCTTAGGACCCTGGGAACATCACTTAATCCCTCTGCTCCCAGATCTGGCTGTATTTCAGGATCACCTTGGGAGCTTTTTAAAAAACAGGGATTGGTCCCACCTCCAAGCACTACAAATAGCAGTTTATAAAACTCATGCAAGTGATAGTGATATACTGCTAAATTTGAGAAGCAATGATTTAACCTATCTGGCCTCAGTTTCCTCCTCTGGAAAACAGTTGGTCCTGCTCCCGCAACAGGATATCATGCATGACTGTGCAAGGCAGGACGAGAGTAGAGGCCAACTGCGTAGGCCTGCTGGAAAGAACACACACACACGATTTCACAACCCAAGTACTTCTCTGTGGCACATGCATAACTCATCTAATGCTAAGATTTGAATAGGATCTGAATGTTTTCTCAACAAATCAACTGCCCACCTCTTTGCCTATAAATCTCCCATATCTCTCTTCTTTTTTTTTTTTTTTTTTTTTTTTTTTTGAGACAGAGTCTCACTTTGTTGTCCAGGCTAGAGTGAGTGCCGTGGCGTCAGCCTAGCTCACAGCAACCTCAAACTCCTGGGCTCAAGCGATCCTCCTGCCTCAGCCTCCCGAGTAGCTGGGACTACAGGCATGCGCCACCATGCCCGGCTAATTTTTTATATACATCAGTTGGCCAATTAATTTCTTTCTATTTTATAGTAGAGACGGGGTCTCGCTCTTGCTCAGGCTGGTTTTGAACTCCTGACCTTGAGCAATCCGCCCGCCTCGGCCTCCCAAGAGCTAGGATTACAGGCGTGAGCCACAGCGCCCGGCCCATATCTCTCTTCTGATTAAACTTGGAAAGAAAGCACCTATCTTGTATAAAAAGTATGGGAAAGTTATAGGAAAGACCGAATAGTTTAGGGAAAGACCATTCATTCATTCCTGACTTTACTTTTCCTCCTACTCAACTATCATAATTGGTCATTGCAATCTCACACGAGGTGTCACTGCAGGTTATTCGTCTCCAACCTTGCATCAACACAACTCTTGCAGACACTGTCAGTGCTCTGACTAGATTCCCTGCATGCCCTCTGTTGCTTCTGTGTGCCCATCTCCCAGCTTCTGCACGCTCAGCTCCCAACCTAAGAGACCAGGCTCCTTCTTCAAAGAACTACCTTTGGGCTACAGGAGACCATTAGGCAGGATGCACTGAGAGACAGAAATGGGGTAGGAGAGAGTCGATGTCCCAGCTCTCCACCCCAGGGTGACAAGTAGTTAACCCTAGAGTATTAGAGCACTATAAAAGCCCAGATTATTTGCCTTGAGGCAGAATAAACTATACAGTGTCAATTACACTCCAGCTGTCATGGGAATAGGCTGAGAATGAAATTTCCTTTGCAATTGCACCCTTGCTGGGTTGCTTCCTCCTACGACTCTATCTCCCCACAACTCCCTTACTGGTTTCTTACTGAAGAACTTACTAGATAACCATTTGCCCACAAATCTTTTCATTTATTTATTTATTTGAGAAAGGGTCTTGCTCTGTCTCCCCAGGGAAAGTGCAGTGGCATCATTGTAGCTCACTGCAACCTCAAACTCCTAGGCTCAAGGGGTCCTCCTGCCTCAACCTCCAGAGTAACTGGGACTATAGGCTCCCACCACGCCACCTATCTAATTTTTCTTTTTTCTTTTCTTTTTTTTTTAGTAGAGAAGAGGTCTTGCTCTTGCTCAGGATGGTCTCCAACTCCTGGCCTCAAGCGATTCTCCGGCCTCTGCCTCCCAGAGTGCTAGGACTACAGGTGTGAGCCACCACGCCCAGCCCTGCCCACAAATCTTTATCTCAAGGTCTTCCTCATACCCTCTCCATTTTCCTCAGCTATAGATATTATAATTTTTTAAAACTTCATTTGCATTTGTTTCATGGCTGAGATGGCATATGTGTCTATGTGACTTTAATAGTTAAGTCAGTTGATTTCTTCTTTTGTTATCTCAAGTCTTGCTGGTCTTATTAATTCAGATAAGGTCCTTTGTTATGTATAGTTTACATTCAGGAAAGTAAACAAAAAATATGTAACTCAACAAATTTTTACATATGTACACACCCATATAACCAACACCCAGATCAAGCTATAGAGCATTATAGAGAAGGCCGCACCATGTCTCTTTCCATTTAGCAGAAACCACTTCCAGGTAACTACCATTCTAATTTCTATCTTTGTGGGTAAGTGTAGCCTGTTTGTACTTCTTATGAATGAAAACATACTGTATGTACTCATTTTCATCAGGCTTCTCTCGTTCAACATTGTTTGGGAAATTCATCCATTTTTCGTATATAGTTCATTCGTGTTCATTTCTGTGTGGTTTTCCATTGGAGGACTATATCACAGTTTATTTACCTATTCTATTGTTGATGGAAACTTGGTTTGTTTGCAATATGGAGTTATTATAAATAAGGCAGCTATGAACATTCTCTTTAAGTCTTTTGGCAGATACGTGTTCATTTCTAGGTAAATACTCAGGACTGGAATTGCTGGATCATAGGTTATATAACTTCTAGCTTTCATTGGTGCTGTAGAAAATATATTAACTCTGTCAAATTTGTGTAAATTTTCACTTAATTGATTGCTTACCTTTTTAATTATAGTTATCTTCTTTTTTCCGTGTTTTATTGCAGTATGATTTTTACACATAAAATTCATCCTTTTTTAAATGTAAAGTTTTAAGCATTTTGGCTAGGATTACAGTCGTTTAACCACCACCACAATCAAGACAAGGAAAATGCCATCACCCTAATTATCTTTTATTTTGACATAGAAATGTTTAAAGATTTAATGCAGTCATGTATGACTTCCCTCCCTTTATTCTTCTATTTTTCAAAAACTACCTAGAGTTTCAAATAAATTCTAAAATGACTCTACAAAGTGTCAAAACAAAGACCATTGCCTTCTTCTCTAAAAATACAAACATGTAATAAGTTATAAATCCTAACTCTTCAGTTGGACAGGTCAGCCTAGGAAGCCCAGTCACTCATGGCTGGATGATGCTAGGCAAGCCACTAGCATCTCTGATTATCAGTTTCCTCTTGTATAATGTGATTATAATAATGGTGCCTGTGTCATGGGGCTGTGTAAGAAATGGGTAAATATAACTAATATATAGCAAGTGCTCGCTATTTGCCAGGCACTGTTCTAAGCACTTTGTAGTGACTTATTTAAATCTCCCAACAATCCTTTGCAGTGTGTGTTGTCCCTGTCCTGGTTTACTTTACTTTATTTTATTTTATTTATTTTTTGTAGAGATGGGGTCTTGCTGTGTTGCTCTGGCTAGTCTTGAACACCTGGCCTCAACGATCCTCCCACCTTGGACTCCCAAAAGGACTGGGATTACAGGCATGAGCTATTGTATGCAGCCCCTGTTCTGGTTTTATAGACGTAGAATCTGAAGCACAGAGAAGTTAAGTAAACTGCCTGAGTCCCGAGTCGGCTCAAGAGCAGTGTGCCGGCTACTACACATGGCTTCTCTCTTCGTACATAAGGAGGCAACACAGGGAAGCACGGAGCACAGAGCCTAGCACGAAGGACACAGAAAGGCTAACTTCTATTATCATCAGTCATCTTCTTTATATTCTCAATAAAGCTATGTAATTGTCTTCATTTTAGGTCATGCACATTTCTTGTTAAGGCTACTCATAAATATTTTATGCCCTTTTGCACTACTGTAAATGGATGTCTCTTTTTCCCATTATGTTTTCTCATTGGTTATTTTGGGATGTAGCAAAAGCTATTGACTTGCTGATACCGTGTAGTACTGTGTGGCTAAAAGAACCTTAGTAGCATATCAGTGCCATTTAAAATACCCCGCCAAACGGCAATTTTAATTATGTATGCTCTTTTAATATCAAATAATGTTAGTAGATAGCTAATGAGAAAAAAATGGAGATTAGAAATAACATTTTGGATTCTTTCACCCTTAGTCAAAGAAGAAAAAAGAAGGAAAGGTTAGAAAGAAATTATACACTCATCTGAGAGTAGCACACTGAGAACCATAGCACATTACTCCTCCCTCTCCCCTAAAATTTTCTCTCAAGCTCCTTTTTCATGTGATGCTTTAAAATAATATTTACTGTTTAAATTGACTAAATAAGTGTTTTAATATCTTCTTATCACTTGAATTCTGAGATGAGCCAATACTTTCTATCTAGATACTCATGTTTTATTATTCTTATTAATCTGATAAGGAAAAAATGATATTTCTTGTGAAAAATTGATGTCTCTTAAATAGAAAGCCAAATGTACTTGTTGGGGAAAAAAAAAACTCTTGGGCAAAATATTCAAAGGTTTTGACCTTTGTATAATAGATATATTTAGAAGTGATTATGTCAATACTCTTGAGAACATTTCATGCCATTGCAGATATGACTGGTCAGTGTGCTATGGTGACTGGTCTGCTATCAGTCAGGAGACCAGTAGCAAAAGATGCTACATTCAAAGCTTAAAAGTAGAATAACTTGAGGACAGTTAATCAAAGGACTATGCACAAAAGGTAGAGGAAGTACAAGGATGGTGCACTACACTAGGACCAGTGTCAGTGAAACTCGCCATGCCAGGCCAGAAGGCAGGGGTGAAGGAGCAGTGGAGGGCCTGTAGACAAGGCCATGTTACAAAGATCCCCAAAGGACAAACAGATCTAAATCTACATATTAAGCCTACTATGCTCTCAAAGGAAGCCCATTTATAGCACAAGAAGGGATGGTATTTCCTTATACCCACTAAATACATGATTCTTGAAATTAATTTTATTAAACACAAGAAAACTAGTCAATGAGTTAATCAAGACTTTGGGTTTGTAAATGACAAAAACCCAAGTAAAACTGGCTTAAACAAATAAAGAAAATGTATTTGATTACCACTGGGAAATTCAGGAGTGCCGCTGGCTTCATATGTCACTGGATCCGGGGCTAGAACAATTTTAAGTGGAGAACACTTATTCCCTATTTTCTGTCTCAGGATGAGCAAGCTTGAGGAGAACCCTCACACCTGCTCTCAGTCTCCTAATTCATTCCTCCCCAGGGCAGGAGGAGTGATCTGGGTGTGCAGGTGCTCTGGTGCAGAGGGGACAAGAGGGGGATAAAGCCTAGCAGAAGCTCAGCTCACCACACCAGGAGCCAAGGCTCGGGAGAGAGTTAGCCAGTGGGGAATCTTGGAAAGGAATTGACATCTGGGCATGGTTCACCTTCTCCAGTGCCATCCATTCTGTCTGCTCAGATTGTTCCCCAGTCTGACCTCCTGCCATGCTCTAAGCAGTCTGCAATGAAGGGCAAGGTCCAGAGATTCCAGCCGTGCCAGTGACTTCTTGTAAATCAGGTTAACTAAGGAGTAGAAGGTTAGGAAGTTCACTTGGACAGCAATCCAAAGCCATGAGCTCACAATCACCTTTAATAAATAACAGTAATAAAATTATTTCTCCACCAATGACCTAACTTCTGTATTTACCTCTAAATTGGTTCTGAATTTAGGTAGACAGAGGTATTACATTCTGGACTCCTAAAAACCCCGTCAACTGTGTTATCAGGATGCTTTCTTACTCTCTCCATCTCTCAACAATGCTTTCCTGACTAAGCTTCATTCTCAGGCAGATTGTCCTGGTTTTGGGGTAAAGATGGCAAAAGGAAGTTCTAGGTTTACATTGATCTTGAAGCTTGCAATTTCTGTAAAACGAGAGTGATTTTTATGGTAACTCTAGCAAATACCATGGGGCAAGTTTTTATGACCCAAGTCCAGCTTGGGTCACGTGTCTACTCGTGGATAGGAATGGAGCACACTGAGTGGCCATGCCTGGGTGACTTCACACTGGAGAATGAGTCAGGCTCACCCTGTGAGATGAGGATGAGGGAAGGGGCTACTCTCACGTGCAGATTGAGCAGTCTTTGGCTTTGTCTCAATAGATTGCTAAGGACTTGGAAATGCTTTAAAAATTTTTATTTTCTTTATATTAGTTGTTACCAACCATTGAAATCCCCTGGGAGCACACCACCCCCAACTAATTAAATCAGAGGCTTTTGGGGGACAGGGACCCAGGCACCAGCATGTGTTCAGTCCTGAGGTGTTGCTGATGTACAGCCAAGGTTGACAAACATTTAACATTATTTCTTATGTAAAACATTATTTCTTAGTCTCGGGCCAATGAAGGATGACAATGAGCTTGTTCTGTAACTAGATTTAAGTTGTTTTTCAAAGTAGGAAGCCCGTGATCAGAGGGAGATTCTGGAAAGATGGAAGTAACGGTGACATTGTTTTTGACTCTTTCTGTATTTCTGCATAAAAACAGACAGAACAACTACATAGAAAAACCAAAAACCCACAGACAACATACGCAACCGAACACGGTGTAAGTTACACCCCCAAACCATAAAAATAAAAGCAGGTGACAGCAAACCACAGGCAGTGACGGTTAGGTGGATGTAGAGGGAAGCAACTGGGTTTCTGCAGGCTGAGACAAGGCAACCCACAAAATAGTGGGTTTGAGGACAGCAGCTTCCCTCCAGGGCCCCACCCAGAGGAGAAACTCCTGGAAGTGGAATCAAATTGAACAGAGCAGGGCCAATAAGACACGGGAGTCATACCAAAGTGGGGGAGGGGAAACAGAGTCAAAAACTTTCACAAAATAGTCAACCCCAAAATATGAAAGATAAAACACTAAACTTTTAAAAATTATTACCTTTGGCAGTAAAATTTCTGAAGTTTTTCACTTCAAATTTATATACTTCTTGGTATTTAGTACTTTTTTCCCCAGCAAACATGTATTTAGTACTTTTTTTCCAGCAAGCATGTATTGTGGGAACATTGAACATGTATTTATAACATGCATATAATATATGCATGTTACACACATAACATCTATTACAAAAGATACATATTTATTTTCATTAATAGTGAGAAACAGTGCTCCTAAATATGGGTACATGAACCAGTTTATAGATCCAGAAAGCAGTGTAAGTGGGCCCCATCTGGAAATCACCAAAATCAAATCCTGTGTAACTTGTGAACCCAAACCATGTAGGCGAGTGTTTCAAGAAAGACTGTATGAAAAACAGAAGCTGTGGGTGCCATAACCTTCACGGAATTGTCCCAAGTCCAGACATTGTGGAAGTAATAAACGGTAACTATGTGAATGAATGTAGACGGTCAAAAAGCTTCAAATCCTTTTTTAGAAAATCAACCTGAAAAATCAAGGAAGTACCGAGGGGATGAGAAAATAAATAAATAAAAATTATTCAGAACCTTGAATGGGAGAACACTGTTAATGTTGAACTAACTTGGTATAAGAGAGTTGCCTGAATAAGTAACTCTAAAATCAGCTCATGATCTTTTCTCTGCTGTTGACAAATATATAAGACATTTCATGAACATACATAATTTCTCCTCATTCTCCATATATGAAGAGCTTTCGCTCTTCCTCAAAACAACACATCAGAATGCAGGTGAGAGAATTTTACATCCCTTCTATTTAAAAAAATCAAAGAAAATCTGGAAAATGAAAAAAAAAAAAAAAACTTCTGTTACAGCTATTGTTAGTAACTATGTAATGGTTAAGGCTTTGTCATACCAATGGACCTATGTTTGTCTGGTGACCCAAGCACTTCCTGGTTCTCTATCCCCAGGCAAATTACTTTGTATCTCTAAGCCTCATTTTCTTCAACTGTAAAATGGATTTAATAACTATACCCATACTGTTGTGATAATAAAATGAAATCATGAATGTAGAGTGTTTAGGATAATGCCAACAAAATGTTGCCTAATAACAATAATAATTTACCAGTAACCCAATCTCAATGTGGATGGCAATACCCCAGCATGAAGGGGGAAAAAACTGTCATTGAAAACTACTAATCTAAATAGTCTTAAGTTTCATTTTTAGTAAAATTATTTAATTCTCTGTTTCCTTCATGTAGTACTCAGGTTACTAGATCATTTATCTTTCATTTTAAAAATTATGAGTAACTGCTACATTGCATATGCATTTTTGGTAATTAAATAGAAAAAGTATCAGGTTTTTCCTTTTTATTTAGCAGTTATTTGCATATTATTTAAATTTTAGGGTACTCATCAAATTAAGGGTGATTTTAAAACCAAAGTAACACTGTTGGGTGGGGCCTGTCCAGATGGCTCATCTCTCTCATCCAGGCCCCAGCAGGGTCTGGGTGAACTTCCAGGGACTGGGCAGCAGTCACTGTCTCAACCCCTGGGGTGGGGGCTGGGCAGGACTGTGGATTCACCAGCTGATTGCAGAAAAGCCTTGAGTTCATCTTAGCACTTGTGTTCTGAGTTGTCTATACCCCCTGGACTTGGTAAACAAGCCACTTTCATTTCTAGCCCCTACTGTCAGCAGAACATACCAGCCACCTGATTTCCGGTGCATGCTTGCAACTGTCTTGGTTTAAGCAATTTCTCAACGAAGTGACTAAATCACCCTTGGTGTTTGTGTAGACAAAGACTTAGAACCTGTTTTGCATGGTGCAATTTTAGAGTCTGATCTTTCCAGTCATTTTCTCTACAAGCTGTTGGCCCTGAGAA
Source organism: Microcebus murinus (assembly GCF_040939455.1). Lineage (NCBI taxonomy): Eukaryota > Metazoa > Chordata > Mammalia > Primates > Cheirogaleidae > Microcebus > Microcebus murinus. The sequence continues at coordinate 66,635,230 of NC_134111.1, read as the reverse complement.
TTATTTACATTTTAATTAGAAGTGTTCAATCCCCTCTAAGAGGAAAGTCAAACGACTTATTTACTTCCTGCTGGCAGGCTTCTTAGGAAACAGCGCAAGCAGGCTTGCTGAGCCATTGAACCAAAATAAAGTAACTTGCAGAAGAGCAACACCATGTCCTCACTCCTTAGTTTTGCTTCTCTTCCACTGAGGCGTGTAAGGAGGACCAAACCCGAAATGAACTGCTCCGTGTAGCCGTCAAACTACTGAAGCAAATTTCAAAAACCTTTTAAATAGGTTTTATTTGCATATATGTATAGCACTCATTTGTTGAGCATAGTCCAGGAGTGAGTTTCTTCCTTGTGTGCCTTTCCAGATAAGCTTATCCTTGTAATCATTTAACCTTTTCCTTGTTGACAAATACTTTTTTTTGTTTTTGGAGACAGAGTTTCGCTGTGTTGCCACCACTAGAATGCTGTGGCGTCAGCCTACCTCACAGCAACCTCAAACTTCTGAGCTCAAGCAATCTTTCTGCCTCAACCTCCCGAGTAGCTGGGACTACTGGCATGCACCACCATGCCCGGCTAATTTTTTCTATATATTTTTAGTTATCCAGATAATTTCTTTCTATTTTTTAGTAGAGACGGGGTCTTGCTCTTGCTCAGGCTAGTCTCAAACTCCTGACCTTGAGCAATCCTCCCGCCTGAGCATTCCAGAGTGCTAGGATTACAGGCATGAGCCGCCGCGCCTGGCCAACAAAGAAATATTTGTAAATATTATTCAGCCTCATCCCGCTTCTGAAACACAGTACACTAAACAGAAAGCAAACTTCCTTTGATGACACATGGCTGTCACAATGGGTTAGTCATTGAACCCATGAGGGCTATAGAGGTGGGAGGAGCTGTTTGCCCCAACATTAAATAATCCCACACTGCTGCATTCTGAGTTCCTGTGTCTGCCCTGGCGTCTCTTACTTCCCTGTCCAGCTGCCTGTCTCTAACTTTCTCCCCTCCTAACTTGTTATTTCTAATCTGCCAGGAGCTAGGAAATCAGATAAGCCTGTTTCCTGGAACTGGGAAAACGGATAAGCCTGTTTCCTAGAACCAAATGCCTGACATGATGCTCTGGCAGCAAAGTGCATAAACTTCTCTGCATACTGGGTGTTACTTAGGATGCTTTTGGCTGCAAATAATTGAAAATCCTGACTCATCGTGGCTTAAATAACAAGGAAATGTATTGCCTCCCAGAACAAGAAGGCTTCAAGAAGGGTACAGTCCAGGCATAGTACTTCAGGCCTCATTTTACTCCTGAGACATTCTGCTAGCTCTGTCTTCTTTCATGGTCGGCTTCCTGCTCCGGCTGGTGCAATATGTTTGCAATGGTTTCAGAGGCACATTAAGAGGCAGCAATTTCCCAAGGAAGGAGAGAGAACATCAATGTCTGTGTCTCTCTTGTAGGAGAAGGAAACCTTTTTCAGAGGCTCCCCAGCTGACTTCCTCCAAAGGGACCAGAAATGCCCTTTCCTAAACCAACCACTGGCTGAGGGGCTAGAATTCTCATGAATGGCTTATACTAAGTAGCATCCATCCCGGACCAAATTGGAATTCCCTTGGGAAAAAAGAAGAGAAAAAATGGACATTGGAAAGAAACTAACAGTATGTGCTAGAAATCGGAATTATTTGTCTGCTTATGACTTTCTAAAAAAAATTTCTTTTTCTAGATTTAAGGCTGTTTCTATAATTAGTTCAGATTTGGAAAACAGATCACTTTTAGAAAAGTGAAATGTTGTTTTAAGCTAAAATCAACTAGTAACCAGGAACATTTAATGAAAAACTGACTTTGGCATGAACCCATAAATGTAGACAAAGTTTGAGGGTGCTTCTCTGTGAAGGTTACAGCACTTGAATGATTCGACCTGGAGACTACCCAGTTCATTACAAGGAAATGTTCAGGGAAAGGGACTGTTGAGAAGGAAGAGTGGTGGAGGGGGCTTTGACTTCCCATGAAGGTCACGCACCCTTCCAATGACTGCAGGCAAATGTATCAAGTGACAGGAATGTCCTAGGGACCAATATTTTCTTCTTGGAGCATATAAGACAATCTTAAGACCTAGGCCACTCTTTAGGGTATAAACAGCTATGGATAAATTAAGCAAATGTGTTTGTAGCTCTGGAAAATATCTCCATTTATGAGGACTTCAAATGAGCATTTCTTCAATTAACATAAGAATACAGATGAAATATTCTTCTAGATCCATTAATGGACCCCCATTCATTTTATAGAGTTTAGGCTTCCAAGATATCACTTATTCTTTTAAGTGGACCCTGACTCACCACCCCATCTCCGAATTTGGTCCCTTAACGCTCTGCGTACACTTGTAGCATCCAACTTATAGCACTGAATTACAATCTTCATTGTTGTCTTTCCCCCTAAATGCCAAGGATCTTGATAAAGGAACCATGTTCTACTTATTTTTCATACCCACAGGGTCCTGGTACCAAAGGAAAATCTGTCAGAAGGATGGATGAATAGAGGGTTGGAGAAATTAAGGAGCAAAGGAATCAGTGAGTGTTCCAGCCCACCCAGGAAGTTAGCTGCATACTTAGGAATGGAACCCTACATTCCAGACTATTTTCCAATTTATATGCTAGATCTACACAGGTGGTTTTTTGTTTTGGGATTTTGTTTTTAAATAAATGCTCTAAAATTATGCAAGGGCAGGTGGAGTTTGGGAAAACTGAAGAAAAAAATGAGTCTGAAATCCCTGCATCAGTATGTGAAGGGTTTTAGGAATGTCAGTGTGGCTCAAAAAGACTTTTTGTGAAAAACTATGAACTCTCAATTCTCCTCTTTAAGGCATCTTTGGTTACCAACCACTTAGGACTGAGCCCCCCAGCCTGTCTCTTACCCATTCCCATCCCAATATGTACAAAAGGCAAGATGCTGTGAACATGGTGACAATATCTACCAAATTATCTATCTATCTCCATCATTCCTTTTATCTTTGTAAGGTAAGATCATAGCATGCTTTTTTCTTGGACCAGTACCACACAGAATGTCTCACTCAGTTAAATGAGAGCAGGCGACACCCCTCATTTCCACCCAGACTTATTACACACAAATGTACTAACTGGGCACCTAAAGTAGTTAAAGGGGGAAGGGCTTATTCTTGTTCTGGTTTCCATTTGACCAAAGTCTACCGGAGCCACACACCTATTCCTACATTTATCTAATTTGCAGTAGCACGTACCCAGAATGTAACTCTTGCTCATTCCTGAAAGATTGGGATGGCCCATCATATTGTATGGTGGCCATATTCCAGAGGGGAGCCTGGCCCCAGGACTTGATGAAAGAATCATTTTTGCTTCACATTTAAGGGCTTTTGTGAATGATTAGTACCTCAAGTCCTGACTAGAAATGTCAAAATGTTTTAAATTCCACAACCTACAGCAGATAATTTGGCCGAAAACAATTTGGCTAAATGAAATTTTGCCAAATATAATTTGACTAAATATAAAAGTATTTATTATAGTTTAGTTTAAAATTTATCTTTAAAGTAATTTGATCAATTAGAACAATTGGTACAAATAATACTTATATGAAAACGAGTAAACACAATCACTGGTTTTTTCAATGTTGGTAATTTTGGTGTATGTGTATCACGTAGCTTTGTGTCTCTCTGTGCACTTAGGGATCATTTCTAGGCAGGGCATTTCTTAGGTTTAACCCAGGTTGTTGTACATGATCTTTTATTCTATTTCTAACACATAGTATTAAAATCTAAGGCCTGGACGGGGCACCGTGGCTCATTCCTGTAAGGCAGAAAGATTGCTTAAGCTCAGGAGTTTGAGACCAGCCTGAGCAAGAGTGAGACCCCATCTTTCCTAAAACTAGAAAAAATTAGCCAGGTGTGGTGGCACGTGCCTGTCGCCCCAGCTACTCACAAGGCTAAGAAAGGAGGATAGCGTAAGCCCAGGAGTTTAAGGTTGCTGTGAGCTACGCTAACCCCACAGCACTCTAGCCCAGGCAAGAGAGTGAAACTCTGTCTCAAAAAAAGAAAAAAAGAACATTTCTGTCTGATTGTTATAATTGGTTCCTTTTTTTTCTTTGTTAATTACCTATGTTCTTTGCTTCTTACAATACTTAAAAGCTGATAAAAAGAACTTTTAAAACACAATGGATATTTGGAATAACCTAAATAACCAACAAAGGTGGATTGGCTAAAATAACCTAAATATCAATTTATAGAGAAATCTGTTAAAATTGAGAATTCTGTATTTTCTTTTCTTTTTCTTTTTCTTTTTCTTTTTTTTTTTTTTTTGAGTCATAGTCTTGCTCTGTTGCCTGGGCTAGAGCGCCGTGGCGTCAGCTTAGCTCACAGCAACCTCAAACTTCTGGGCTCAAGCGATCCTCCTGCCTCAGCCTCCCAAGTAGCTGGGACTACAGGCATGCACCACCATGCCCGGCTAATTTTTTCTATATATCTTTTTAGTTGTCTAGCTTATTTATTTATTTATTTTAGTAGAGACAAGGTCTTGCTCTTACTCAGGCTGGTCTTGAACTCCTGGCCTCAAGCAGTCCTCCTGCCTTGGCCTCCCAGAGTGTTAGGATTACAGGCATGAGCCAACAAGCCCAGCAAATTCTGTATTTTCTTACATAATTTATTTTATTATTTAAGTTATTTTGTTAATTTCCTTTTGGTATAAAAACAACATTGTACTCAATACAAAAAATAATTAGAAAATACATGCTTTTTTTTAAAAAAAAAAGAACATTATAAGTTACCTATCTGGTTGAAATCTTGAAAGCTTGATTTATTTCCTTTCAGGTCTTTTTTGATATGTACACACACACCCAAATGCGTGTACATACATATGCACAAACACACATCTGACTTCTGCAAAATAACATCATGCCATAATAATCCTTCATAATCTCCAATATAAACTGTATATATAAGCAAGCCACAAACTGTTGGACTTTTCAGCAATTTAACTAATAGCCTATCATCCAGAAACAAATTAGGAATCATTATAACTATACATACCAGAAAAATGTTATACATGGACAAAAATGCTTAAAAACACATAAAGAGTTATGACTCAATATCATGATCAATACTAATTACTAATATTTTAAAAGTTCAGTTTCTATAAATTCAGAATTTTAATCAGATTGTCCTACTGGTCACTTTTCTTTTAATCATATTCTTTAGTTCCTATTTCCTTGTGGCCAAATCACTTTTGACTACATTCTTGGGAGATGCAGGTCAGTTCAGTTTTAAGCTGGGTCATCCTTCCAATATCACCCTGTCTGAGATATCTATATTGGTCATTGCCAATCCATTTTTTCTGAGGTACACAACATCTGGATGTTCAAATTAGTGACACACTGCAGCCTTGTTCCAACAAGAATTTTAGGTGACTTTCACAAACATATTCAATAGAGTAAAATTAAAAATAAGGAAAGCGGTGTGAAAGGAACACAGGAACTCTCTGTTCCATATTTGTACCTTTCTGTAAGTCAAAAATTAGTTCAAAATTAAAAAAAAAATAGACTGCAATATAAACAGATTGAAGAGACAAAACCTTTTCCCCAAATTATGAGACATCAAACTATATACACACACACACAGACAGTTAGATAGTGATGATACCATTATAAGAATTAGTAAACAGGAGGACATGCTTTAGGGTTTCACACCAGTGGTCCCCAACCTTTTTGGCACCAGGGACCGATTTCATGGAAGACAATTTTTCCACAGATGGGGGGGGGGAGTGATGTTCAGCCTGGTTCTTAACAGGCCACAGACTGGGCCATGCCCAGGGGCTGGAGACTGCAGTTTTACACAATTACTATAGTCAAGTTTGACCAAAGTAAAAAAGAGCCACGAATGTTCATCCATTGTATATTTTAAAATAGCTAGAAGAGAATAATTAGAACGTTCCTAGCATAAAGAAGAGATAAATATTTAAAGTGATGGACATCCCAATTACCCTGATTTGATTATACGAATGTATCAGATTATCACCAAGATATATACATCTAATGTGTATCATAAAAAAATAAAAACTAAAAAAAGACATGATTGTTACAAAAATCACATTAGCATTTGTAAAAAATGTACTGATTAAAAAGGAGAAGCAAAAGGTTTCCTTCACTAAGGTCTAAGAGAAATTTCCCTGTGGGCTTTCCCAAGTGAAGACAAAGTTATGTGAGGTTAACATTCTCAGCAACACCCTCACTCTACATAAAAGAACGTCCTGTAGAAGCAGAAGCAGGGTCCTGACTCAAAGGCCGGGACGGCAAAGCACTTAGATTTTCACAGTTATAAGCTATTAGACATATACTTTAAACAATTTTCTCTTTAAAAGAAAAAAAAGCCTAATTGTGGGAAGAGTGGAGTAAAGAATGTTTCAGGAAATATTAACCTACCTTCCTTGTCAGGAGGGCTTTTAAAAAATTCAACACGAGATAAGGTAAGCAGGGGCATACACAGGTCAGGATTGCCCCGCTGTTAGCCAAGGCTGAAAAGCAAGACTCAAGGCAGATCAGTTTTAAGAAGAAATGGAGAAGCATGGTGTTCCCTTAAAATACGTGACATATCCCACGCTGGCAGACACCGCTTGCACTGTTTATCTGTTGGTTTCTTTATTTAGGTCGTCAAAAAGTGGAGAGGATGCCCAGCCTGTCTCAAGCAAAATCAGAAAGGAGCATGTGTTGTGTGGCACCTGTGCACCTCCTCCTTGTAACTGTCTCCTCCCCCAACTTAAAAAGATGTTGCCTCCAGGCTGAAAGAATGGGGTGGAAGCGTTTGGCCCTGAGTTCCTGGGACCCAGCCATGGCTAGAGGAAGGGTGCTTGGATATAATCTAAAGAAGAAAGCCAGTGCTGGGAAGAATGGAGCCCAGCCACAGGGATCAACCCCAAAGGGAGCAGATTCCAGTGGGGCCCAACTGGGACAGAGAAAGATCCTATGGGCCTTCTTTCCTGGGCCCAATTCTATTCTCAGAACCGTCCCTGGTTTGCAGAGACACTCTGGCTGGTGGTTAAAAAAATAAATAAATAAAAGAATAAAAATATAATAAAAGATTAAAAAAAAAAAAAAAAGAACCATCCCTGGGTGTGGGAGTGAAAAAGGGGCCTGTTCCTACTGTGGACTCACAAGGTTCTCCTACCCTTTGCCCCAATAGATCTAATCCTCACTTGGTATTATCTACTTACCCTCTAGTTGGAGGAGGTTTTAAACCCGAATTGGCCTCCATGAGGCTGCTAGAGGTTATTCTGGAATTTATAAGGATTGGGAGGGTGGGTGTACTGTATATGGATCCAAGCTTCCTAGTGACAGCCCTAAGACTTGGAGCTCAGCCAACCCGAGCATGGGTCTCCTAGCCCAGCTACTTCTCTCTTCCTCACCCCCTTTCCTTCTCTTCCCCTCCACCCCAAGATGCTGGGCACACAGGATCCATTCCTATTGCACCGTCTTCTCTAGCCTTTGCCCTGCTCATGGTTAGGTCTCTCCACCTGCCCTTCCCCTTCTCCCCACACCACGCACAGCAACAGAGCCTTCCTCTCCTGGACTTGGCATCACTCAGCTTCCAGAAACGTGGTCCTGGTTCTTTTGAAGGTGGTTGGGATGCTGCTGCATGGAAGGAAACAAGGAAGTGAACACAAGAGCCTCTGCCGTGAGCCTTGGCAAATAAGGGGGAGGCAGAAAACTCTACAAGCTGCCGATCATAGCTCATGCTGTCCACTTCCCTCGTAATACAGATTCGGATAAGGAAGTTCAGGTCCCAAGTGACTTGTTCAAGATCACACGTTTACTTATTGCCAAAGTCAAAACCAGAATCCAGCTCATACAAATGTCACCCAATTGATATTGCTGCTTCCATTAAGCCATATGGAAACAGAAAGAAAACTGTGGTCTTTCCAGAAATGCTCATGCTAGCAGGAGCATAGGAAAGATCTTGGGCAAGCTTGAAACTATTTACAGATACTATGAGACTGAAAAAGAAAAGTCCAAGTTGGATTTTCTTAAAAGCTTGCTTTGTCTATGTAAAATAATATTAATTAGGGGAATACCCATATAGGGCAAAACATTTGATAAGTATCATTCACTAGTTTGAAATATTGCTTACATATTTTCAAAGCAGCAATCAAAAAAGAAGGTGGAATTTCACCACTATTTCTGCCTTTCCTCTCGGAATTAGGCATTGTTTTGATAATCTTGGTCAACTGAAAATATTCTCTCTGTATCTGTCAAATTGGTGAAGGTTTTTTAGGAAAAAAATAGTGTTTTTCTATTTTAAAACGGAATCATAACACATATGTATAGACATCAGTTTCTAGAAGGAGAGCTATTTTAGAATAAGTGCACAAAATGGCATTTAAAATAAGCCATTGCACCGGAGTTGCCTCCCTTGCCTAACAAGGTAGTCTGATACTAATCGAATGATTCCATTATTCATTCCAAGTGAACAGCGTTAGTACCCAAGTGTTAGTTTCTGTGCGGTTCACAGAGGGGACGCTGCCCTCACAGAGATGTCACCGGAGGGGAATGAGGTCAGGGCAGAGCAGTTGTCATAGGACGTGGGGTGGAGCAGGGTGAGAGGACCAAAAGAGTGCGAAGACCTACAGAGATGCAAAGGAAGGAAAGAATGCAAGTATTTGCTGGGGGAAAAAATGCCCTAGACTAAATTAGGGATTAGTACAGGCAGCTGTGGAGTAGACGCTTGGGATGTGGCATGACAGATGAGAGGGCTCGCCTGGGCCCGGCTCCAGAGCACAAACATTCAGGAAGTCCAAATATTTAAGATACTGTAATGATTTTTCAAAGATTATACATAATATTTTCATTTCACTCGTTCTAAAAACACTTATCTCTTTCCACTGTGGTGAACTTATCCAAGTCCCCCTGTCCCAGCCATTTTTGGCAGCCTTTTAAAATAGTGGAGAGGAGTAGAACTCCTACCAGCCTGGGGACTTTTTGCTTTTATATCACAGACACCACCTCCACCACAGCCCACGCTGAGTCTTCATCACCTCACACCAGTTAAAATGGCTATTATAAAACGTTTTTTAAAAAGACAAGTGTTAGCAAGGAGGTGGAGAAATTGGAACCCTTGTGCAGTGGATGGGCATGCATAATGGTGTGGCTGCTATGGAAAACAGTATGGAGGTTTCTCCAAAAACTAAAAATAAAACTACCATATGATCCAGCACTCCCATTTCTGGGTACATACCCAAAAGAATTAAAATCAGGATCTCAAAGAGGTATCTATACTCCCACATTTATTGCAGCACTATTCATAATAGCCAAGATGTGGAAACAACCTAAATGCCCATCAATGGATATCTAGATAAAGAAAACGTGGTATATGGAAAATTATTCAGCCTTAAAAAAAAAGGTAATCCTGCCATATGCGACAACATGGATGAACCTAGAGGACATGCTAAAGGAATAAGCTGGTCACAGGGGCCCAAATATTGCACAATTCCATTTATAGAAGGTATCTATACCTAAAATAGCCAAATTCAGAAACAGAGAGTAGAATGGTGGTTGCCAAGGGCTTGGGGGAGGAGGAAAATGGGGAGTTATTGCTCACAGGGTGTTAAACTTTCAGTTCTTCAAGATGAATAAGTTCTAGAGATCTATTGTACAATGTAGTGCCTTATGGTTAATAATACTGTATTGTGTACTTAAAAACTTATCAAGAGGGCAGATCTCATGGTAAGTGTTCTTACCACAGCAATAAAAAAAAAAGTGAAGCTAAGTAAAAAAAGAAGGGTGAATACAATCTTTAAAAAAGTCAAGTATACACAAGGAAGTCAAAGGATGTGAAAACAGAAAGGTAGCTGTGGCCACAGGCAGAAGAACTAAACCACCAGGGTGAAACATTCTCTAGAGGTATTGCTAAGAGAAAATTAAGCCACCAGATTAGGCTCGTAGGCCCATTATTTTCTAAGTACTCCAAATTAGAACAGTGAGTACATTTTAGTTTTTGCCAGTTTGCCAGTTCAATAGGCAAAAATGTAGTGTATTGTTCCCCCCCACCCCCGGGGCTGGAACAACATGACAGACTCCTTGCCAAAGTTTCTGCTCTGCCAACTCCTGGCTGGTCCCTTTCTGGAAAGTGCCATCATGTATTTGGCTGTTCTGGAGTAAGCTCTAGGATATTTTTCAAAGGCAACATCAAAAGACCAAGTTAAAAATTAGAAGGTTCCCTTTGGGCTTCCTGTTCTTTTTCTGTCTGAAGAGAGGGCGTATCCTTGGGTAAGGAAGAGATAGATCAGTGGTCAAAATGATCTCATGCTTGAAGGTAAGACTGGCTCCAGTTTAACAAGGATGCCTTTGTCTCCTGGGATTGAGCACAGTCCCCCTGCGTGGGTGCGACAGGAGCACACACTCCCCCACGGGAACATCACTCCCTCACAGAGCCACCTCCATGCAAGGAAGGCTGGGGGCCCAGGGCGGAACTCAATGAGTAAGTCACACCATTTCCAGCAGACTTCTTTGGCTTTGTCGGGCCTAATGCCTGCCTCCTCCAGTGGCACAGTTTTATGCTTTTCTCACCTGCCAGGGAAAAGGGAAAAAAGATGCAGCTGGGTGATATGTAGCCCTTTGGGATCTGCAATCAGACAAGGAAAACCAAGAGCTAAATAGAATTAACAAAGGCCTTCATCTGTTGTGTTGTCTTTAAAATGCTTGTTGAAGCATGATTTACATACGCTAAAATTCATTCATTTTAAAACATGCAATCAAATGATTTTGAGCAAATTGACAGTTGTGTTAAATTTGCCAACTTTCCACCATCCCCAAAAGATCTTTTGTGTCCATTTTGTAGTCAATCCCTGTTCCTATTTCTAGCACCAAAACAATCACCATTCTGCTTTTTGTCTCTCATAGATTTGCCTTTCCTGGAAATTTCACATACAATATGTAGTTTTTTGTGTTTGGTGCCTTTCAGTTAGCATAACGTTATTGAGGCTGGCCGACCTTGTGGCGTGTATTAGTACTTCTTTACCTTTCATTGCTGCAGAATATTCCATTGTATGGATATATCACATTTTGTTTTTCAATTCACCATTGATAGACACTTGGATTGTTTCCAGTTTGGGCTATTGTGAATCAACCTGCTGTGGACATTCCCATACATGTCTCTGTATGAACATATGTTTTCGTTTCTTGTGGGTGGATAACTAGGAGTAGAATTGCTAGGTCATATGGCAAGTTTAAGTTTAACTTTGTATGGACTGTCAAACTATTTCCAAAGTGGCAGTATCATTTCACATTCCCACCAGCGATGTATGAGGGGTCCCCTTTCTCTACATCCTCATTAACATTTGCTATTGTCTGCCTTTTTTACTGTCGTATTGTTTGTGAGTTTATTTGTTTTTAAGACTCAAGGTTTTCCTACCTTGCAGTCCCAGGAACCATCATACCTAAGCATATGATTTCAGTCAAAAATTGCTAAAGCTTTTGAGGCTGTGATAATTCAGGGAAGAGTCTGGTTGTGAGAGGTGGACAACCCCATGCTTGCTATTAAAAGAAGGGTGGGACAGAGCAAGATCAGACACCCCCATTGTCCATCCTTCATTGTCTAAGGCAGAAAAGCCGGTTCTTCCAAGAACAAAAGGTTTCCTTCAGCTTAGAAACTATCTCAACTTGTACATGCAAGAATTAATGAGCATTTATGAGCACCTTTAGTGAGGGAAAAAATGGTTATTTCTCATATACTACGAGAAATGAACTAGTTTTAACTTCAGTATTTTTGGCTATCTGTTGTGAACAAAACATCACGTCAGGAGATAGAGCAAAACAAAATGTCTGATTCTAGATGTTTAAAATCTGCTCACTCTGGCATATGGAAGAGGGGAAAGGAGGTAGGATGGGGAGGGGGTGGTACCATTGCCTCTTCGATAAAAATTGTTGAGTCACAGACACCTTGACATGTGTCTAAGAAGTTAGTGTGGGTGGGTGTAAAGGGGTAGGAAGTTGAGCAAATGCTTAAAAAAAAATTAATTTGGGAAAGGTTAATGGTTATAACCTCAAAGTCAGCCCATATGCATTACTTAATTCTGAGAGTTTTGAACTGCCTTCATATTAGTGACCCTTTGAGAAACTTCCAAGTAGATCCATTTATGTCATTGCCCATGACTTTAAAGCTGTTCCAGGGTTTGTCAACATGTCAGCTGGGGAGGGCTGAGAGGAGGCAGGCCTGGAAAGTGAGACAGTTTTGTGAGTATGCACTACTGGCTCGCCTTGTGCGGGTGGAGAAGAGATTCTGGCGAGATGGGACATGTTCAGGGTGGTATGGCTGTAGACCAGAAGGAGAAGAGATTCAGCTGGCTTCTCTATACCTTACAGAATAGCTTTTCTCACTGTCCCTGAGCTGCGAACTGGTGGTGTGCTGGAACCCTGTGCAATCAATCTGTTTAGGTAGCAAGAGCCAATGGTGTGCATTTCTTCCCAATTCCATATCCAGTGTTTATAACCACGAACACCTTCCTCCTCACAACCCACCCCAGAGCCGGTTGTTAAACATTTACCAGCACACCACTGCAGGGCACTGTGCAAACTCTCCCGCAAGGCATGCTGGGAGATCCTCCTGTGAGCCTAAAGAAGAGTTCTCAGGCTAACCTTGGAAGGCAGTTGCAACAAGCACTAAAAAAGACTCAAAACTGTTTAAGAAGAAGAAAACAAAGACCAGGTATAGCCAGGCTTTTTGTTGCTTAGAGAAATGATAGCAACAAAGTGTCCCTGGATTTGACACAGAAACTAACATTTACTGTAGGAATTGTTCATTGGGAATCTGGCAAGAGAGATAAAAACAGCTTTATAACTAACTATCATATGAGACAGAGGAGGTCGGAGGCACAAAGTACAAACCGGAGGAGATTATTCAGAGGAGGGTGAGGCTGAACACATAGCAAGTTCAGGTTCAGGGCCTCTCAGAGCTCAGAAATGCAGGGGCCAGGCCCATTTTTGAGCCTCCTGGTGTACTAAAACATGAGGAAATGCCAAAACAGGGTTATAAAAATTATGGTCTATTTTAAATGTTTCCACTAAACACATTACTACTTCTAATACACCTATACACAAAGTGCAAATGCCATGCAATTGCACTATTCATAAAAGCATTCTAGAAGTTATTGAACTATTAATTCACTGCGCACTACGGAGACTGTGGTTTAAATTAAAAATTATCTGATAAACATCTTCTTTGAAAACTGTTAGCAAATCTCAGTGACTGCTCATAGAATGTCCCTGGGAGGTCAGTCCAAACCTGAAGACCATGGTAACAGGAAAGCCAGGATTATCGCAAAGTCGTCATGACTTCCAAGCAGGACCTTGTCTGTCACACATAGAAAGAAACATTTATCCAGCAGAACTGGGAAATTTTAATTTTGCTTAGGTGAATTACTCCAGTAACTGAAGCGTGTCTCCCTGAAATGCCCAGTTTTAACTATACAGTATTTAATAGGAAAATTTCCACAGCTTTCTGCCATAGGTTTTTTTTGTTTGTTTGTTTTTTAACATTTATATAATCCTTTTTTTTATTTCGGCATATTATGGGGGTACAGATTTTAAGGTTTCAATAAATGCCCATTTCCCCCCTCCCCCCAAAAGTCTGAGTCTCCATCATGACCATCCCCTAGATGGTGCACATCTCACTCCTTATGTATGTATATACCCGCCCCCCTCCCCCCTCCCACCTGCCCAATACCCTATTACTGTAGTACCTATGTGTCCACTTAGGTGCTACTCAGTTAATACCAGTTTGCTGGAGAATATATCTGGTGCTTGTTTTTCCATTCTTGGGATACTTCACTTAGTAGTATGGGTTCCAGCTCTAACCAGGAAAATATAAGATGTGCTATATCACCATTGTTTCTTAGAGCTGAATAGTACTCCATGGTATACATATACCACATTTTATTAATCCATTCTTGGATTGATGGGCACTTGGGCTGTTTCCACAGCCTTGCAATTATGAATTGTGCTGCTATAAACATTCGCGTGCAGGTGTCTTTTTTGTAGAGTGTCATTGGATCATTTGGGTAGATGCCCAGCAATGGGATTGCTGGATCAAATGGTAGATTCACTTGTATCGCTTTAAGGTATCTCCATATTGCTTTCCACAGAGGTTGAACTAGTTTGCAGTCCCACCAGCAGTGTAGGAGTGTTCCTCTCTCTCCGCAACCACGCCAGCATTTATTGTTTGGAGATTTTTTGATAAAGGCCATTCTCACTGGGGTTAAGTGATATCTCATTGTGGTTTTGATTTGCATTTCCCTGATGATTAGAGATGTTGAGCATTTCTTCATATGTTTGTTGGCCATTCTTCTGTCTTCTTTAGAAAAGTTTCTGTTCAAGTCCTTTGCCCACTTTTTAATGGGGTTATTTGATTTTTTCTTCCTAATTTTCGTGAGTTCTAAGTATATTCTAGTTATCAGTCCCTTATCGGATGCATAGGATGCAAACATTTTCTCCCATTCTGTAGGTTGTCTGTTTACTTTCATGACTATTTCTTTGGCTGTGCAGAAGCTTTGTAGTTTGATCATGTCCCATTTATTTATTTTTGTTGCTGCTGTGATTGCCTTTGGGGACTTCTTCATAAACTCTTTGCCCAGGCCGATGTCTAGGAGAGTGTTTCCAACTTTTTCCTCTAGAGTTCTAATAGTTTCATACCTTAGGTTTAAGTCTGTTATCCAGCGTGAGTTGGTTTTTGTGAGAGGTGAAAGGTGTGGGTCCTGTTTTAGCCTTCTACAGGTGGCTATCCAGTTTTCCCAGCACCATTTATTGAAAAGGGATTCTTTTCCCCAGCGTATGTTTTTGTCTGCTTTGTCAAAGATTAGATGGCTATATGAGGATGGTTTTGTATCAGGATTCTCACATCTGTTCCGGTTTTTGAAAATAACCTCCGCTACTTTTGACAATTCGGAATTATCGTTATTCTGTTCTCATCGTATGATCCAGTCATTGACGGTAGAGCTTTGTCCTTTTAAGGTTTTCATGCTGCCCTCTTGGTGCTGCCATCACTTCCTGCTGAGGTTGTCACGTCTGCCCCAGTGGCTTGGCTTTTTTTCTGTCTGGCAGTTTCTCTGCACACAGTCTGCTCCAGAGAACGCAGCCTGTTTACATTTGTTACAAATTGTCTGCAGAATAAGAGAGGAACACCTGCAACATCGGGCCCTAATGGGGCCTGTAATCTGCCCTTTGCACAGACTTTGTAGGCTTGGGCTGTGTTTTCGAGCTATGCTGTTACTAGAAATCTGGCGTCTATCTGAGGAGTTGTTCATGTACTATTAGGGGCTGATGTGTGTCCCCCACAAAATGCGTATGTTGAAGCCCTAACCCCCAGTACCTCAGATTGTGACTGTATTTGGAGATAGGGTCTTTAAAGAGGTAGCCATGTTAAAATGAGTCATTAAGGTGGACCCCAATCCAAGGTGACAGGTGTTCTATAAGAAGAGGAGATTACGACATAGACACACAGCAAAAACCATGTAAAGACACAGGGAGAAAGAAAGGGGCGTCTGCAAGCTACACTTGGCTTCAGAAGAAACCAACCCAGCCAGCTGCTTGATTTTGACTTGTAGCCTCCAGGATTAGGAGAAATAAACTTCTGTTGTTTAAGCCACCCAGTCTGTGGTACTTTGCTATAAGAGGTGGAATACTGACCAAGCAGTTTGCACCTTGCAGTGCAGAGTCCTGATATTATGCCTTCAGGAGAGGACAGTAAGAGCTGTCCTAAAGGCCCCCTCACCAAGCCTATGTCTCAACAAAACTCTCTTATTTAACCTGTTGGTCATTATTGCCACCTTTAAGGTTTTCTAGGTACTGAGCTGTCAACTCATTGAGGAAAAAGGAAGAGATGACTGAACTCTTCAAACAGGTACACAGGGTACCTGGTACACAGAATAATGAGGAATTTAAGGGAAAAAAAAGTTTCACCTACAGGAAGATAGATTCTGAGCTATTAGTTAAAAGCTAAGGAAAGCTCCAGGAGACATTATTAACTATTTCCTAAATATATCAGTCCAATTAGCTGCTGAGACCAAAAAAGTTCATAAGTGGGGAGTTTTTATATGTAAAACATTTTTTAAAGCTTAAAAATAAACCATCAGGGTATCCTTAGACAAAGAACCACAGTGAAAGATGGATGAGTATACAAAATTCTGATTTGAATTAATTTAAGGAAAACATCAAATAAAAATAAAAGATCCAAAGAGAGACAATGAAAATTTGAAGGGAAAGAAGGGATTTGGAAATGAGGATAGAAGATACCAAGAAAAAAGTGAGAAGGGACAGAATTGTGGTTTTTTGAAATTCTGAAGATGAAGTCTGGGTAGATAGGGGGGTGGTTCTCCAAACCCCACAGTGCCAGACCTGGTGAAAGCTCCTGAGGTTGGAAAAGTCTTGCTTTAGAATACATAAAAGACAATCAACCTTTGCCCGATAGCAGACAATATTCTATTTTTCTCCAAATTGTTGGCCAGACCAAAAAAGAGGAATATATAGATTTGAAGTAAATTTGTGTCAACATATTGGTGGCTGGATAATATTAATGGAAACTGTTGACGTTTGGGAAATTCCTAAGCAACAGAGGCTAAATCCATAGTGAGCAAACTCACCGGCCATTGACCCTGGAACCCTTCCTGAGGACTCACGGTGTCCTCATGGGGCACAAAACATAGACACCCCAGAGTTCTGGGTGGGAGTAAGATACACAGAGGACAGGGAAGTTCCTGGTCTTCACCTTTCCTCAAGGGGATTTTATCTTTTATTTCTTTATTAGCCACCAAATTTTTCTGTCTTCTTAGAAGTGGTAGTAGAGAATTCTAAGAATACACAAATAACAAAAATAGGTCTTTAACTGTTCCTTCAAATAGAGAAAACGTCAACCAACTTGGAGCTCTTTGAAGTCAATTATCTCCTCCTGAAGGGCTCTGTCCTTGTTCCCACATCATGCCTGGCAGGTGTGCTCAGAAACTACCCAACTCCAGAACTGTTATCCCTGGGCTCAGAGATGTCTCCTGTAGACCGACTCCAAAAAGAGCCAGCATGTCCAGACCTGACCCAGCCAAGCCCTGGGGCAACGAGCTGACATTAACGCATTAGCTCCAGACCTGAGCCCCTACAAGCCAAGGGATGGGGCCTGGCAGAGCTACTAACAAGTCAGATTCCTGAAAACCTGACAGACTGGAAAAGTAATCACAGATGAGCATGACCAGGTGTCTATGAACTGACCACTTGACCTCACCTGATTTTACTTCTCTGGTGAGCATGCTAGCAAGAACTTTTGCCATGTAACTCACCAACCTCTGAGCTCTAATTAAAATTTGCTAAGAGCTTTATAATCTGCCCAGACAACTACCCTGGGAATGCAGAAGTGTTCATTCACAGAGCTGCTCTTAATATTTGGTTGTTGTTAGGATTCTTCCTGTTCTAGAATAATGATTCAGAGCATAATTGACTCTGAGGATTCTGTTTTTGTTTACGTTTGTGAAGTAGGAAGTCTTCATTTGGAATATGCCATCCTTCCCTTCTGACAGTGGTGCAGACAAGAGAAGCACCATTATACATAAATGCAGCAGGGATGGTGCACTAAAAACATACGACTCCTCTCCTCAGGCCTCCTCTGGACAGAGGTGAATGGGCGGGGTGGGGGCTGTCTCTGGGCTGTCACTGAGGTGTTCTGTATGTACCCATGTTGGCTAGCGTGGGACACAAGCCCTGACTTGATGCATAAGACTTTTCAGCTCTGATTCTGTGAGTGATGACGTGAGTGCTAGAACAAAACAATAGACTAGGGGTCAAAGCTGGGCACTTAACTTTATAATTCATTTAAATCAGAGTCTAAAAGATACACCCCACACACCCACACAGTCCCAAACACCACCTCATTGTTTGTGTATCAGACAATTCATTCTACAAACCACAGGGTCGGGGGTGGGGGGGCACGAGGGAGGGTCCAAGATTACAAGAGTCAAAGTTGGCCTATTCAATTCTCAAACATAAGACAAATAAACACAAAATCTTTGGATTTAGAGGAGAATTAGAAGTCTATCAAGTCCAGCTTCCTATACAATGTATGGAATCTCTTGATGACATTACCACCATATGGTCATGGACCCTTTGTATGAATCCCTCAAAACAGTAGGTAGATTTTTTTACCCTAAAGCTAATAAAACATCTGATTCAGGGACTTTCACTGCCAAGGGTCTCTTCCAAGCCCTGTGCTTAATTTTTTACCTATCATTTACTTTTTTATCTTAAAGAAGACTTCCAAAATGTAAAAGCTTCTAGCCCCACAAACCTGCGATAGGGACAATAATACTATTCCAAAATACTTCCTCACATTGACATTAAATCTGCCTCTCTACAAGTACGCCCAAAATGTCAGAAATGTGTTTTCATTATATAGTGATATTTCCGAGATTGAGTGTATTCACTGAGCATTTATGAGGGTTATCTGCACATTCTACATTTAGATTTAAAACCACTTCCTCTCTTTTGCCCCAGTATTGTCACCTAGGCCAACCCCTTTCCTAAAAGCATTCACCCACCTCCTTTCGTCTGATTAACTCCTACTTTGCTTTCAGATCTCAACTCATACCTCCTCAAGAATGTCCTCCCTAATGTCCCTGACCAGAACAAATCCTCCTATACATAGTGTCATTGCACCATGCTTTTTTGTGGCACATATCAGTCCTATGGATTTGGGTTAAACACAAATTTAATAAGAACTGAAAAGGGAATGTGATTAGGAATTATATTTTAGTTTATAATAAAGTACATTTTCTGATCATGATTTGCTGTCCAATAATGAAAAAGGCTATCTTAAAAAGTAGAATATGTCTTTCAAAAAGTACATGCTCACTACTAGAGAAGCTGAAGAGGGAAATTCCATAAAGGGTTAGAGTTGGACTAAGATCAGATAGAGCATTTAGGATTTGTCTCAACTAGAAATCTTGTAAGTCTAAGGTCACTGAGCTATAGCTCTAGTTAATGGCATGATGATGATCTGCGTGTGTGCTGGTGTGCTCCTGTGTTTAACAATGCAGACATGAAGTACAACTAAACAATTTCTGTGCGAAATTCATGTTTAAGATGGATTGAAACCAACACATGGGAGTAAGTATTAATATATAT
The DNA here is from genome assembly GCF_040939455.1 of Microcebus murinus. Lineage (NCBI taxonomy): Eukaryota > Metazoa > Chordata > Mammalia > Primates > Cheirogaleidae > Microcebus > Microcebus murinus. Next base: position 66,616,093 of record NC_134111.1, on the reverse strand, counting down.
AAGCAGATAATGGCACAAGAAGGGAACCCAGAAAGAACCTGCAGTCTCGCTAACTAGAGAAGAGAGAGATCAGAGTTCAGAGAGGTTACAATGGCCAGGCCTGGTAGCACTGAGTACCAGAGAGGAGGGAGCTCCACCGAGAGAGACAGAGCCAGGGAAATCCACGGAGGGCTCCATTCGAGTCTTTGACTGAGAGCTAACCTGAGCGAGCATGAGAGGAAACCACCCAAGGCTGGGAAAAGAACCATGAGAATCAGTGGGCAGAAAAAATTTTGGAACTTACACAACGCTGGGAATCATTAATGGTCCTCTCAGCCAGAGTAGAAAGATCTCTTAATGCAAAGGACATCAAATAGATCAGGTGTCAGCAAACTATGGCTCACAGGCCAAATCCAGCCCACAGACTTTTTGAACAGCTCACTAGCTAAGAATGATTTGTATATTTTCAAAGGATTGTAAAAACAAACAAAGAAATATATGCGACAGTGACTGTATGTGACCTGCAAAGCCTAAAATATTTACAATATAGCCCCTTGTCAACCCCTGAGGCAGTTTTGAAAATATTATCAGCTTAGTAGTGGTAAGCAAAGTAGGAGGATAATCAAACGAAAGGAGGTGAGTGCTTTTAGGAAAGAGGTCGGCCTAGGTGATGATACTGGGGCAAAAGAGAGCACGTGGTTTTAAATCTAAATATAGAATGTGCAGACAACCCTCTTAAATACTCAATGAACACACTCAATCTCAGAAATATCACCATATTACTGAAAACACCTTAGTAGTGGTGGAGATAAGATAAAGTCTGCCCAGACCCACCCTAACAAATTTAAAAGCAATCTTAAAGAATATTCCACTTATAACTCAGCTAGCAATGAAACAGAATCCTAATATTATTTAATGAAATACATCATAATCCAGTTCTCTAAAACATAAAATTCACATTGTCATTCAATAAAACATTGCCAGACTTACAAAGAATAGAAAAATATTCTGTGTTATTTATCTATTGTTGTATAACAAACTACCCCAAAAGTTGGATGGCTTCAAGTGATAATCATTTCTTATTTCATATAGTTTCTGTGAGCCAGGAATCCTGGCAGGACACAATGGAGAATGCTTATTTCCGCTTCACACTGCTAAGCTGGAAGACTTGAAGTCTGGGGGCTGGAATTATCCGAAGTCTCCTTCATCTGTGCATTTGGCAATTGATGCTGGCCGTGGGCCACGTTTTGAGGAAAGAGTTAACAGAGCAGGTTTGCTTGTATATTTCTTGCATATCTCTATGAGAACCTAAAACTATGATTGAGCCTTGGCCAATCACTGGGAAAATGGCTCTCGTATGTCAAGGACTGACGATTTTGTTGTGTATACCTGGAGCAATGGTCTATGCCCTACCAGCTTGTCAGGTTGCTTTGCACAAATATCAAGATTAATGATGTGCACCTGGCTTGATTCCTGGGGTCCTGTATTTCAGTTGTCATGGCTGGTTGCACAGTAAGATATGCTTATGTGACCAGCATACCAAAATATCCTTGGACCTTGCGTAGAGACATCTCACACATGTTCCTGTAATTTGCTGCTAGAAAGAAAGTACCCCCTGTGTGGCCTCTGATGAAGAAGGACCCTGAAGCTTGTACTGGACCTGTGTGGACTCTGCCAGCGAAAATATCTGTCTTGCTGTCTTCTCTGTGTCACTTGTCATAATAAACTTTAGCTGTGAATATAGCCTTCTCTTGAGTCTTGTGAGTCCTTCTGACTAATCACCCAACATGGGGTGGTCAACAAACATTTATTACCTCTTCCTTTCTGAGAGTCAGGAATCTGGGGTGACTTAGCTGGGTTTTCCAATTCATGGTCTTTCATGATCTAGGGCGGGCTCGGCTGGGTCTGAAGGATCGGCATCCAAGCCCACGTATGTGGTGGTTGGCAGGAGGCTTGAGCTCCTTGTCTCCTGGATTCTCTGTCGGGCTGCTCATGGCTGCCTTCCCCAAGAGGAAGTGATGGTGGAAGAGGGGCGGGGAGGCTGTGAAAGAAGCCATAGTCTTTTATAATCTAATCTCAGGAATGAAGTATTCATAACAGTACTTTTGCAGTATTTGATTGGTCACACAGACCAACTTTGTCACAATGTGAGAGAGGACTACCCGGGGTCTGTGTACCAGGGGGCAGGGGTCATTGCGGACTATCTCGGAGGCCGACGGCTGTACTAGACTAACTCTAGTAACACCAGACAAAGTAGATTCCAGAAGAAGGAATATCATCAGGGATAAAGAGGGACATTTCATAACAGTGAAAGGGTCAATTCCTCAAGAAAACTAAAACTCTTGAATGTGAATGCAGAGCTTGATGCCTAATTCTAGTTCCCAAGTAGAAGTTTGCTTCATGTGGATTTATAAAAGGACCCTCTCTGTGGTGGATACTTAGCATGTTTCTAAGTCCACGTGAACATCAAGGGAATCCAAAAACCAACTTTTTTAATTTTAGGAAATAATCATGGAGATACTGTAACAAACAAAAGTTCATTTGTAGTAGTTCTGCTTTAAGCAAAAGCACAGTGGGGAAAAAAGTTGCCCAGGTGTTATGAAAAGGCATGGGGATTTCAAGAAATCATAGCTTGGTAAGGCAAGCAGGAAATCATAACCACAAACTAGAAACGAGGCCAAGCAGAAGGTGATGTCTATGTTTAACGGTTGATAGGCCAGCAAACTTTGACACTGATGAAATCTGGGGAGTGGGGAGAGGGCATTGGAAAGTCTATCGACAAGGCTGTGAGCACCGTGAGGCTAAGGCTGTGCCTTGTTAACCATTGATATGCTGGTGCTGGCATAGTACCAGGCCCATGAAATAAAATATGAGTAAATTAATATTTTTTTTTTTTTGAGACAGAGTCTCGCTTTGTTGCCCAGGCTAGAGTGAGTGCCATGGCGTCAGCCCAGCTCACAGCAACCTCAATCTCCTGGGCTCAAGCAATCCTTCTGCCTCAGCCTCCCGAGTAGCTGGGACTACAGGCATGCGCCACCATGCCCGGCTAATTTTTTGTATATATATTAGTTGGCCAATTAATTTGTTTCTATTTATAGTAGAGATGGGGTCTCGCTCTTGCTCAGGGTGGTTTCAAACTCCTGACCTTGAGCAATCCACCCGCCTCGGCCTCCTAGAGTGCTAGGATTACAGGCGTGAGCCACTGCGCCCGGCCTAAATTAATATTTTTTAAATATTTATTTCTTTATGGAAAAAGAAAAAAACAGTCAGTGGGAGGGCCTGCCAAAATGGGGCAATAGTTTTAAAGATTAGGTTATCTGGCAGGGCATGGTGGCTCAGACCTGTAATCCCGGCACTTTGGGAGGCCAAGGTGAGAGGATTGCTTGTGGCCAGGAGTTCAAGACTAGCCTAAGCAACATAGCAAGACCTGTCTCTACAATCAATCAGTAAGATTGGGTTATCTGGCCTTATCCTAATTTGTAAGAGCTTCTCATAAGAAGGAAAGAAAGATCTGGAAAAGAATCAAAACAGTGAATTTTGAATTTACCCTAGCATTCAAGGCTCCTACTGACTGATCTAGATTTATCTACCAGTTCTACCTTCTATAAATCTGCCCTTCCAATCATATTGAACAAATACTATATTTTCTTGATTTAACATTTATCCCACTTTTAAATATCTCTGAAATCAAAATGTTTTATAATCAATGTATTTGGATTTGATAAAATAAATATGTCTTATTATTTTTCTTCCTTGGGAGATTTGGCTAAAACTATCTTTTTTTCCTTTTCTACATTAGTTAAAACCCAACCAATCTTTCCAGATCCAATTCAAATCCAACTCTCCTAAAAATATTCCAGATCAGCCCTTTCCAAAGTTATTTACTTTCTTCTGAATTTAAGTAGTACTAAAATCTAAGTTTATGTTTTCTGTACTGCTTAATATCATTGTATGTTCCTGTCTTATTTATCTTTTCATATTATAATATGTGTTCAATGGGCAAAAACTATGTCTTTTATAACTTTGCATTTTCCATAGCAACTAGCACATATTTTCTTCATTTTGATGATCAACAAATATTACTTGAGTAAATTAATGGATAAATTAACTACACACAATTATACTTAAAGAACAAATTTATTACAAAAGAATAGGAATGATACGTCTGTAACAATACGAAATGTCCATGGTACATCATTGAAGAGGAAAAATAATGAGCTGCAGAACTGTGTGTATCAATTATTTTATTTTTGCTGAATCCACAACAAATTTCTCCCTAACATATATAAAATGTGAATGTTTGTATATACCTAGAAAGCTGTTTGGAAAAACATAGGCCTAATGATTAACTTCAGTTATCTCTAGAAAGCGGGATTGAGGTGATGAAATTGTGGAAGTTCACAACATATTTTCTCTTTTTACTTGTTTACTTCACACATGTGCATGTGTGTACACACAGACACATCTATGTTATTTGGCTTTGGATTTTTAAGAAAATCTCAATAAAATATGTGAATTAGTTTTGCAGTGAAAATTAAATAAAAATGATAAAAGGGAAGGACTTGCTATTTTTCAGGTATGCAGCTTTATGGTGAAGGGGAAAGAAGAAGCTACAATTCACTACAAAGAAGGATGTGAGTTACAAGATATGACAACCAAGAAATAAGATTAATTCAGAAAACTGTAGAAGAAAATAAATAGCTTTCTGAACCCAGATGAAACAGATTTCTGAGGGCTTATATATTGGTTGATTTAAAACCCACTATCACACAAAACAAAGTGGAAAGTTCAGGGCAGTGGGCCAGATTAGAAGTTAGTTATCTTCACACACATAAAAAAATGCTCTTTCTTATATTAAAGTATAACCTAAAGCAAAATTCCTATTCAAGAGACACTTCTCAAATGAGTTCTCATAAGAGTGACCTCATCAGAGGCATATTGTTGGTAGAAAATATTTTTCATTCCTGTGTAATCCAGTGACACTATTGATGTTAACTAGACACATGATAGGTGTGGGATATTTGTATCTTTACCAGTGGTAGCAACTTTTTTCTTTCTTTCTTTTTTTCACTGCTAATCATGTACCAAGTAGTGTGCAAAGTGTTTTGAAGATTTTATTTGTTTAATGCCTCCCAACCACCCTATGATAATAACTCTCCCCACTTCACAGATAGGGAAACTGAGACCTAGATAAGTTAAGCCCAAAGAGGAACTATGATTTGAACTCAGGAAGTCTAACTGATGCCAAATTCCTTATTCTTTACTCATTCAGAAATGTGCCTGTCATATGATCATACTATTACATTTAATAAGCAAGAGGCCATTGGCCTGAGGCAGTGTACTTTGAGTTCCTGCATAACAAACTACAACTTAACTTAGTACATAAACAAACAGAAACTTAATTTAGGAATATTAAACAAACAACAGAGTTTCAGCCAATCACAGGCAGTCAGGTTTCAGCCAGTCATAGACAGCCAGCTCATCAGATCATGCCCAAATAAGGCAGATGTCTAGCCAATCAGGTGATTTCTCTACTTTGCTTCTGTGCCCAGACTATAAAAGCTCACTGCTCACACTCCTGGGTGGAGCTCTCTGAACCTTTACTGGTTCTGAGTGCTGCCCAATTCATGAATCATTCTTTGTTCGAACTCTGCTAAATTTAATTTGTCTAAAGTTTTTCTTTTAACAACACATATTATTGCCAGATATCCCACATATATAACATTATTTCCTATTTCACATTTTTTCTTCCACTATTGTGTAAAGGTTTGCCCTAATTGCCCATATTTGTGCCAATATTATGCTACCACATTGCATCTCAGGTCAGTTTTGTTATCTGCTCAGCTTGCTTTTACTACAAACATAAAGAATATTCTGTTGAAGACTAGATGATCCCAGATGTTTCTACCTTCCTTCATTACCTTGTAGCTCTAACACTTCTTAATTCATCTATTTTCTTTTTTGAACAGTGCATATTTCCAGCTTTATTCATTATTCAGAGAGAGAAGTATTTTAGCCATTGCATAAAGCAGTGTGGGTTCACAATTCCTTATCTACCAATTTTGAACTCCAAAGAGATTTGATAAGTAAAAGAATTTTCATAACTCATTTGGCATCAAAGCCTGGCCAGACCGGAACTCATTTGGCAACAAAACCTGCCCTGAACTGACTTGAGGCTAGTTTTAATCTCCATTGATCATGATCAGTGTGCGAGTTCATACATTTCACAGCAGAAATATCAATTTGTTTCATTACAAGGTGCTGCCTTAGTCCCCCCTGGGTATCTTATGTATAATATGGTATATTTTCCTTATTATCACTCTAAGATCTAAAAAGACATAAGTTAGAAAACACTTCTGGACCAAGAGTTTCAGATAAGTGATTTCAGAAGTGAATTTCCTTTTTTAAAATTCTCCTCTTTCTTTTTTTTTTTAGACAGAGTCTCACTTTGTTGCCCAGGCTAGAGTGAGTGCCGTGGCGTCAACCAAGCTCACACCAATCTCAAACTCCTGGGCTCAAGCAATCCAATCCTGTCTCAGCCTCCCCAGCAGCTGGGACTACAGGCATGCACCACCATGCCCAGCTAATTTTTTCTATATATATATTAGTTGGCCAATTAATTTCTTTCTATTTATAACAGAGACGGGTCTCGCTCTTGCTCAGGCTGGTTTCGAATTCCTGACCTCAAGCCTCGGCCTCCCAGAGTGCTAGGATTACAGGCGTGAGCCACGGAGCCCGGCCCTCCTCTTTCTTTTAGAGTCAATAAGTGTTTTCCCAAGTCTAGTACTTTGATTTGGTAAATGCCTATGATTATTTTATACAAATACTTTGACTTCAGAAAATTCATGTGTTATAGTGGAAGTATAGCCCTTTTTAAAACTTTATTCTCATACAGAAGTCATTACACAGTACCTACTTCCTTGCCAATTATTTCATTATTCATTGATTGTAAGCCATGAAAATACTTCCCCAAAAGGATTAACTTTTTTTTTTTTTCTCAGACAGTGTCTAAATGTGGAGACTTATTTTCAGATCATTGGCTATTTATTTGATTGACTTTTGTAATATGGAAAGTAGTTTATAACTCCATGTGAAATCAGATTAACCATAATGTAATTAAAATTCAAGTGATCCAAATGAGCCTTAAACTTCTGACTGATCTGGTTTTCTCAGGTTGAATTTTCTGGATATATTTACATAAACCCATGGGGCTCATTTTTTCATTCATTGTCACACAATTTTCTGATATTCTGGCATGCTCTCAGAACCTTAGGTGCTAAACCATAGCATCTGAACAGCCATTAAATCTGGCACTTTAAAAATTTTAAAACTGCCACAGAATTATTATTCATTAAATGAAATTTTCCATGATAGGTGTCTGAGTCACGAAGCCTGATTCTAAGAGCCAAGGAAAGATTCCCAAATGAAGGGGAAGGAAAAGCACCTCTGACTTAAGACACTCCTTGCTTTGCTGTGGTAAATCAGTTGCTATGACAGTAGACTCACTCAGAGAACATGTACCTAAGTGCCTAAAATAGCCAGAGTACTTTTCCCTTATGAATCAGATTCTTCAAGGAATTACTAAGTCTTACAGTATTTATATGAGCATTGTTTCCACAATTAATAACTAGAATTACATAGTAAGGTTTAAAACATTCTGTTGCTTAAGGTTTTTAAGTTTTAGCAGAGAAAGAAGAGAGGAAATTCCTTAGTGTTTAACATATACAGGTATACGTGTCTTTTATTTTAAGAGCCTTTCATCTGGTTCAAGTTGAAATAATTTTGAAGCCTAGACTTTAAAAGCATTAATCTTTACAGCATCTGTGTGGCATAAATTAGTGAAATTATACCCATTTTACATGGGACTGATTAAAGATGTCAAGTATATTTCTACTTTAAAGTACATTTTTTTTCAAAAATAAAACCAAGTACCTCAGACTCCCAGCTCCCTGAGTAATTGCTGCTTTTCCCTGAGCATGACTGCTTTTCTTTATGTCCCAGGCTATCCTGGATGATTCTCAACACCTCCCTTTGTCTTTATACCATGTTGGGCGAGCCATGGGGATGAGGACCTAAAGAATGCCGGGAGAGCCATGGCTCCTCAGAAAACAGGGCGGCAGAAACGCCAGTGGAGCTCCTTGCCGGCTACCCACGGCTGTGAGCCGCCATCCCCCTGGCGAGCATCCACGGCACCAATTCTCGCAGCTGCCCTTTCCCAGCCGGGCCGGGCTGCCCTCACTGCTGAAGCCTTCTGCAGAGTTTCCTTCACCAGCCATTCCTGTGCACAGACCTCACCCTGCTGCCAAAAGCAATCAGTCGCCTTTCAGCCTGGATGTACACAGAGGTATTACCAAATGGGAACTGAAAGCTAGAGAACTGCATCTCCAGGAGGTACCCAGGGCTTTTTCAGAAAGCAGAAGTGCCAGATCCACCCTTTAGTGATGGTCCTCAATGGTCATTAGAGGGTGCAGAGAAAAACCCTTCAGGAAATATGAAATGCTACACTGCAGTTGGGGGATTCTGAGGAAAAAACACGCTACGGACTTTTTTCTGCTTCTTGTCTCTTTTGAAACAGCTATACACCTGTCCATGTGCTAAGCACACATTTCACTAAACGGGAGCTTCATTCAGGTCCCCCCATCCTATAAAATTTATTTATTATGCTACTTTCACTTAACCTTTTTTTCAGTAAATATAGTTATATTTATATATAGTTATATACAGGAAATCCATTAGCACGCATTATTAATTGAGCCAGGACCGGCTCACAAAGCTTGAGGGAGACGCTGCTGAAAGCCACAGGCTCAGCCCTGCCCTCAGGGAGCTTCCATTCTGCTACTCCTGAGACAGCCTGGGGAGTGAAGGCTGTGTAGAGAAGTCACTTGTGTAATGCTGCTTTGAAGGCTTGGCATTTGTTGGAGAAGAATAAGGATATGTTGGTCTACATTACATATTCAGGATCAAGTATCAAAATAAAATCTATAACTGGCTTTGGCATAACCCCAAATTTGAATTATGAAGAATAAATGTTCTTGGCATTATGCTGGAGATTTTTTGGAAGAGGAGTGCTATTAAAAGAAGACTCTAAGGCAGCATCTAAAATAACACTAAAACCACTGGTTGTAAAACTAAAACATTTAAAATTTTATAATAAAAAATAAGTCATTGTTTCTCTGTATTTGAATAGAATTTAGCCAAAGATATATGTTAAGTAATTGGTCAGTTCCATCAAAACAATTACACCAGTTGCTCATTTTTGCAGCAATTATTATATAAGTGTTATGAGTAGGTATTGTATTTTGTCTGTCTCAGGCGGGCTCATTTTTATTGGTGGTCCACAATTCTGGCCGCTACTTCCTGGGAGCAGGTGCTACAGATCCTCCTACTTCTAGGTCAGCTACACTACCATTGTCTCTGAAGAGATGGTCTAGCCTCTGCCTGAGAGCCTCTGCTTGACCAACTTCATTGTGAAGAGATTCTTTCTGAATAGGTTTTTTTTTGAAAATCTAAGTCCATTTTTTTATTCTCTGCCCAGACATTCCTAACATACACTCTTATGGCTCCATTACCTAGAACTGCTTTGTCCTGAGCCAGCCTACACCCTGCCAAGAAATGATTCCCTAATTTAGGAAATCAGATCCACTAAACAAACTATCTGGATCTGCTTTTAATGCCCCTGTGGGAACAGGTTAAATGCTTTTGCTAATATAGTTGTCAAGAAATAATGTCTGGGACCTGGACTGAGAAATAGGTATCACGATCTGCAGCCGGGGCCCTGCATATCTAGGCCAAGATTAGCAGGGCCAGGAAGTTCAGCATCCAATCAAGGGTCCGCTGGTCTTCCAGTTACTGAATGAGATTGAGAAAAATAAACAGATTTGGAGAACTGCCTGGACACTACTCTTGAATTACTACATCAGCCTCTTTTAATTATTTATAACAAATAGATATAAATCTAAACCAATCTCAGGCTAGCAAGGGAAATACTATCTCGAGTTCACTGGAAAGTGCTCAAGCCCAGGGGTTACTGGGGGATGCAGGACCAGAGGTAGACAGAGTCCCTCAGAGGCCAGTGAGCAGGCCAGGGCCATAGAGCCATGTGACCCATACAGAGCAGTAAACTGACTCAGGGGACAGTAAAGAGCTGGACCCCTTCAGCATAACCTCCTCAGAGGATGGCAGCCAAACAGATTTGCCAGTGGAGGATCCCAGCACCAAAAAGTAATCTTTATTGACTTATCTTGATAGCATTTCCTGCCAACTTGCTATTACTAACATATTTGCAAATCTTCCATTCTACAGCTTCCACCAAAAGTCATTGTCTTCTCAATTTTAATCAATTATTCCACCTATTTTTCCAAATCAGAATTCTTTATTCTAGCAAAATTTCAAGATGCTTATACCATTTTTTTAACCAAGCCTAATAAATAACAGCAGAGTTGCATCCATGGGTCTCTAGAACACAGACAGACATGCAGTGGGCAGACATCAACCACTGCCTCATTCTGAGACTTTCATCACTTATGATCCAGAGAGCACAGAGGCCTGAACAAAAGCATCCATTAATATTATTTTTTGTGTATACCCTTCCAGTTTTTCCATGCACATTTATTTATACATGCATAACACTATTATCTATGAAGTAAAAACACTAGAACAATCTCAATGTCCAAAATTAGAAAAATGTTAATGTATACTATATTATAGCCAATTGCTGGACTATTTTGCAGCTATTCCAATAATCCTTATAAATATTATGTAGAAATGTGGGAAAAGAACTTGAATATACATTTAAGTAAAAAGGCCTTGGATTTTAATACTATGTGTTAGAAATAGAATAAAAGACCATGTACAACCATCTGGGTTAAACCTAAGAACATTTATTGGGATATATCACTGCGTGTTGGTTAAATAAACAAGGTCAACTCTTCCTCCAACCGTCAATCAGCAGTCTTTGCTTCCCTCTGATTGGACTAATTGTGGACCAATGGCTGAGGCCAAGGGACTGCTTCGCTGGCTCCAGGTTAAATGACGCCATCTGCACACACCAACCTGATACTACTGTCCACAAACATTTGGTTGTTCCTCCCCGTGGGAGAAGTATGCTTCCCTACCTCACTGACAGGTTTGGCCGTAACCTGCTCTGGCTATGGAAATACAAAAATACCAATGTTCAATAACAAAATGTGATATAGATGTTTAACAAGACTGTTGGCTTCACCAACCTGGGTTCAAGAGCGAACATGAAATTGAGTGGAGCCACAGCCCACCCACCGTGCACTGGCAGCATGAGCTGTACCTTTGTTATTGTAAGCGGCTGAGATTGGAGGGCTGTTCCTGCGTCAGTCATAAACCAGCATTTTCTTCCTGGGCTGGAGTCCCTGCGTAGCCATTTCCTAGCTACGTGACCTTGGAGAATTGACTTCATTTCTCTGAACTTTAGTTTCTTTATTGGTAAAATAAAGATAAGTAAAATTCCTGGTATGTACTCAAAAATTACAATTACCATTTGTTAATGCTAAGAATTTATAATTCTCACTTCCATGGGAGATTTTCTTCTAATTTGCTTTCTGAAAGAGGAGGTATATTATATTCCTTTTTACTAAGACAAAGTTACAGAGTCAAAGTTTCAATATATATGGATCATTTATAGATAGAACAAGAAATTCTTCCTTAAAATATGAATCTTAGTACCTTGGAATGCTCTTGTTTTTTTTTTTAAGAGATAAAAAAAGATTAACCCAAAATTTCATATGGGAAAAATGCTTTTTCATGCGCAATACCAACATGTGATATAGCTATTCAGCAGTACAGTTGGCTTCACTGAAGCAATTTTGTTCCCTTTCTGAGTTATCTATTATTGAAGATAGTCAAGCACAGATATTGAAATAGATTGTTTTTCTATTCCATTGTGAAAACCTTTGTGTTCCCTGCACCTTCCCCCAAAGTGATGTATTCTTTTATATGAGAAGGAGAGTGACAGACAGAGGGATTACAGTCAGAGAAATGCAATTTAAAAGTAAAACTTCCACTTTCTCTTTTAATTCAAATTGTAATTATATCTAGATTTGACTCTAACTTGATTTAATTTTGTAATCAACAATTATTTTACATAATACAAAGTATTTCCTATCTTAAACATCTATCACTAACATCTGATACCTAGTAAATTCTTTCAGATATTGTAAGTTTTATCCTGCTTAGTTTTCCGGCATCCAGTAATTAAGATAGGAGGCAGTTGTTTGTCCCTTTGGATGAAAAATATGCTGCTGAAAATTTAGTATAAACTAAATCATGGTTTAAATGATGCATTAGAGGAGTAGTTCCCATACACTGTTATGCAACTGAACTACTTGGAAATGTTTTTTTTCTCTCTCTCTGTCTGTCTGTCTCTCCCTATCTCCTCCTACCCCACCCCCAAGCCTGGGCCTTATCCCAGAATTTATGAATTATAATCTCTCCAAGTAGAACTCAAAAAATTTTGTATAAAAAGCTTCAGAGACATCAATACATTGGTTTCTAAATATCATCCCCCAGTAAAGGAACCAGGGCTCTTTGGTGAAATGGCTGATTATAGAATGGAGGTAGGAAAAACATAAGATGAGCTTAGAACATTATGTTATGCCATAAAATTAAAAATTGCTCAAAATATGATGAAGATCATGTCAAAGGACACAGAAACCTGGTTGAAGGAACTCTTGTGGGTTATAGCTAAGAAAACTTGAACATGAAAATAAAATAAAAATAATAAATTACAGCTCATTAAATAAAATAAGAATCAATACATCTTTATCATTAGAAAGAAAGAAAGACAGAAGAATGTAAAGAAAGGAAGGAGAGATGGAGGGAGGAGGAAGGGGAAAAAAGCACAACAGAATGCCAACTAATAAATGTAGAGGGTACAATGGAATTTAAAAATACTAAAATACTAAAAACACCAAAACTAATGGGTGAGAATTTGACAAGAAATAAAATATTTACATAGTCTCAAAGCACAAATTATTTTTCAATGCCAAAGGGAAAATAGTAAACTTTAAGTGAAAAAGCCTGACAACCTACCACCTGTACTGGGTGGAATGGTGGCCCCAAAAGACACATGCACATCTTATCCCCCAGAATCTGTGCATGTGACCTTATTTGGAATAAGGATCTTTGCAGATGTAACTAAACTCAGGATCTTGAGATCAGATCAGTCTGGATTACTTGGGTGGATCCTACATCCAATGACAAGTCTCTTTATAAGAGGCAGAAGGGAAGAAGACACGGACAAAGAGAAGGAGGCCACGTGAAGATGGAGGCCACAATGGAGAGATGCAGCCACAGGAAATGCTGACGGATGCACCCCTAGATCCTTCAGAGGGACATGGCCTGGCAAGACCTTGATGTTGAATTCTGGCCTCCAGACTATGAGAGAAAAAATTTCTATTTCTTTATACCATCCTGTTTGTGGTAACTTGTTATGGCAGCCCTGGGAAACTAGTATATTACCCTAATCAAATGTTCACTGTTAACATCACCAATAAAGGGATTAACCTCTTCATCAAGAGGTTCCTGAGGAGATGCCCTGAGAGTTTAAAGCATTACGCACTGATATCTATGGTAAAATTGCATAACCTGAATCTAATCATGAGAAAAGATCACACAAATTCAGAGTGAGAACCATATTACTAAATAATTAGCCTGTACTCTTGAAAAATATCGAGTTTATAAAAAACAATGAAAGGCTAAGAAAATGTTCTAGATTAAAGGGGACTGAAGAGATATAACAACAAAATACAATGTGTGTCCTTTATTGGATTCAGGACAATGAAAAAAGAAGCAAAAGATATTTGGGGGACAATCGGCAAAACTTGAATATGGACTGTGGAGGAAATAATATTGTATTAATTTAAAATTTCTTGGATTTTGCTGATCCTACTAGGATTATGTATGAAAATATCCTTGTTCTTAAAATATAAACACTGATTATTAAGAGGTAAGGGGACATCCTGTGTTCAACTTATTCCCAAATGATTCAGAAAAAAGTATTGATGCGTATATGTAGAGCAAGAATGAAAAGTACATCTGGCAAATATTAACAAATGGTACATGAGAGTTCTGTGTACTATTACTGCAATTTTTCAGTAATTTTGAAATTATTTCAAAACAAGGCTTTTAAAAAAGCTTACTAGATTATAATATGTAACCAGGTATAAAAACCACTGCATTGGAATTCCCCCAATAAGGCAGTGGTTCTCAAGTATGGATGATTTGGGAATGTCTGAAGACATTTGTGATTGCAAAAAGAAAGGGCAATGGAGTTTGGGGATGTGCTACTGGCATCTGGTGTGTAGAGGCCTGGGATGCTAAACATCAAAAAACGCACAGGACAACTCCCCACAGCAGGTAATTATCTACCCCAAAATGTTAAGAAACCTTGCTTTAAAAAAATTATATACCTTTACTAATGTCATCGGCTTCTAAATATTTATGGGAAATAACACCAAATTTGTATAGGGTTGTCAGATTTAAATTTGCACAAGATTAAACGTGTACAAAATTTCAATTTGTTCAGATACTTACTACAGTAAAATTTTACATCAACGAAAGATTCCCATTTTACAGGTAAAAGTACATCTGCATGCCAAGCCTTAAAAATCACATACTGAAATGCACACAATCACATGTCACACCACGCATCAGACAAGAGTAGAGGAGGAATGGGGAAGCATAGAAGTTCAGCTCATTCATTTTAACAGCAACCAAGTGGCTTTCACAATAATTGGCCAATAAGTCCACCAAAAAGGTGATTTCAAGGCATTAGAATAGCTCTGTGAAAAAAAATATATCTTTTTCAAACTTATGCCTGTCCTCTTAAAGCAGTAAAAATATATTACATTTACAGGTTACTTGGAGTAAATCCATATTGCATCCTTCTAAACCTAATGAGATTTCAAGTTTCTATATTTTTAGCATAGGAGAGCTACACAAATATCACCCTAATTAATGAGTGCTGAATCCCACAGTATTAGTCAGGTTTGTGCATGACAAACAATCCCCAAATCTTAGTGGCTCTCAACAGCAAATATGCACCTGCTGGGTTGACTCTGCTTCAAGTCCAGGTCTGCTCTGCATGTCTCTCACTCTGGGACCAATGGTTACTGGAACAGATGGCTGCTACCTCATGGCAGCTAACAGAAGCTCAGGAACCAAGGCCAAACTCTGCAAGCACATTTAAAGCCTCACTCACATCACATCTGCTAATATTCCATTGGCCAAAGCATATCATGACCCAGCCTAAAGACACTGGGACAGGGATGTATACTGAGTCTATTCTACTGGACAGCACTGCAATGTCATATGCACAAGGGTATGGATGTATAATCCTGTTATACAGAAGCAGAGAGGACTTGGGAGCAATAATGCAATCTACCCTGTACTACTAAAAGCACTGTACAGCAGCAGATGTTTTTAATAGAACCTTTCTGATGCTACTTACAATTATTATGTTAAGTCAGGAACTGGCAAACTTTTTTATTTTGTAAAAAACCAACTAGAAAACATTTTAGGCCTTTTGGGCCATACAGTCTTTGTTACAGCTCTGATGTGGCATGAAAGCAGCCACAGACAATATGGAATGCATCTGCATTCCAATAAAACTTTGTATATGTGCACTGAAATTTGAATTTCACGTAATTTTCATGTGTTACAAGATGTTATTCTTATTTTGATTTATTTCAGTCATTTGAAAATGCAAACAGCATTCTTAGCTCAAGGGCTGTACAAAAACAAGTGGTTGATCAAATGTGATCCATGAGCCACAGTTTGACAACCCCCGAATTAGCCCATCAACCAGCAAAGCACTTGACATTTATTGATCATAGAATATGGTACACTAGAAAGAAAAGGCAATAACCAAGGAGTTTTACAAGATAGTTGAAGATGTAGAATAATAATATATATATAGTAACACAAGTCCTAAGCCATAAATGATAGGAGGCACGATGCCCAGGAGAAGTTATTCCAGTTTAGTAAGTAGGACAGAATTCCTTGAAAAACTAAGTTTTGCAGATAAGGACATGGATTCACTGAAATATTATTCCATTATTTCTTCATACACAAAGGAAAAACCTCTTAGAAATAATAAGAGGTTCTAGTCTAGTCTATTTTATAAATTTTTCCTTTCAATATAACATGTTTAAAAATATTTAACTGACAAAAATTTTATATATTCAAAGGGTACATGATTTCATATATGTATACATTGTAAAATGATTACAAGGATCAAATTAATTAACACACCAATCACCACACAATTACTGTTATGTGTGACTGTGCATGTGTATTTGGGGGCTGAGGATGGTTATGATTCACTTGATTAGCAAATTTCAACTTAAATAAAACTTATTGTTAAAATTGTTAGTATTGTAATCAACACAATACAGAAACATTGAAAGTAGAAAGTGAAAGTCACTCTATAGTCCCACCAACCAGAGATGTCCTCTGTTAGCAGGATGGAATATAATTCTAGAGTTTTCTCTAAACATATATGTTTTGTTGTTTACTATTCTCTTATGCCTAATGTTTCATAGTTTGCTTTTTTTTTCATTTAGCAATTTATCCTGAACATCTTGACATGTCAATTTGAATAGATTTATCTGATCTTAACCAATTTGATTGGGTCCCATTTATTTTTGTTGCTGCTATGATTGCTTTGGGGGTCTTGTTCATATATGCTTTGCCTAGGCCGATGTCTGTACATGTTTTCCCAACATTTTCTTCTAGAATTCTTATAGTTTCATGCCTTAGGATTAAGTCTGTTATCCATGTAAGTTGATTTTTGTGACAGGTGAGAGGTGGGGATCCAGTTTCAGTCTTCTGCATGTGGTTATCCAGTTTTCCCAGCACCATTTATTGAATACAGATTCCTTTCCTCAATGTATACTTTTGTCTTCTTCGCTCGAGATTAGGTGACAATATGAGGATGGTTTTATAGCTGGGTTCTCAGTCCTGTTCTAAAGGTCTATATCTCTGTTCTTGTGCCAGTAACATGTTGTTTTGGTTACTATAGCTTTGTAGTGAAGCTTGAAGTCTGGTAGACTGATGCCTCCCAATTTGTTCTTTTTGCTTAAGATTGCTTTGGCTATATGAGGTTTTCTCTGGTTCCATACAAAGCATAGTATTATTTTTTCTAGATCTGTAAAGAATGATGATGGTATTTTGATATGGATTGCATTAATTCTAGATCACTTTAGGTAGTATGGACATTTTAACAATATTGATTCTGCCAATCCATGAGCATGGTAAGGTTTTCCATCTGTTTACATCTTCTATAATTTCTTTTCTCAGTGTTTTGCAGTTCTCCCTATATAGGTCTCTCACCTTCTTCATTAAATATATTCCTAAATATTTAATTTTCTTTGACGCTATTGTGAAAGGTGTTACATCTCTGATTTTGGTGTATATGAATGCCACTGATTTGTGAGCATTGATTTTGTATCCTGAGACTTTACTGAATTCATTCATCAATTCCAGGAGTCTCTTGGTTGAAACCCTGGGATTTTCTAGATATAATATTGTATTGGCAGCAGAGAGTGAGAGTTTAACCTCTTCTGCCCCCATTTGGACACTCTTAATTCCTCTCTCTTGTCTGATTTTCTGGCAAGGACTCCCAGCACTATGCTGAAAAGACGTGGAGATAGTGGACCACTTTGTCTGATTCCAGTTCGACCAGGAATGCTTTCATTTTTTCCCATTCAGTATTATAATGGCTGTGGGTTTATCATATATGGTTTTAACAATTTTAGGGTATGTACCATCTATGCCTACTTTGTTAAGAGTTTTTATCATAAAAATGTGCTGGATTTTCTCAAATGCTTTTTATGCATCTGTTGAGAGAATCATATGGTCTTTGTTCTTGCTTTTACTTATGTGAAGGAAATGGACAAATTCTTAGAAATACACAACCTCCCTAGGCTCAATCAGGCAGAAATAGAATTACTGAACAGACAATATCAAGCACAGAAATGTAAGCAGCAATTAAAAATCTTCCAACAAAAAAAAGTCCTGGACCACATGGGTTCACACCTGAATTTTACCAAACTTACAAAGAAGAACTGATACCTATACTGCAGTAATTATTCCACAACATTGAGAAGGATGGCATCCTCCACAATTCATTTTACGAAGCCATTATCACCTTGATACCAAAGCCAGGAAAAGACACAACAAAAAAAAGAAAACTATAGGCCAATATCCCTCATGAATATAGATGTAAAAATCCTCAACAAAATCTTATCAAACCAAATCCAACAGTGCATTAACTTTACTTTTTAAAATTTCTCAATAAATCATTAAGAGCAGTGGTTCTCAATAGGCATAGGTGGGTGTTACAGTTATATCTGCTGTGTAACAAATCACCCTAAAACTCATTGGCTTTAAATAACAGTTTCTTGTTACCACTCATGGTTCTGTGGGTCAAGTGAGCTCAGACGGGCAGTTCTCCAATGGACCCTCCCATGCAGCTGCAGTCAAATGTTAGCTGTGGTCAAAGCTGATAATGACTCCAACAGGCTGAATGCCCAAGATGGGTCCATGCCCTCACATGGCTGGCAATTGATGCTAATTGTTGGCTATGAGCTCTGAGTGTGCCAACCAGAGTGGCTATGTGTGGTAACCCCTTGGAGCTTGTAACACTAACAAGATGGCAGCTGTGTTCTAAGAGGGAATTCCCCAAAAGTGAGCATTCCAAAAGTCCCAGGTAGAAGCTGCAAGGCTTCTTATGCTCTAAATTTGGAAGTCCCAGAAAATTTTGTCTTCTGCATTCTTTCAGTTCAGCATAAGACTCAGGACTACTCAGAAACAAGAGGAGAAGAAATAGACTCCACCTCTTGATGGGAGAGCAGCAAGTCATATCACAGAAGAGCATGCAAGATGGGCAGTATTATTGTGGCTATCTTCAAAAGATACAGTCTACTACAGTGAGGAAATTGGCAAGAGCCCTCTGAAATTGTGGACTAATTTTCCTCATAAGATTCTCAAAGGGACATAGAAGAGGGGAAAGGAAGGGAGAGGGGAGGGGAAAAGAAATAATCAGTGATCTAAGTAGAGTAAATTTATCATGTAATAAATTATTTTATACCCTAATATTCCTCTTAAGGTTTAAGGAGTATTTAATCTCTGCCAGTAACTTGGAATTGATCCATAACTGGCCATGATTCACTAAGAAACTCATCCAGTTAAGATTTTTAAAAAGAAATCAGAAATTCTGACAGTGTGAGTGACTATAAGTTAAATGAAGCTAGATGGCTACACACAGGAATATAAACATGTACTGAATTTTAAACAGAGAGTCCTGATTAAATGCTGTTTGTATTTTGGACCACTGCTCCCATTAAAGCTACCTATATTTGATAGAGAGAAAGAGAGCTCTAACCAACTATTAATAGTCTATACACACTTAGAGAGAAATTTTTTGGACTCCTGAAGCACAAGCCTGCATAGTGCAGCAACTGATTTTCATCATAAGGCATGAGATTTGATTACTTTTATATCAGCACATGTAACTATAACTATTTTTATTGGTCACAAAAATTACTTCGTTTTTTTCTTTTACAGCATTTAATTTCATGATGCCCAGAATCCGTGACTACCTCAGACAAGCTCTCTCTTGAGTTAGAACTATTTTGGGCTGTTTATGCTCCTATGCTTGCTATTAGGTACATAAACTCTTCCCCTTAGGATTTCAACAGAGGTGAGAAAGGGAAGGCAGAGAATTTGAGAAGGGTACAGAAATCACAAGCTAGCTATGTTCTTCACAAGAAGTCAGGAGGAACACTGACTTCATCATTCAACCAGCCAATCACATTTTTTTGCTAGAATATTCATGCAAATTCAAGATATAGAAACAGAAAAGAGAGGAATGTTTCTGTTATTGTCGTTGAGGTTGCTATGTTTCTTAAGTCTCTTTTGTCTGCAGTGGTCATCTCCCAACCACCCTTTTTTCAAGCCGGGGATTTTCAAATAGACTGGGCACTTGTCCCATAAAATTCTGGATTCTGCAGATTGTTTTCCACCCGTTTCCCATCCCCTATAACCTATAAGTTAGATATAAAGGCTTGACTCGATTGAGGGCTAACATTTTGGCATGAACACTTCACAGGTGGTACTATGCACTTCACATTACATCACATCAGAAAGCATGTAATATCTATTTGCCCTGCTTTTAACAATGTTAAGACTGATCAGTAGATTCAGATAGTGACTGCCTGGTCCCTGGTTGTAAAGCTG
This sequence comes from Microcebus murinus, assembly GCF_040939455.1. NCBI lineage: Eukaryota > Metazoa > Chordata > Mammalia > Primates > Cheirogaleidae > Microcebus > Microcebus murinus. The sequence continues at coordinate 66,595,846 of NC_134111.1, read as the reverse complement.
TTTTGTGACCCTTTGGCTCCCTCAGAAAGCCAAGTTCCTCATTAATATTTTACTTCTTGGTTTTTACATCCATTGATGTTTATTTCCTGAATTGATTATTTCATTACATGTTGTAAAATGGTGATTTTTCTAATTCTATCATTCTTTCTACATGTATCAGCTAGAATACCTCTGCCATAAAACCATTCCCTCATCAACTAGGACTATTTTGTAGTTTACAAATAGAATTTTCACAAGAAATGCAGATCAAGACCTGATTCTTTCCTTTCAATTAGTAATATTCTGAGAATGAATTTGCTAGACTACCTCCAAGACTGACAACTGAGTTGTGTTTGTTGCTTTGGCTTTCTTTTTTGAGTATCATTGTAAATTCATGGATTTTTATTTAACTGGTATATTTCAATCAATTGCCATTGTTATTCTTTTTGATAGTCAAATTGTCCACCTTTGGTCATTGGTCAGTTTCCCTGTTTCCCAGAATAATAAGATGATCCAGTCTCAGTTTGTCAATTCCCACCCATACGGGAAACCTTTTAGCAGAGAATCAAGTTCAAAACTATCATTTATGTGCTAACATTCTCATTGTTACTGGGTTGTCATTGCTTCTGGATATTTTTTTTAACATTTTAAAAACATTATGAATACATATTTATATTTCCAATTCAAATATGATTAAATATTTCAAATTCAGATTTGAATTTCAAATATTCAAATACTTCAAATTCAATCAAAAGTAACCTAAGTTTCTTACTTTTAAACGTTATACTTGTACCTCCTTTCTCTTACAGTAAAAATTATGGTTCTTAGGAATATCAACATTAACATAATTTCTTATTTATAAGTACTCTACATAGTAGTTTCAAAAAGTATCAGTATAATATAGTATATTAAAGTATGTTGATATCAATATTATTACTAACAATGAGACCAGTGAATGAAGGCAAAGATTTCTTTGTGTTTTTGTTTGACTATATTCCACCAATGATATGTAATACCCTCTATATTCTAAAATACCCAATGGATCTAACCAACTACAGGTTAGTCGAGGGTTTCTCTTCTCTTGACCGCTGGGTGATGGTGGCAGCCCAGGAGATCTGCCCAAAGACATGCAGAGCAATGACAGATGAAAGAGGAGTCAGTGTCTATAGAGACTTCAAGCATTAAGATTGTCCAACACATCACTGCAGTGATATAAATGTTTCACTGCAGTTTGGCACTTCAAAAAAATTAATTGCATAAATAAAAAGTGTATACTGGGTTGGGCACAGTTGGTCACGCCTGTAATCCTAGCACTCTGGGAGGCTAAGGCAGGTGGATCGCTCAAGGTCAGGAGTTTAAAACCAGCCTGAGCAAGAGCGAGACCCTGTCTCTACTAAAAATAGAAAGAAATTAATTGGCCAACTAAAAATATATAGAAAAACTTAGCTGGGCATGTAGTCCTGTAGTCCCAGCTACTCAGGAGGCTGAGGCAGAAGGATTGCTTGAACCCAAGATTTTGAGGTTTCTGTGAGCTAGGCTGATGCCACAGCACTGTAGCCCAAGCAACACAGTGAGACTCTGTCTCAAAACAAACGAATAAACCTATACCTTTCCTTAGTCCATTATATTTGCAAAATATTTGCTTAAATCAACAGTGTCAATTATTAATGTTCATAAGCATCCTAATGGAACCTTGCTAGAAATACCAGGTCCTCTATCATGTATTTAAATTCTGATCAATAGCAAATGACACAAACAAATGAAGAAACATATCATGCTCATGGATTGGTAGAATCAACATTGTTAATATGTCCATACTACCCAAAGTGATTCAGAGATTCAATGTAATCCCCATCAAAATACCAATGGCATAGTTCATAGATCTAGAAAAAATGATTCTAATCTTTGTTTGGAACCAGAAAGGAGCTCAAATAGCCAAAGCACTCCTAAGCAAAAAGAACAAATCTAGAGGCATCACATTACCAGACTTGAAACTATACTACAAGGGTATAGTAACCAAAACAGCATAGTATTGGCACAAAAATAGAGAAATAGACCAATAGAACAAAATAAAGAATCTAGGTATAAAACCATCTACCTACAGCCAACTGATCTTTGACAAAATAGACAGCAATATACACTGGGGTAAAGAAACCCTATTCAATAAAGGATGCTGGGAAAATTAATAGCCACATGCAGAAAAATAAAACAGGACTCCTATCTCTCACCATTCATAAAATTTAATTCAAGATGGATAAAAGACTTAAATGTAAGGCATTAAACCATAAGAATTCTAGAAGAAAATGTTAGAAAAACTCTTCTAGACATCAGTATAGGCAAAGAATTTATGACTAAGACCCCAAAGGCAATTACAGCAGCAACAAAAATAAATAAATGGAACTTGATTAAATTAGAAAGCTCCTGAACAGCTAAGAAAATAATCAACAGAGCAAATAGACAACCTATAGAATGGGAGAAAATATTTGCAATCTACATACCCAATAAAGGGCTAATAACTAGAATCTACAAAGAACTCAAACAAATCAGCAAGAAGAAAATTAACAACCCACTTAAAAAGTGGGAAAAAGACATGAGAAGTTTTTCAAAAGAAGATAGACAATTTCCTAACAAACATATGAAAAAATGCTCAACATCACTAATCATCAGGGAAATGCAAATTATTAATAAAACCACAATGAGATCACCTTACTCCTGTTAAAATGGCTTTTATTTAAAAAGTCCAAAAACAATAGATGTTGACACGGGTGCAGAGTGAAAGCAATGCTCATAGGTTGTTGGTAGGACTGCAAATTAGTATAACCCCTATGCAAAATAGTATGGAGATTTCTCGAAGAACTAAAAGTAGACCTACCATTTGATCCAGCAATCCCGCTACTGGGTATCTATTCAAAAGAAAATAAGTCATTTTATCAAAAAGACACCTGCACTTGAATGTTTATTGCCACACAATTCATAATTGCAAAGATGTGAAATCAATGCAAGTGCCCATCTGAGTGGATTAACAAAATGTGGTGTATGTATACCATGGAAGACTACTCAGCCATAAAAAACAAGGAGGAACTAATGCTTTCTGCAGCAATTTGGAAGAAACTGGTGACCATTATCCTAAGTGAAGAATCTCAAGAATAGAGAAACAAACACCACATGTACTCTCTAATAAATTGAAACTAACCGATGGGTACACAAGTACACAGGGGAAAGTAAAAGTCATTGGAAATCAATCAAGGGTGATGAAGGGAAGGGCAAAAACCTGCCTAATGGGTACAATGAACACTATTCGGGTGATGGGCACATTTATAGCCCCAACTCAAGCCATGTATCAAAAACTATCTGTATCCCTTTAATATTTTGAAATAAAAAAGATTCTGATCTAGTGGGATCAGATCTAATAGTGGAGCCCTAGTGGTACTCATGAAGGAAGTCCAAGTTTATACTTTAAGAAAAACATGGCTTGATCATTAAGTCTTAAAACATTAATATAGCCGGGCGCGGTGGCTCACGCCTGTAATCCTAGCACTCTGGGAGGCCGAGGCGGGCGGATTGCTCAAGGTCAGGAGTTCGAAACTAGCCTGACAAGAGTGAGACCCCGTCTCTACTATAAATAGAAAGAAATTAATTGGCCAACTAATACATATAGAAAAAATTAGCCGGGCATGGTGGCGCATGCCTGTAGTCCCAGCTACTCGGGAGGCTGAGGCAGCAGGATCACTTGAGCCCAGGAGTTTGAGGTTGCTGTGAGCTAGGCTGACGCTACGGCACTCATTCTAGCCTGGGCAACAAAGCAAGACTCTGTCTCAAAAAAAAAAAAAAAAAAACATTAATATGACAGTGGAGAAAATATCTAAAGGATAGTTCTTAGATCCTGTCTATGCTCTCACTCAATTGAGGAAATGTCAGTGGAACATAGCAGATTTGTAAATGCCTTTACATCAGACTAGTACTCAGCGATGAAAAGGAACTAACTGATACACACAGCAAGGATGAATCTCAAAAGTATTATGTTGTGCCACAGAAGCCAGACACAAATGAGTGTAAACAGATAGAAATCAGATCTGTGTTTATTTGAGGGAGGGAGAGGGATCTATGGGAAAGGGCTTTGGAGGAACTTTCTGGATAATGAAAATGTCTGTGTCTTGACTGACAAGGGTGTGCATTACAGGAGCGTGTGCCTTTGTCAAAAATGATCTAATTGTACATTTGTGATCTATGCATTTTATTGTATACAAATCATACTTTAATAAATTTTTTTATCTTGAACATAGCTATTTGGGTAATAAATTTTTTATCAATTTATATCTTTTATAAGTATGAAAAGGCAAAAAATACCACTTTCAAGATAGAAAATTATCTAACCCAGTGCTGCACACATGGTAAGCGTGCAATAAAAATGTTATTTACAACAATAGCCATGCAAGAGTAGCTCATTGCAAAAAGTTGTTTGCTTACAAGATGTCTCTTTTCAGTTCAGCAACACAGTCAAATTCAGCACTGTATACAAGATTAAAACTTCCCAGCCCTATATAAATATTTTTAGTAATCCTCCATCCCATCAATCCAGTTATACAGCTTTTTCATGAGAGTACAATAAATAAAATCAATACATTTTATTACTTCACCACCAGAAACTGTTACTACACCCAGATTCAAAGGCATAAGGCTGTCTGCAACGCTGATCCAAACCTTAGGGAGTTTTTATGAAGTAAGTTCACTGCTATAATTTTGTATGAATAAGGAAAGCTATCCTTAAATCTTAAGAAGGATTTTTCTTAGGTTGAAAAGAACATATAAGGACTATAAATCCCTATATATGATCTCTAGCTAGATAAACATGGGGGGGGGGAGAGTCAATTATTTTTCCAAAAAGATAAATTTCCTGAAAATTTATACTAGATGAACTTTATATTTATTTCTGTCATAAAAGTTATCCACGGCCAAGTCTCAGGCAAATTGGACAAACGCCTGAGTAGCACTTACCTTTCTTAATTGGGCTATGTTTCTAGCGGGGACAGAGGTCATAATATATATGTGACTATCTTCTTTTGTTTGTAACAATTTTACTCACTTTAAGGAGTATGGCAAAAAATAAAAATAAAAATCAACTAACCAAACCAGCAAAAATGCAAATGAAACTGTAAGCTTCAGGTTAAAATAAAATAATTTACTGTTAAATTATGTACTCACAATACTATAGATACAAGTTTGAAAACATTCTTTAGCAACAGGAACTCCCAAATATTTTCAATTGTTTTCTCTCTAGAGAACTCTCATATAGAGAAAAAATAAACAGTAAAACAAAGGACAGCTATTACATGAAAAATATGATTTTCTTTTTCAATTTCTGGAAGATAAAGTTTTTAAGGAAAAAATAGAAATGATGAAAAAGTAAGGGCAACTCAAAAACTAAAAAATGTTTTAAATCCCTTAACCACATATAAAAATTTTCATTTTGCAATAAAAGAATTAGAGCTTTAACCGCTCAAACTTTATTCCAGTGATCTCAAATTGCAATCCCTGCCTTAGCGACAGCAGTATCACTTGGGAACTCATTAAAAATGCACATTCTTGGGTCCCCCTGGGGCTGCTGAGTCAGAAATTCTGAGGGTAGGACCCAGCATCCGTGTTGAAACAAGCCCTCCAGGTGATTCTGATGTAGGGTAAAGATTGAGAACCACTGATTTATGGCAAAAATATTTATTGGGCACACACTATGTGCCAGGCTCTGAGAAAGGCATTAGAGATACAAAAATAAAGAATTAACATGATCCATAGTTTTCATAGTTTAATCAGTCACAAAATAGAATATTAGCTAGTAGAATATTCTTTTGGGTTTTTTTGTTTGTTTTGTTTTTTGTTTTTTTATGTTCGCAGATCTTGTTTTTACTATTTATTTTTATTTTTTTCATTTTAGCGTATTATGGGGGTACAAGTGTTAAGGTTACATATATTGCCCAAGCCCCCCTCCCCCCTCGAGTAAGAGCTTCAAGCATATCTATCCCCAAACGTTGCACATCTTACTCGTTGTGGTTGTATATACCCGCCCCTCCTCCCCCTTCCACCCTCCCGACACCCAATAAATGTTACTCCTATATGTCCACTTAGGTGTTGATCCGTTAATACCAATTTGCTGGTGAGTACATGTGGTGCTTGTTTTTCTATTCTTGAGATACTTCACTTAGTAGAATGGGTCTTTTGAATAAAGGAAAATAGATTCCCCTGGTTACACCTGGACCAGGACTGCCAAAGATACTGAGGCTGCTATGGAGGTTGGGGCCATGATGCCCAGCCAGAATCCCCTGGGAGGATTTTTCAAAAACACAGGACTTGCCCCCCCCCACCTCTGAAATCATAATCTGCTGGAGCTGGACTCAGGAAAACCATATTTTTAAGAATTACCCCAGTAATTCTAATCTTTGCCCCAAGTTAAAAATGATGCTGCTGGGAGCCGGGGAAGGAGGGGGGGGCAGATGGGGGGGAGAGGCAAAAACCTACCTAACAGGTACAATGAACACTATTTGGGTGATGGGCACACTCATAGCCCTGACTCAAGCATTATAAAAGCTATCCATGTAACAAAGACATTTTTACCCCTTTAATATTTTGAAATAAAATAATGCTGCTGTAAAGTTATCTCAAGTTTGTGTATATTCACCACCTCCCGCATGTCAGCTTCTACAGGTGTGGTTTGTGAACAACCTGAAATGAACCTCCTACAAGAGCACTAATAGGGAGGGGGCAGTGTGATCCCAGGCTGAGCCACTCACCACAGACTGCATTGTTTACAAATACCCCAGTGATTTTTAAGCACACAGCAACTTAAAATTTACTGCCTTGTGGGTCTCCCTAATGAGCCACTTTTCAACTGTCCACTACAGTCTAGAGAGAATGTTGCCTACCTACTTTTGTCTCTTGATATATGTTGTAGAATAATTCCCCCCAAAGATGTCTACATCCTAATTCCCAGAATCTGCAAAATGTTATTTTACATGTCAAAAAGGACTTTACAGATAAAATTAAGTTAACGAACGAAAGGTGGGTGATCATCCTGGATCATCTGGGTTGGCTTAATGTCATCACAAAGACTCTTCTAACAAGGAAGCCCATGGGTCAGAATAAAGGAGATGTGACAACAGAAAGGGGTGATCAGAGAGCTTTGAAGATGCTATACTGCTAGCTTTGACGACAGAAGGAGGGGCCACAAGCCAAGGAATCCAGGTGATCTCTAAAAGCTGAAAAAGGCAAGGACACTGACTGTCCCCTAGAGCCCCCTGAAGGAATGTAGGCTTGCTGACACTTTGATTTCAGCCCCACATAAACCCTTCTTGAGCCTCTGACCCAGACTTGTGGTAACTTGTTTATAACAGGAATAGGGAAATAATGTCTTTACAATATGTAAACACATAGAAAGGAAAATAATCTAGGAACCAATAGTACCGTTACTGAAGAAGTTTGCCTCATTTGAAGATTTGAACACATAAGAGATGGTAGTATCTTCAGTGTTCTTTTGGAATTTATGCTTATTAAACAATTTGACTAGAAGTCTTAATTGGACCTATAGGTACAGTGATCACAGTAAAAAAATTAAAAAAAACTTAAAACCTCAGTTGTTTGCCAACAGTAATAAGATTTTCTTTTCACATCCACCCTCATAACATTGTCAGAATACATGGAAGGCCATCTGCTGTGTCCAGCTAATGACATTTTCATTAACATCTACTCCCAGATAGCTAACATGCCTAGAAATATGCAATTCACAAGAAGGTTTATAAAAATCACTCAATAATGGACATAATTCATGTGATGTCATCAGTTATACAGTAAGACCTGTGAAGGAACACAACACTGGGGCGGGGGGGGGGGGGGGGAAATAACCTTCAAAACTCCTTTAAATTATCACCTAGTTTGGGAGATTTAAACAAACAGGTGAATGACTGTCTCATTCTCCCACTCTTGCTCCACCCTTCCCATGGAATGCTCATTTCTTTAAGCAGTGGTTCTTGACTTCAGTGTGCATCAGAATCACCTGAAGGCGGGTAACACACAGATGACAGTGGCCGGCCCCACTCCAGGGTTTCTGACTCAGTAGGTCTGGGCAGAGCCCAGGAAGTTGCATTTGTAACGTGTTCCGCGGTGCTGCTCTGCTGCCTGTTGACAGACCGTGCTCTGAAAGTTGCTGACGAGCAACACTGGCTGTCCACAAGCACCACCTGAGCCCATGCACACGCCCTGACGCCCAAGCCACACCCAGCCTAAGTTCTGGCTCTGAGACCCGGGCATTACTTTCTTGAGACTTCCCAGGTGATCCCAGTGTGCAGCCAAAGTTGCAAACCACTGTTCTAGAGGCCAAAGGTATAGTGAAGAGGGAAGTAAGTAAATACTATGGAAGAGGCAAAAACTTTCCCACAAGATGCCCAGCGCTTTGCTGCCCCTTGAACCCCAGGATCCTGTCCCATGCAAATGCTTTTCCTGCCTGAAAGTCTGAGTTTAAAACAGCATCTAATCTCAAGGAGTAAGAATATGAGGCCACAGCATACTGCCTAGTCAGAACATTGCTATTAGCTATTGCAGCTAGGAGAACACGGTAACCTGCTGAAACCGTTAATATAATTGTAAGTACTGTCTGTGTAAAAATTTAGAATAGTTTTGTATTAAATTGCAAGACAAGCCCTTAATCTTCCTTTTCACAGAAAGACTCAAAGGAACCATAGTTTCTTATATTAAATGAAAGTTCAGTGCTTTAACTCTCAGATAGCCTTGGTATTTTCTGTTTCTTGGGCAATTAATGTCCTGGGCTTTGTATCCAAATTTCTCTCTCTTTCTCAGAAACACACATCCTATTTTTATTGGCTCCCAACAATCTCTAATTACCCAGTTGTCAGTAACCTCTCAATTCAGGTTTTATTGTTTTATTTTATTTTATTGTTGAAACAGAGTCTGGCTTTGTTGCCTGGGCTAGAGTGCCATGGTGTCAGTCTAGCTCACAGCAACCTCAAACTCCTGGGCTCAAGCAGTCCTTCTGCCTCAACCTCCCTAGTAGCTGGGACTACAGGCATGCACCACCATGCCAGGCTAATTTTTTCTATATATATTTAGTTGTCCAGATAATTTATTTTTATTTTTAGTAGAGACAGGGTGTTGCTCTTGGTCAGGCTGGTCTCAAACTCCTGAGCTCAAGCAATCCTCCCGCCTCGGCCTCTCAGAGTGCTAGGATTACAGGTGTGAGCCACTGCGCCCGGCCTGCAGGTTTTATTGTTTTAGATTCATAGTTTTCTATGAGTATCTACTTAACCTGGAATTTAGAATCCCTACTGATATGTTGCTTTTGCTCCTTTTTGGAATTAAATGCAAGGCAGTATTATTTTCTATACAGCTTTTCTCCTGCTGTCTAATACCAGAGGGGTTCTGAAATAATTGCCTTTTAATGGACTGACTTTTTTGTTGTTGTATGCCCTCCAATAGTGGCTCTAATTTATTCAGAAAAGCCTGATACATGATTTGATACATTTACTTATTTTTATCCTAGATTTTATTGATCTATATACAGAAAGATACTTGGATTTTAGCACCTACCAACAAATATCATAAATCCCTTAAGCAAATGTGTTTGTAACATACTGTAAGAAATAGCTGTTACAGTCACATTTATTTCTCCCAGGCTATTTGATATACAAATTCCTTAAATATTTACTTTCTTTTTTTTTTTTTTAAAGACAGCCATAGAAGCTGTGATTTACTTTCTTATATAAAGGAAATTTACAAACTTTTCTTGCCTTGTCTTCACAATAGGAATCAAGCTCTGAGGGTCTATCAATATGGTTTTTTTTTTTTAGGTGATTGTGAGGGCTAAGACCAGAAGCAGTGAACATTACTTCAAACCACATCTAACTATTTTAGCCCATTTCATTAAAAGATTCTATGCTTCTATGTCACAGAGTTGAATCTTCAGAACACAAATCAGATTTTATTTATAATACTACTTATTAATATAAATCAGCTAAAAATGTATGTCAAATGGGTTATTTAACATCAAATGAGTTACACAAACACATATAAATCTAACTCTTTTTAAACTGAAGGGAGGAATCTCTGATTTTGGTCAAACTAATGTACACATGTAAATATATCAAAGGCATGAAATTTTTAATCTGAGTATTTTCCTTTAGCATAAGCTTATTTCCAAAGGGTATGTCTTTGTTGGTATTTGCCTGGTAATAAGTGATGACAAAAATAAGTTCACTTATTTCAGGAAAAGTAAAATTGGTAACTCCACCTTTATATCCTGTCTTAGTCAATTTGGGCTGCTATAACAAAACACCATAAATGAGTGGCTTATAAACAACAAACATCTATTTTTCACAGTTCTAGATGCTGGGAAGTCCAAGATCAGGCTCTGACAGATTCAGTGTTTTCTGAGGGCCTGCTTCCTACCATGTTTCCCTGAAATAAGGCAGGGGCTTATATTTATTTTTCCTAAAGAAGACAGCCTAGGGCTTATTTTCAGGGGATGTGTTATTTTTTTTTAAGTACAGTATAACAATCTACATTTATTCAAATATAGTGAAGTCATCTTCTTCTGAAACATCATCATAACTCTCCAAACACCAAATTCCATCCTGAATTTCTTGCAACTCTATTTCCTTTAGAACCATTGGCCCCAATCTCTCATGTCGAGCAATGGAGGTCTCCCGGGGCAGATAAGAAGGGCTGCTCATCTTCTTTACCACTTCGAGACGAAATGCATGGGTTGTGCAGATACACTGCATAGCCACGCCCATCACTAGGTCTTATTTTATGGGTAGGTCTTATTTTCGGGGAAACACGGTAGTTCATAGAAATGACACCTTCTCAATATGTCCTCACATGAAAAAAGGGCAGAGCAGCTTGCTGAGATCCCTTTTATAAAGGCACTAATTCCATTCATGAGGGCTCCACCCTCCCTTGCAACCTAATCACCTCCCAAAGGTCCTACCCTACCTCCTAATAGCATAACAGTGGTGATCAGCTTTCAATATATGAATTTGAGGGGGACACAAATATTCAGATCATAGAATATCCTCATGTTTTGGTAAACATACATGGCTCCATACCATAAACACCATTTGAAATTTATATATGTACTACTAGAGGTCCCCAAAAAGTTAGGCCAAATTTCTCTCCTACCATATATTAAAGTGCTTGTTTTTCTCCATGATCACTGTCCTATTGTTTTTTAAGGTTTTTTGAGATGCAATTTAGATATGATAGTTATTCTTTTTTTAATATTTTTTTTTCTCCATAGAGACAGAGTCTTGGTATATTGCCCCAGCTGGTGTGCATTGGCCACTATGCAATCATGGCATGCTATGGCCTGGAACTCCTGGCCTCAAGTGCTTCTCCCACCTCAGCCTTCCAAATAGCTAGGACTACAGGTGCATGCTGCCTCTCCTAGCAAAATCTACTTGTCTTACATATACAATTCAATGATTTTTAGTGAATTTACAGACTTGTACAACTCTCAACACAATCCAGTTTTGGAATATTTCTAGCACCCCCCAAAGGCGACTCACATGTAATCAATCATTCCTCCACCCTCGTGCAAAGCAATTACTAATCTACCTTGTACCTCTATAGATGTAACTTTTTTGGATATTTCATATAAGCGGAATCATATAATATGTATATTTTGTGTCTGGCTTCTTTCACTTTGCATATTTTTGAAATTCATCCATGCTGTGGCATGTATCAGTACTTCATTCCTTTTCATTACCAAACATTATTATTGACAACTACCTAAAAAAGAAAAAATCCTCTGTTTAGAAAAAGGAAGATTTTGAACACTGGTCTGTAGCATTTGTGCTGGGCAAGAATTCTGAAGGCCTTACTTAGGGAGTGAGTGCTTTTCCTTGGCCCTACTCTGCTTTCAATAGGAAGCTTCCCTGTCCATTTGGGGACAGGTTTGGAAGTTCAAGCAGTCAAACCCTTTTTCAATCCAGGCTTATGATTTCTTTGGTGATATTTTCTTAGCAGGCTTCTAATCCATTTGCTTCCATTCCATTCTGCATACCAGGAACCACACCTAATGTTCTTTCATAAACTTAGTTACTAACTTGGATTTCTTTCCTTGCTTCCTCACCTTCATGTATCTCTCACATGCACACAATTTAATGCCAGAATCGTACTGTTGAGGTCATACTGGTGAGAGAGAAGACTATGCCTTTAATTTGGCCTTTGCCACAGGGCCTTCACTGAAAGGCATTTTCAGTCTTATTTTCTATTGTGTGGGGTCTAGAAACAGTGTTTCAAACTCTTTGATGCCCCAGATTTCTTCTCTCGCTGCATTTCTTTTTATTTCAGCTTGAAAATCATCTAGATATTTATTGACTCATTTTTTTTTCTTCTAAGTCCTTCCTAATAGAAGCCAGTAACAACCAACACATAACACAAAATTCTGTTTTCCAATCTCTTCCCCTAGAGCTGCAGGCTCAGTAAGTACTTGAATTGCCTTCAGGCTGTCTCCAGTGACAATTTTAACACATGCTTTACTGCTGTATTACATGGGTCTCCATCTTCCCATCCCCTGATATTAATTTCCTCACCATCCAATGCCGATTCCACGTATTTTAGGTTTTTATTAGAGAGTGGCAGCTCATTTCGAATGCCAATGTCTCTATTAGTTAAGGTTATGCTAGCACTAAAATGATTAACCCCCCACGTCTCAGGAGCTTAACATAGTAGAATTTTATTTCTCACTCTCATAGTATCAATTAGAGGCAATGGGATTTAGGGGTATTTTGTTCCACAGTCCTTTGGAAACAGCCTGACAGATGTTCAGCTGTCTTCCACACATGCCTTCTAAGCTCACCCAGCATTGGCACACTGCCAGCAAATAAGGGAAGAAGGAGACTTGGGTATTGTATGAGAGGTGACTGTGGGTCAGACCTGGAAGCACTGTGCATTATTTCATCGCTCTTGCCTACATTCCCTTGGAAAGAATTCATTCCCATATCCATACCTAACTGTTAGGGACGCTGAGAAATGTAATCTATCTCTGTGCCCAGAAGGAAAATCAAATGAGTTTGGCAAATAGGTAGCCAGTGTCTACAATAGCATCATATAAAACATTTAGCCTTTGACTCAATAATTCCAGTTCTAAAGATCTTTGCTAAGAGAATATTCTGAAATGCAAAGATGTTAATTCTGATTGTCATTTAAAATCACAAAAATAAATATATAAATAAATAGAACACTAATGGTAGAGCCCATTTATGGAATGGAATATTACATGGCAATTAAAAATGATGTTTATTGAATTTCAATCACATTAGAAAATGTTGCTGATATAGTATTAAGAAAAAAGTAGGACACAAATTTGTATATATAATATGTATATATTTTTAAAAGAGCAGTAAAATTATTAAAAGGAAACATGCCAAAATGATGAAACCTATAATATTTGTGATAGGATTATGGATTTGTCCATTTTTTATTCTTATTATTCAAATTGCTTACAATATAATACCATTATAATCAGAGATAAAATAAACATTCTTCTAAAGCGTAATAAATTCATAGCCATATCTATGTCTTCTAGTACTCAAATGTCATCTCAAATGTCAATATTTCTAATAATGAATACAGGAAAGTAACATAATAATAAGGCATCTTTAAATAGAAGTCAAAATAAAGTCATTATTTAATTACATATTCTAAAAAAGTACTTTGAGATGGATAAGGCTAATACAATTTCTTCAGAGATGACAGTATTTTAGGAATGCAATTTTTACTTATATTTCTCTACCTATATGCCTTCTGTTTTCTATTTTATAATTTCATTTGCAAAAAGTCCACATCTATTCTGAAAAGAATATCTTCTGATAGTTTCTCTCTCTGAAATATACAACCCATAAGTACATTTCACCTAAAATATAGCAAATGGCATTTATCACTCATCAAGGTTTATAGAAGTTTATTTTGTGTATGTCCCACAGACAAAAATACATCAAAACCTCTACATCTATCATGACATTCTTGGTTTCTCAGAATATAGAATGGGTGGTGGCTGGGCATGGTGGCTCACACCTGTAATCTTAGCACTCTGGTAGGCAGAGGTAGGAGGATCGCACAAGGTCAGGAGTTCAAGACCAGCCTGAGCAAGAGTGAGACCCCATGTCTACTAAAAATAGAAAGAAATTAGCTGCACAACTAAAAACATATAGAAAAAATTAGCTGGGCGTGGTGGTGCATGCCTGTAGTCCCAGCTACTTGGGAGGCTGAGGCAGAAGGATTGTGTGAGCCCAGGAGTTTGAGGTTGCTGTGAGCTAGCCTGACGCCACCGCACTCTAGCCCAGGCAACAGAGCAAGAATGTCTCAAAAAAAAAAAAAAAAAGAATGAGTGGTGGCCACATTTCGTGAACAGTTTCTATCAATATCAACACTTGGTCAATTGCAGACCCTTCATAATCAGATGTCCCAGATCTCAGATACTTGCCTGAAATAAAGCTTTTATTTATTTTTACCTATGTATTAGTACTGCAAATCTATTGATTGTCAGTATTTAAATTAAGGGCTATTGCTTTTTCTGTTCACACTTGAGGGAGGGTTATTTTTATGTTAAAATGGATAATGCAAGTCTTATTCAGCCATTGTGGAAATAAGACCATTTTTCTGAATTTTGGTCAATTAACCTTTATCACTCATTACCTGTGTTCCCATCCAAATGTGCTCCTATGGGAATTAGTCAATATATACAAAATATATTGTGAAAAGCAATCAAGCGTTAGTATATAAAATGGTGTGTTCATGCTTTCCAAATAAAGTACTTTGTACTTAATTTTTTTTTTCTATTTAGAAACAAATCCATACCATTCTGTCTCCTCACTCCCACTCTGGTGTTTATTTGATTATTTTCTATTACAAGTTTTATTTATAATTTTTTGTATTTCAGAAAGAAGGCAACATTTAAAAATCCAAATATCTTATTAAATATCTCTATGATTATTGCCATTTATGAATACATTTTTTATCTGTTTTCTGGCAACACTTAATGTACAGTGGATAACTATGAATGGCAAAAGTTTTATAAAGCTACCAACACAATTCTGGAATCTAATCTTTAATATTTTGCTAGGGATTATGCAGAAACTTATAATTATGTTTTACTTTGGATTTACCCCATCTTTGCTTTATCTCACATTAAAATGTAATCAAAATCAGCCTGTTTCCATTTGGTTGCAAATCCCTTTCTTAAAGCACCTATTCAAAAGTGTCCCCAATTTTCATTTTCTCTGTCTTTTCTATTAAATCCTGATATCTGAAAATTGAACCATATAGTAGTATTACCATGTTCTTTAAAAATGCAGATCATATCTATTCTTCCTATATTTTCACATTATAATTGTGTTTTTTTTAAATCCTTGACAGGTTGCAATTAGATTTCTTATATGCCATTGTATTATAATAAATACCGTTATTATGGTAGAAATCATTCATTTTGTTTAGTGTACTGTTCAGATAGTCAGCTGAGATGCTTCTGATACCAAATGTCATTCCCATTCTTTAATTACAATTTTTAATCTTTTCTAGTTTACCATTCTTTCAGTAGATTAATTATTTTATTCTAAAATTCAGAAATCATCTGGGTTTAATAATGTTTATTAACAAGAATTATAATATCCCTTTGCTTTTTTCCTCCCCGGTAGAACAGTAGGAGTAATTTTGTCCTTCCCCACCTCTTTGACCTATAATATACTGGAGCACTCTGTGGAAGAACATCTCAGATTTATTTAGCAGTTGAATGCATTTCTGAGAGTAGCTGTAACTTGCATTCCAACTAGTTAGCAGTCATTACATTAAAAGTCACGCAAAGATGAGAGTTTTCTTTGTCCAGGGCTATTGTTTATATACACTGAAAAATGAGGTCAAATTCTTGTATCACAAACAAAATTTGAAGCATGTATATATCAAACACGTCTGTAATGAGAGCGTAACCCCTGTGAGGGCAGGGACAGTGTCTATCATGCCTATCATTAAATTCCTAGGACATACCATTATGCACTGGCACATAGTAGGTGCTCATTAAACATGTATTGAATGAGTGAACGTGCACATGAATGACCTTCACTAGATCATAGGTTCAGTTTTTGTCCTTCTTGCTGTGTGCATGGATACAGCTTTAGCTACGATTTAGTTCAATCTATCAAATCAGTAAGAATGAGCAATGGAGTGTAGTAGGGAAGGATGGACTCTACAATCTGGATTGGAGCTAACTCTGGTTCTATTCCTCCTAGTTGTGTTAATTTGGCTCAATTTTTTTTCTTTCTTATCCTTGATTGCTTCATCTATATAATAGAAAAAATAATGCCTACCTTCCAGATATATTATGAAACTTAAATGAAGCATCATTTGTAAAGTGCTGATTTGGACATTTATAATTGTTAGGTTTGGAGGGCAAACACTAGTAGCCTTGTATACCAGTCAGCAGTTGCCACATAACAAACCACCACCCATCTGATTTCAGCTGAGTGACTCTGAGCTCCAGGCTGGGTCCAGGTCTGCTCCATGTGTTGCTCATTTTTCTCGGCCCAGAGAGGCACCAAGAGCATGTTTCTATCATGGTCTTAGCAGCAATATGGGAGGGCAAGCCCAAGCCTATGTCACAAACACAAACATTACATTGGCTAAAGGATGTCCTCTGGCCATCCCAAAGCCAAAGGATGGGGAAGTGTACTCCTTACATGGCATTTTATTTTTGAGCAATAACCAAATCTAACTCACCTTCACTGTCTAGAGGTACATGAGAGCCATAAGTCTTTTCTGTCATGTCCTGGCTACCAGGCAGAATGATACAATGTAAGTCTCAGATGGAATTCTGCCACACATACAGACAAGGAGGCACAAAAACAGACATAGAAACTGTTTTATAAGCTTGACAAAGTTCCAAGTCTCTACCTTTGTAGGTGCTCTGATGGCTCCTTGCATGAAAGGCTTGTTATAATGATAGGATTTACCTAAATTTTTAATAGAAATGATCAAAATTTTCCAAATCTGAACCTACTGGTTTAGTGTCAGAAGTCAGGAGTGCCATTCTGAAAGCTATCAGGTGTTGGGATTGTGAGATTCTCATACCCTGTGCATGCAAGAGGCCTGTCCAACGTTGGCTAACCATTTCCACATGCATTTTCAATCAGGATACTCCAAATGGTGAGTAACCATCCCCTGGATGGACTCTGAAACTAACACTCTACACTGAAACTATATCACTGTCTATGTTAACGTATTTTAAAAGGAAATTACAGACAACACAAGTGAACATCCAAAAGAATGTTTATTGGGTAATTTTTATACCTGCCATTTTACGCTCAAAACTGCAAGTTCCTTTTGAGCTGTGTTTCTGTAATCCAATTAAATATGCAAGAACCACTTGTTGTTTGTTCTAAGCATTTACCAAAACATCATGGTGATCTTTTAGTTGCATTGAATTCATTCTTTTTGCATCATAAAATCAAGGACGTAAAATTGGCCCGATAACGAATGAAAACAGTGATTGAAAAATCTTGTCCCAATTCATGACCACTAGACTTTATTCAGCTCTCACTTGAGAACAAAGCAATCAGAATCACATTAGAAATTTTTATTGCTAAGTCTTGTTGCAAACAAACTGAGAGGAGAACCAATGAAGACAAGTAAATCTGTCTTAGGGCTGTCCTGGAGGCTGTCAGGTTGTTCTGCCTAGATTGTCTGGATAGAGCTGGTGTGAAATTCCCCACAATGGCCTTGACATCCAGAACCTCAGATGCTTATAACTATCCCTGAATGTCCATTACTTTAAAACAGGGAAGGGAGATGGTAGCTGTCTTTAAACATTTGAAAGGCTGTCAGGCCAGAGAGGGAGAAGAGTTGTTCTACGTATTCTAGAGGACAGAACCAGGACCCATCAAATCCAAATGACCTGTTCTGCTGAGCATAGAATGAAGCATCCTAGCAATTAGAGCAGTGTGAATCATAAACAATGCCTGAAGTAGAGGCAGGCAAGGGTGACAGCAGGCTAAAATATGGCCCAGGGAACAGAATAAAGTAACCTTTACAGAAACTCTGTTGCTAAGATTCCATGAGTCCATAACGACAAGAATCCAATCTCCTCACTGGGTTTATCTTTCCTTTGGCCTGTTTCCATTTCCTTATTTTCCTCCTCCTCTTCTTCCCATCTGAGTAAAACTTTCTGTCCAAGAGCCTATTCCATTGTTCAGTTTCAGACCTAACTCAGACTTGGTAGCTAAGTGATCTTTACTGACTCTATTTCAACAGAAATCGTAATTCTAAATGATACTTTTCTGTTATCACATAAATTTCTTTAGAAGGATGATTCCAATAAAAGTTTCAGCATATTTCCTATTTCTGCCTGGTCTTTAATTCCTTCACCAAACAAATAGGGAGAAAATAAGATTTAGCTAAAACTTATAAGCAGGTAGCTAGTATTTTACATTCTTTGCTTGCAGTCTTCTCTAAAACTGACACATTTCCCTCATTTATGAAAGCCACAGTCACTTCCATGTGCAAATTTTAATCTTAGAAACATAAAATGTTTTTGTGAGAGAATTTCACTCTACAGTATTTCCATGATCTCTCTTCCATAAATCTCTTTCATTTTTTTGTAATAAAATATGGACACCTTCAGAAGTATAACCCCAGGGGTAACTTAATGATATACAGAACCAACAGCACTGTTAAATTACTAGAACTAATGCCTTGTTGTAGTTTCTAAACCCATGAAACATTGTTGTAACTCCCTCAAATCACAAAAGTTTAATAAATACCTTTTTTTTTGAGACAGAGTCTCACTCTGTTACCCAGGCTAGAGTGCCGTGGTGTCAGCCTAGCTCACAGCAACCTCAAACTCCTGAGCTCAAGCGATCCTCCTGCCTCAGCCTCCCAAGTAGCTGGGACTACAGGCATGCACCACCATGCCCAGCTAATTTCTTCTCTATAAATTTTTAGGTATCCAGCTAATTTCTTTCTATTTTTTTTAGTAGAGGCGGGGTGTTGCTCTTGCTCAGGCTGGTCTCAAACTCCTGAACTCAAATGATCCTCCCCCCTTGGCATCCCAGAGTGCTAGGATTACAAGCATGAGCCACTGAGCCCAGCCAATAAATAAATTTTTTGAAGTTACTATTCTTCCAGTAATAACATTACTTAAATGATCAAACATACAATTCATTTATAGATGAGAATATCAAATAACGATGATGCCTTTGAAGTATTAGTATCAATTATTAAAGCACAAGAAAGTCTATCTTAAAAAAAAAAAAAAAGAAAGTCTATCTTCACTCATTCAGGGTTGTGTTGGGGGGGTAGTGTAAAAGGCTCACTCCAAGCTGGATGTCATGATGTTTAATGGTGGGAACAGGCAACTTTCTGACCAGGCACTGGTGTTCTGTGAAGTGTGGGACCCAAGACTACAGGAGCTCTACACCCGAGTGCTGCTCCAAAAGAAGTGTGTGGCTGGACCTGCCAGATTCCTGTACGTTTTTATGCAAGGGTGGTGGGATTTGAGAGTCATTTCATTAGTGAAGTTATTTTTACATCTCTTACGCTAATTAAAAAATCCTCGTGTACGGATTTCCATGGCAATATTTGAAGTGCTTGGTAATCATGCCTGGAGTGTGCATTCCTGATCAGGATACTTCAAATGCTAACTGCTTCCAGGATATAAATGAAAAATTAATTTTGTTCATAAATCATACTATTTATCTTGAAGTATTTTTAAAGTAAAATTTTACAAAGATATTGCAATAATCGAAGGCCCAACTCAGAAATAGCTATAGCCTTTTATCTATTTTCATCACCATTAATGAAGTAACATGGACCGGCATTACTGGAAATCTCAAGACTGGGGTGATATGAGACAAAATTGGGAAATCAAGTTTCTATTTCCTCTATCCCCTACCTTAAAGTCAGTGTATAAAACTAAATGACAAAAATGGCATCTGCTCTGATGTTGCCTGTCTAGGTATTTGCCACCACAATCTTAACATTTGTCCTGGCCAGAGATTTGGGATTCATCCTTGTTGGAACCTCCTTAAGCGATCAAACATGTCCATTTAATCACTGTGGTGAGTTATATGGTGCCCTCTCAAAAGATATGTCCATGTCCTAATCCTGAACTTGTTAGTGTGACCTTATTTGGGAAAAGGGCCCTTAAAAGTATACTCAAGGATCTTGAGATGAGCTCATTCTGGATTATCTGGGTGGTCCCCAGATCCAACAACAAGCACATTTATAAGAAAAAGGCAGAGGAGATCTGACATATACAGAAGATAGAGAAGGAGGAGAAGGTCATTTAAAGACAGGGCACAGATTAGAGGAACGCTTGAAGTCACCAGAAACCGGAAGACGCAGAGAAGCATTCACACCCAAGTGCTTTAAAGAATTTCGGACTTCTGGCCTGCAGAACTGTGAAAGAATAAATTTCTGTTGTTTTAAGCCACCAAGTTTGTGGCAGTTTGTCAAGGCAGCCCCAAGAAACTAACACAGTCTCCAAATCCTCTTAAAACTACCTTGAGTCTATCCCTTTTATGCCACTCACACAATTCAGACCACTATTAATTTTCACAAATATGTTGATTGATTGAAAAAGAAGTCGATAGAAGGGCAAAGACAATCTCCTAATGTGAGTTTCATGGGTGCCTAGTTTTACACTCCCTGTGCTTTGTACCAACTATTTGCCCTAATTGAGCACTTCTGGAAATGGGGAAATGACAACACACCTGATTATCATCACCAACCAACTTCTGCAACACACCTGGCAGTCAGTTATACCACAGAGCAGAAAGCATACATAGTTTAATTTTATCTGAGTTTGAGAAACTACCAGTATTTCTCATTTAAAAGAAAAAAAAAATTGCTTCCTTTTTGCCACGTTTCTGACATTGCCCAGTGTGCTAGAAAACACAGACCTCTCGTGAATCTAAACATTTTCTCCCTTCTTGGGCTAAGGAAAAGCCATGGCAGTAAAAGAACTCCAGAGCTCAGCGGGATTAACCAGATTAAACCCTGAACTGACTGATTGGAAGGAGACTTCAACAAAAGCTTCAGGGCAGGGACAGCAATGATTCCAGCTGTAAGATTGATAAATAGTTGTTCAGTACCAGGAGGACTGTTTTTGAATTATTCTGAGCTTTAAATCCTACAAAAATTATCTCTTTACTAAGGTGGGTGCCCATGGGCAGATGTTCCAGCAACTGTACCACTCTGCTAAGTATAGAATTCCAGTCCCCAGGGGCTAATAAGGTTATTGATTCTCAAGAACTATTTGGCTGCAGGCAAACTACCTACTCCCAGAGACTGAAATCTATGCTAGAGTGAATATTGCAGTATATTTTTCCACTGGCTTAATTCAATATCAGTAGTCCTTACCCACAGTGTAGGAATTTAACAAATACCACCATATCAATGGGTTACTAATTACTGATTTTAGGCAATGATGCCAAGAATAAGCGCTTTTAACCTTGCCCAAGCATTAGGACACTTCTTCAGAATTTTTCCTGATGACTGTTTGCACATTTTTAGATTCTAGCACTTTGTGTCTTCATTCTCAATATGATCCGTCTCAACCCTGACACTATAACAACAAAACTAAAAACGCTGCAGCATATCGAATTTGGAGGGAGGCAGTGAGAAAATCCAGGGAAACTTTCCACTTGAAGCCTCTTCTGTTAATGTCTATCACAGCTTCTCATTACCCAAGAACAGCAATCACAGTGAATGTTTGTGTCATAACACATGCAAGAAATAACAAACTCGATTATTAAAAAGACAGTTGTTATTGTATATATTTTTGCTTGGGCATATAAATAGGCCATCAGGGAGCATGTAGATATGCATAAACACAGATATACATTTTGGAAAAACAAATTATATTGTCATAGAAGTGTGACCATAAAGTAATGAGATTAATTTCCTTGTCAGGCTTGTGCAAATCACTTGTCATTCTGTATATGTCTGTATTCTATAATTGTGTTTCAAATGTAGCAACCCTGAAGTAGCTAGCCTCACAAGTACACCAGAGTCCCTTCTCAATTCAACACTCACCCAGTTAGTTTTATGGCTCTCATAAACGATCCAAAGACTCAAGCTCCCTGATTACAAGGCACATGTTTAGACAAATTAGGTAGACATGTGGCATTAGGGCATGACATTTAGAACCACCCTAATTGAATAGGCAACTACCACTCTCCATTTGGGTATTGCAGTTTCAGTTGTACTAGAAAAGTTCTCTTGTCAATAGAAAAAGCCCCAAAGTTTCTATCACCTAAATGCCTGGCACCTGCATGTCTGACATGCCTTTAATTACCATTTATGGACCAGGCACTTTATATATATTATCTCTAATCCCCACAGCCACTCACAAATGGGCATATTATTATCATCATTACAATTTTACAGATGAAGAAATAGACTCATAGAGGTTAAATGACTTGCTTAAAGGCCCACAAGTGATAAGTAGATGAACACAGATTAGAACTTCTAATTACCAATCTTCTGTCTCCTTACCAAGTCTGTGACTCAAAGACAAAACCCTTTGTGCCACAATTAACGTTACAATGTAAATGTAGATAACACAGGATGCTTAAGACTCTTGATAACTCATACTAAGGACCTAATCAGTAGAGCAATGGGATGCCCATGCCTGGTAAGAGGGGGATGAGAGGTTCCAATGAAGAGGAAGGGAGCGTGGAAGGCCTGGGAACACAGTGCGCCTTCTCACAGTGCCGCCCAGGCAGCTTTTGAGTTCTCAAAGCCTTATCTTATTTCATCCCATTGAGGCAAAAGCTCACTTTCATTCTAGGGTTTCAAAGGTAGCAAGCACATTTGAATTACCCAATTCATCATGAAAGTATTGTTAGGAACATGCCAAAACTATCAAAGATGAATTAAAATTTTCTGACAGCTTGAGTTAGACTCATGTTCCCTTTTCTTTCAACTGATAATGTTAATGCTTGGTTTTTTGCAATCCTGACATCCTTGCTTAGAAGCAACATTCTCAGCCACCAGGTATCAATTCTGGGCTTCAGGCCTTACTGTCTGAGTTCAAATTTTCAGAGTTTGGAGGAAGGTCAGTGAGATTACAATAAACAAAGGGAAAAATACACCCAAGGGAGGGTTTGTGGCTTCCTCTCTAAATATTCAAGGGAAAGAGATAGGAACTAATATAACTAGAATGATATTTGTTACTGTTCCTAAAGGTCAAAGTGTCTTCAGCCTTGGTTAAATTTCAGCATCCTTGTTGTTGCATGTTCTGCCCAGCCCCTTGTATCGCTATAGTTTTGAGAAAGTCACTAACAGAAAGTGCTGACTCACAAAATTAGAGACCAGAAGCCAGCAAGTGACAGCACTTACAGGGAAGATTGTATTAAAAATGTAATGAAGTCAGGACATTTCTCTAGGGGGCCTTCGCTTTGTATTGAGGTCAAATCATTCCCCCACACCCTGGGTGTCTCACATTGTTGTTTTTCGTATTTGTAACTATGGTGACCCCCCAAAAATCCCCATACAAAAAAAAAAAAAAGAAGAAGAAAGGAAGAGGGGGAGGAGAGGGGAGAAAGAGAATACAAGCATAAAAGAAAGGATTTGTTATTAGTGCCCTCTTCTGGAAATGCATGAAAGTGCTCAGAATCCTAGAGCTGGGTCATTTTATTTCATTAGAAGGCAAAGTGATTCATGCTACCAGATGGCCTCAGGCTTCCATGTGGCTGATGTTATTTGGTGTTGGCATGATGTAATGGAAGGAGTCCTCAACTTAGAAATCAAAACTGTGGATTTAATTTATATCCAGCCTTTGCTCCTAAATTTCTATGACCTTGAACAAACGATTTAAATTAGTTGGTGTCTTAACTGTCTTTAAGTACAGTAGACCCTACATCTGGATTAGAATCGCCAGAGTCTGTGGTTAAAAGAGCAGAATCCCAGGGACCACCCTTCATTGGAATCGAATGGCAGGAAGAGCTATGAACCTGAATTTTAAATGAACACCAAGGACACTCTTTAGTGCTCTGGCTTCAGTTATTTAATCTGTACAGTGATTTTATTAGATTGAGTGATCTATAAAGCCCCTTATAGATCTAACATTTTATGATCTTATTAAACAAAATGAAAGGAATGATTCATCGACAGGTTAACAAATTGTAGTATGTCCATACAATGGATTACTACTCAGCAATAAAAAGGAATGAATTATTAATATAAGTAACAACATGCATGAATTTTAAAATAACTATGCTGGGTAAAAGAAATCAGACCCAAAAAAAGATTATTCCATTTTCATAAAATCCTAGAAAGTACAAAGCGATTTATAGTCATAGAAATCAGACCACTGTCTGATGATGGGGCAAAAACAGGGAGGGCATAAAAGGGGTGCTACGAAACCTCTGGGGTGAAGAAAACATTCACTACCACTATAGTGGTTAAGGTGACAGTTTCCTGGGTAACTACATATGTCAAAACTTAAGAAATAGTACACTTTAGATTTGTGCCATTTACTTACTGTATGGCACTTACCTCAATAAAGTTGTTTTTAAAAAAACGAAATAGACTAGGTCTGAGGCTATTCAAGAATATTTCCTGTCCAACTGTAGAAGATAGACTGAGTTAGAGCAGTGGTCCCCAACCTTTTTGGCACCAGGGATGGGTTTCATGGAAGATGATTTTTCCAAAACCTGGGTGGTGGAGGAGGGATGATTTCGGGATGTTTCAAGCGCATTACATTTATTGTGCAGTCAAACCTCTCTGCTAATGATAATCTGTATTTGCAGCTGCTCCCCAGCACTAGCATCACCACCTCAGCTCCACCTCAGATCATCAGGCATTAGATTCTGACAAGGAGTGCACAACCTAGATCCCTCCCGAGCACAGTTTACAGTAGGGTTTGTGCTCTTATGAGACTCTAATGGCACCGCTGATCTGACAGGAGGTGGGGCTTATGCGGTGATGCGATGGATTGGGGGGTGGCTGTAACTACAGATGAAGCTTCACTGGATTGCCCACCACTCACCTCCTGCGGTGTGCCCTGTTCTCAACAGGCCATAGACCAGTACCGGTCCCTGGCCCAGGGGTTGGAAACAGCAGAGTTAGAGGACAGGAAGATCCAGGCTTCCTGGACAGAGAGCAGGCAGCATTTGTTTAACACAGAGAAATCTGCAGGCATCCTAAATTGCTCCACTTCAAAGGCCAGAGAAGTAATCTGGAAGCTATAAAAGCAAAGCCTCTGCTGCGTGTGCACAAGCTGCACTCCAGAAGGCTCTGCCCGCTGCCCAATCCGCCTACGCTGGGTGTTGATGCCACCGTGGATCCTTCCCACCTGTCTACTGGTCCTGCTGCAGAGCCTGGGAGCGCCTGGACCCTCCATACGCCCATCACTTTCA
This sequence comes from Microcebus murinus, assembly GCF_040939455.1. Classification (NCBI taxonomy): domain Eukaryota; kingdom Metazoa; phylum Chordata; class Mammalia; order Primates; family Cheirogaleidae; genus Microcebus; species Microcebus murinus. Next base: position 66,570,455 of record NC_134111.1, on the reverse strand, counting down.
GCCCAAGCTGGCATCACAGCTTGTGAGACTAACACTGGGGCAGGAGTGTCTAAGATTACCTTGCAAGGCTGAAGGAATCTCAAACTGGAGTCATGTTGAGGACTTGGCTCTTCCAGAATGTTCTCAGCTCCCCACTGCCACCTAGAGTGAGACTGTCATTGCAGTCTCTGTCCACACACTCCTTTTTTCACCCTCCCAATTGGCTTCCCCTAGGCCTCCCCCGGGAGTTCAAGGGTATTACTTCGCCTCTGAGCTCTGCTTTCTGCCGGCTTGAAAGAGCTTTACTGGAGCTCTGGCAGAAAGTTAAATTGAATAAAGATCAAAGTTGATAAAATTCCTGGTAAACCCACAGATGGTCCACTTTAAAGGCAATAGTTCCATTCACTTCTGATTAAAATGGAAATTGTCTATAAAGAATCTCCTTGGAACAAAGTTGAATGATGGAACTAGATTAAGAGAGCAGTTCATTACTCTTAATTGAAAAATGCACAAAGTCATCATTCAGAAGCGGTAATGGGTGGTGATGGTAAAGGAGTAATTAAAGGGACAACCTAAATTTAGCTGAACAATTTTGGAAATCCTCCAGGGCACTGAAAACAGAACAAAGTCTCCCCAAAATACATGCTAACTTCAGACTACCTAGGTGGTCAGATTGGTGTCACATTTTATACGTAGGTCTAAACTACCTTTGACTATCACAGTACAAATATTAGAAACAGATTCCACCCATGGCCACATTGGTTTCTCTGTTTTGGGAGAAAGCATGTACTTCTGTTCATTTCCTCATCTTCTAATATTTATCTCAATTAGCAAGTGCATGTTTTATCTGACCAATCTGGAGGAGCTGTTCATTGGCATAATTACCTTCTTCTCCCTCCCCCTTTTACCACCACCCAGCATTTCCCAACTTCGAAAGAATCAACTTGGTAGAATCTTCCTCCTTTTATTAAAGAATAGAAATTCACTGATAATTCCACAGAAATTGGTGGCAACATTAATGAAACTCTAGATCATTGCTGTTCCTCTCCTTCCTTCCCCTTTTCTTTCCATTTCAACAGAGCATGCAGCCTCATTTACAGCAAAGATTTTCTTAGAAAAAGTAGAAGCTATACCAGTCTACATTCCAAATGCCTTAGCCACAGACTCTTCTGTGAAGCTTGATGGGTCCTATTGTTTGGTAATGAGCATGAAGTTCGCAAGGATCTATTGGAAGTTTGTGGACACACTTTGGCCCAGTTCTCCTGTGCTTTCTGCACTTTCGAGATGGGAAGTGCTAACTGTGGGAGTATGTCCTGAATACCGGCAGACACACACAAGCAAGGACAAGGGGAGCCCATATGATGACAGACAATATTGTTCAGATTTTATGGTCAAAGTTGATCTTAACTAGGCAAAGCAAGCTAACCAAATCTCTAAATTCTTACCCCAATTACTGATGACTTAGAATGACCTAGGGGAGGTCAATCACCATCATCTTAACTCTATTTTCTTCTAACCCTCTATTTCTTCTAACCAAGTTCCTCTAGGTATATTGAAAACCAATGAGAAACACTTTGATTTCCTTAGATGAAAAGAAATCCAGGCAGATTAATAGAAGAAAAGATTGCAATTCGTAGTCATTGAGATTTCTGAAGGCTGGCAGGTGTAATTAAATAGTCATCAGCAAATAAACCCTAGGGTGAGAGTTCAGTGCAATGTGTCAAATTGGGCACAGCTAACCAGAAGGCTCACCTGAGGGGCGAGGCTTGGAGACACTCAAGCTGTTGAGTGCCCCATAAGAATCAGGCAGTAATTATAAAATAGGATTCATAGAGAGCTCTTTCAAATTACAGTGAAGAGCTCATTTCTGAAGCCATTTGTTAAGTTATTGCCTCCAACTATTGCCATTGCTGCGATCACTTTTGCAGAGCCAAAAAAAGAAACTAATTTTAGCTACATCTTTTTTAACCTCTTACCTTTCCTAGGGAAGAATTTTCTTTGGAGAACCTGAAAGTTGAATCTTCTAGTAATAAACACTTTAGAAGAAAGAAAGCAAGAAAAATCTCAGTTGAGAATCTTTTTACAAAGTAACTAAAGAGACATTATTGAAAACAAGTAGAGAGGAATGGCAGCTGTGGGCGCCTGCTCTTAAAAGTGGGATGTGGTAGAAAGAAAATCCTTGTGCGAGAGTTAGTATTGCTGTTGGTGCTATGCATGGGTCTGGGAATAATCAGCCACTTGTCTTTAACCCGCATAAACCCCCAGGGAGCATGAAATGCAGTCTGGCGCTCATTGTACACCCCCGGGGACCCACCAGACAAAGGCTCTGCCCATCTGGGTGCATGACAGTGTTGTTTCTGCAGAAAATCGGCTTCATAATTTAGGAACACAATGAGCAATATAAACTTACTGCAGTGCTTGGGAGCAAACAATTTATGATTAACCTCCACACATGCTTTTATTTTAATCACATTACAATTAAAGCCTTCTATAGCCCAGAAGGAAAAGGAAAGCCTCTTGGGTTTGGGTCTCAGGCAGGGAAAAGCAGGGTCCATAGTTCTGGCTATTCATGGACCCTAGGGGTCAGAAACCTGGATTGTGGAAGTGACTGTGCTGCCCTCGTGTGGACCACTGGTTCTCTTCCTGGCTTTGTGCCTGGGACTCCAGGCTGACGGTCACAGGATTTAGGATTAGATAGTTACAGTGGTGAATGCTCTGGGATTTGTTGGGACCAGGAACTAATATCGCTTCAATGCTCACACCAACACAAGACTGGCTTTGCCCTATAACCTCGGACCTGGTAGTAGTCTGCAGTCTCCTTTTTTTATTTATTACTCCCTTCATGCTACATGTATTTGTTGAGCTCTGGCCACAGGACCATGATAAGCTATTGAGAGGATAAAATGCCCGAATGCAGTCCTGGCTCAGTGAGCAGATAAGATAACTCACAAACATCTACAGGAGCAATCTGATGAGGCTGCACATCAAAGGGGGAGCAGAGCTCTGGGAGTACATGAGAGAAGAGGGAGCAATTTATTCTTCCAGAGAAGGATTAAAGAAGGCCCCACATAAGTAAGAAGAGTCCTTTGAAAACCAGGGGAATGTTGCCAAGTGGGGGGATAGGAGGAAAGTACTGTAAACAGAAGGAACAGCATAAACCATGGCACGGGGACCTCACTCCTCTCAGAGAGGGTCTGGTAACACATGTGGCTACGACGAGAGGTGCCGGGGGGGGGGGGGGGGGGAAGGAAGCAATGTGAGGCCAGATGAGGTGGTTGTGGACAAAACAGCAAGTGTTTTACAAATGATTGAACTTTACCCTATAGACAGTGGGAGCGGCTAAAGTCTTTTACAGCAAATAAGACATGATCAAATTTAATTTTTAAATAGTCACTCTGGCAGCATGGTGAGGATGAATTTTGAAGTTAGTGTAGACCAGGGGTCCTCAAACTTTTTAAACAGGGGGCGAGTTCACTGTCCCTCAGACTGTTGGAGGGTGCACACTGTGGGCCTGGGACGAGTCGGCTGCTAAGCAGGACAGGCAGTGGCAGCAAAAACACCTAGAGGGCCAGATAAATGTCCTCAGCAGGCGGCATGTGGCCCACGGGCTGTCGTTTGAGGTCGCCTGGTGTAGACCTTAGAGGAAAGGAGAAAAAGACTACAGTATAGTGTTGACCAGGGGAGAAATGAGGAGGTCTGGGCAGTGAAGAAGTGGCAGGTTTTCAAGCAATATTTCTGATAGACAAGTGATAAACTTGGAGGTTTACTGGATGTGTGGGTTGAGGAAAGGGAAACAAAGGTTGATTCCCAGGTTTCTAGCTTGTGTCTAGACAAATGTTCCTGCCATGGGAGGGACTGTTGAGAAAGGAAGAGGTTGAGGAAGGAGGATGTTGAGGCATTTGCTTTTGGTCACGTTGAGCTTGCAGCTAAGAATGTACCATTGGGAGCTGGAAAGGTAGATCTGGGCCTCAAGTATTTCTGACATCTATTGTCACGTGAGAAAACTGAGGCTCGGAAATGTTAGACAATTATGTCCAAAGATTCCTAACAGGTGATGATGTTTTAGTCATCCTTGTGTCCCTGATGTTAGCCCAGTACCAGAAATGAATAAATATCACTCTATTATTCCAAAACCAGAGGACACAACCTGGAAAACACCAGATCCTATGGACAGGCAAAAGATTGAGCCAGCAAGAAGGGCTGAGAAAAAGCCAAAGCCAAGGAATGAGAATTCCAGGAAAGAGGAAGGGATCATGATGTCAGTGCCTTTGAGCTCAGAGAGGTTGAAAATTTGGCATCTGAGGTCATTTTTTCCTTCAGTAGAGAGGTGAACACGAAAGCTAGTTTGGAAATGACTGAGGAGAGGAGAGGTGAAGCAGTAGGGAAAAGTCAGACTACACCTCCAGTGAATTCAGACTTAAAGATAAAGACAGGTGGTAAAGAGGGTTGGAGGCTGACGGACAGTTTTCTGGGTTGGGTGGATGGTTAGTTTTAAAGAATTAAATAGACTAGATTGTGTTTATGGGCAGAGGAAAAGGCTCCCATGGACAAAGAGAGATCAGAGATAAAAGTCAGTGGATCATGTGAGGACAGACTAAAGAGAATAGGTCATAGGGCGACTTTATAAACGAGCACTTAAATCTAATCCTCCAAAATAGGAGGGAAGAGGAAAACACAAGGAAGCTCTCCTTTAAAATCAGTTTCTAGGTTTATGATTATTTCTTGACTACATGTCATGAATTTTTACAGAAGTACTTAATTAGAAGAATCTTCCCTAGCATCCACTTTAATTGATGTTGAAAAGCCAAAAGTCTGGTTTTTCTATTCTATTTGGTATAGACCAAATAGAGTTTTTACTTGTAGCTTTTATTTTCAGTTTTTTTCTTTTGGGCTATTTCCACCTCAGGTTAACAATGGAAAATATCAAACAAAAAGGGACATAAAAGGAAAAGGCATTGAATTCACCATTAACTTGCCTTCCAGGAAATACCACCACTAAACAGCCACAATACACTACACCGTAGCCCCTCCCCTCAACTCTTAACCTCGCACTTACACTGGACCAAAGAGGGACCATTGACATTTCCCAAACAATGGAGTTCAACACTGTGCAACTGACATCATGGACACTAAAAAAGAAATTGCTATCTATTCTTCATTTCATATTATAGTCCTCTTCCTGAACAGGATCCTCTAAAAAACAGCAAGAATTCTAGTCTGGCCTTCACAGCTTCAGTTTTATGATATAGTCTGATGTATGAAATTTGACACACAATTTTAAATGGCAAAGCAGTGTAGGATTTTTTTACTCATTAAATTGATCTAATTTTATAATAATTACTTTACTTCCTTTTCTCCATATATTATTTATATCCTGAAAAGAGAGCAGATCTGAGGTTCTATAATAGCCAAAGCTTTGGTTTGGATATTATCAAGATAAAGAAGAAATGCAAACTATTTATTTTTCCTAAACCATTTTCCCTGTTAATACTATGGAAGTTTGCATATACCCCAACTCCCTACTCTCCCCAAATGTTGCTTGCAAAGTTCTGCAAATGGCAAGTGACAATGGCACAAACATTATCTGTCTTTCGATGAAAGAGCTAAGTCCAGAGCTTCCCATGACACAGGTACTTTAGTCCCTGATGTTCTCAATGGATATGTTTAAACAGCTTCGTGACTACAGGTTCATTATGCCATACTGTCCTGTGTCAGGATTGTTCTGTGATCAATTGCACCATATCAAACTGCACTCCATTCATGCTGCATTTATAAGTCTTCCTGAATTTGTTCTTTTCCTGCTAAACTTCTATTCCTAATTCTTTATCTTCTCCCCTAATATTAGGTTACTAAGTATGAAATGTCCGATTTCCTTAAGTACTAAGTTTCACAGTTGTTATCTCTGACATTTCACTTTGACACTCCTTGTTTTATTTTTATCGTGAGAGTAAATCTTCAGTCTTTCAAACACATATTTTGGCTTGTGATTATCTTGCAAATTTTTTAAGCAACTTTTGTGAAACCATGGATAAGTCAAAAATTCATGTTATTTTCAAATATGATTCCCATCATGAAACTAATGCAACTCAGACAGCTCAAAATATCAACGAAGTGTTTGGGAGGGATGTGGCTAATGAACACACAGTATGTCGATGGTTTCAGAAGTTCCATTCTGGTGATTTTGATCTTGAAAATGAGCCACGTGGGCAACCTGAGACCAAGGTGGATAATGATGAAATGAAAGCTGTAGTGGAAGTGAATCCATCTCAACCTATGCATGAATTAGCAGCAAGGTTTGATGTTACTGTTCCAATAATATTGGATCATTTGAAACAAATGGGCAATGTAAAGAAGCTAGATAGATGGATTCCACATGAATTAAATGAATGTTAGAAGAGAAACCATCTTGAAGCTTGCCTTTCTTTACTGTCCCAACATTTCTACACCGTATTGTCACTTGTGATGAAAATTGGATTCTTTCTGACAATCGCAAGCGTTTGGCACCATGGTTGGATAAAGATGAAGTGCCAAAACACAGTCCAAAACCGAATGTTCATTAAAAAAAAGCTAATGGTGTGTGTTTGGTGGTCCAGCACTGGCATTATCTACTACAGCTTCACGAAACCTGGTCAATCAATTACAGTGGATGTCTACTGCAACCAATTGGATGAAATGACGAGGATGTGTGTGATTAGGCGGTTGAAATTGGCCAATAGAGACAGGCCAATCCTCTTGCAAGACACTTGACCACACATCGCACAAACAATGCTGCTCAACTACAGAGGCTGGACTTGGAAACTCTCTGTTATCCACCATTCCTCAGACCTTGCACCAACTGACTACCACTTCTTCCAGGCTTTGGATAACTTCTTGCAAGGAAAAATATTCAATTCTCAACAAGCTGTGGAAAATGCCTTTCGCGATTTCATTACCACTCATTTTGAGGCTTCTTCCCTGCTGGCATAAACAAGCTACTGTTAAGATGGCAAGACTGTGTCGATAGTTTAGGTGCACACTTTGATTAATTGTACTGCTTCTTGTTTGAAATATAATAAACTACACTTTTGATTCCAAATCGGACACTTAATATTTAATGACCTAATATATCAGCATTCTTTGGGGAAAAAAAACCAGAGCAGTTTGGATGGAAAACGTAGCTTCTATGAAACAAAAGAAATTTCAAAATTCCAACTCTTCCTCTAATCTTTCTAGGTCATATAATGTGAAAAGAAAATTGTTGGCTAAGGACACAGGAGATGTCGCCCTCTAATGGAGGAAGTGTTTTCAGGCATTTAACTGCTCAAATATACCATCCCCATGGTCATCCAACTTTTTGCTCAGACTCCATTTCACCCATCACACTCTTAAAAATATTTTTTTTCACTTCACATGCAATTCTAACTCTTTATCTTTTCTTATAAGCCAGTTCCCCATTTTTACTTCTCTATATATTATTTCTAAGTTTTTTCTTTATAAAATTAATATATGTTAATTGCTTGCTATTCAGAAAATACAGACAGATCAAAGCAATAAAAATCCCATAACTCAAAAATAATCTCTGTTAATACTCTGAACTTTATATTTCTTCAAGGCTTTTCCTCTATATCCACATAAACATACATACATACACATATACATGTAATTTTGAATTGTTTTTTTAAATGGGATCTATCCAGATATATGTGTATAAATATTCTTTTCATTTGAAAATAGATCATAAATATCTTTATATAATTTAATATTCTTTTTTCTTTAATAAAATTTTAAAATGTCTAAATATTAAATACTGCAACCAATATAACCATCCAAAGACGTATAAAATTACACACACACACACACACCCACTCTCTCTCTCTCTCTCTCTCTCTCTCTCTGCTCTCTACCTGAGAGACCCCAAATTATCCTGGTTTGTAAACATACAGACCTTTCTCCATGCTTATACAAACTTTCATACACATATACAAAAATTCTTATTTATCTTTACAAAAATGGGGTCTTGCTCTACACATTATTATGAAAGCAATTTTTTTCTCTCATGACATTCCTCAGGTCAATAAATCAAGGTCTAATTCATTATTTTAAAGAGCTGTGTTAATATAACATAGCATGGATGCACCATGATGAGTCAGCCATTGTCCTATCAATGGACATTTCAATTATTTCCAAATTTTTGCCTTATGTACATACTTTACTTTCTATAATATAGACTCTCATAAATAATATTTTCATAAAAGGGCATGCATATTTCACATTTTCAAACATTTTAGAAGTTCTTGCCAAATTCTTTGTGAAATGGTAGTAAGGATTCTCACTCCCATCAGAGTATAGGGGAGTGTCTGTCTGTCCCTGCAACCTTGCTAGTGCTGCATGTTATGGCTCCTTTTCATTTTTGCCAGTCTGATGGGTGAGAAATGGTATCTGCTTCTTACTTTCATTTGCATTTCCCTGACTACTGGAGCAGTTATATATTTCTTATATGTGAATATTCATCTAAAATACATGTTTAAAAGCTTTGGGTTCTAGCATATTAATATACCATTATTTATTTAATCAATGTCTTATTATCAAACACATGATTGTATCTAGTTTTTTCAAGTTATTGGAAATATTGCAATTAATATCCAAGTACATTGCTTCATACCATGAGCATTAGTAAGCATAGCGATTCAGAGTGTGGGTTCTGGAGTCAAACTGTTTGAATGGAATCCTAGATTTATCATTTTCTAGTGGTGTGACTTTAGGCAAGTTTTTCTGTCTTTCTTTGCCTCGGTTTATCTACAAAATGGAGATGATGATAATATATAATTCACAGGATTGTTGAGAAATTAAACTTAATGTAGATAAAGCTCTTAGCATATCCTCTGGTGTATAGAAAGTATTAAATAGGCCTTTGCTGTTGTTATGAACATCTTTAAGGATTTCAATGCATATATTTAGTATGTTAAACTAAACTTTTGACCCTGGGCGCTTGGAAACAACAGGCTCCAGAACCCACATTCTTCACTGCTATGCTTACTAACTAACATTGATCAACCTAACAGTTCTAGTTCCAGGAATTTAGTCTGAGGAAATAGTTGACAGACACACACTAAGTAATGTACATAGATCTTAATTGCAATAGATGTTCTGCACCAAAGTTAGGTGCCTGAACAAAATATTCAAAGGATAGACATACAAGCTAGTCCTCCTACCTTGGACCTCTCAGGCAAAGGCTAAAAAAAGGCCTCAGAGTTTGGAAGAGGAAGGGGATGTGAGACAAGGGCGTCTTTGGCTAAGCTGTGAGGTGAGGCCCCCATGGGGGAAGGGGTGGGGAGCACAGTGATTCTTACCTCAAGCTCAGTAACCTCTTCCTTTGCCAGGTTCCAGCCTCTGAGAGGCCAGAAGACACAATTCGCAAGTAGAAAGAGGGGGACAGAGGAATGAGAGAGGGAGGTAGCTGTGCGCACTGGAGGTATAGTAGCCAATGAGGTTTATCCGAGGCACCATTATTGCTAATCGAAAACTTTTCCCAATACCCGGCCGTGACGACTTGCAATTTTTGATGGTCCCTGGACTGGAAAGAAAAGAAAGAGAAGGTGACCAAAACCACTGTGCAAAGGATAGGAGGCTCCCCTACCACAGGCCTCAGGTGGGAGGAAGGAAGAAGAAATCTTACCTGTGAAGGAAGACAAGTTTGATTTATAGCTCGGACACTCTTCATTTCTAAATCATGTCAGCATTTGTGATTTAGACCATAGGCCAATCTACTCTCCAAGAGTCAGCAGAAAAGCCAGGGGGCAGCCAAGTTCTCAGCCAGTGACAAGGGAAGCCGCCACCACCACCAAAGAAATGTCCAAGGGCTGGTGGGAGACACAGACGAGGAACTCACCAGGCCTGTTCCATGGAAAACTCCCACATAAAAAAAAAAAATTGCCTCCCAGAAAACTTGTCTCAATTTACATTCCAATGTGCAGCGTTCAGGAGGCTTTTTTTCCCCCTCACCAAGAAAGCTCATGATCTATAATTTGGTTTTCCAAATAGACTTTAATTGTGTGAAGAGAACAGACCGAGGGGCTGACACAGATATACTGCTTGGCAAGTATATTTCTAATAGTAAATAAATAAATTGGCATTTTAATTTATCAGCCAGCCAGCGTCTTAGGAGGATTAGTTAGCAAGCATGAGCCCGCTGGAATGAAGTCACCTCTCCAGGAGACGCGGAGGACGCGGCCGGCCCCCAGCGGCCCGCAGGGCGGCCCTGGGGGAAGCCAGCTGGCGGGCAGGGCCGCCTCTCCTTAGCCCCGCTTAAACTGCAACCAGCCGAACAGCAGGCTTGGAGGAGCGAGGACAGGAAACGGCCTCCGGGGACCACGAAACGGCATGTTCACACATCCAGCGTCTAATTGCGAAGCAGCTAATCGTAGAGCGTCTAATGGCGAGGGAGCATTGAACACGGAGCGGAAATAACCCTGACTCGGTTCCGCACAGGCCCAGGAGGAGACGGGGCCTGCCAGCGCGCACAGCAGCGCCCGGGCCGCGGAAAGGCGCTGCCGGCGGCCGTGTGCACGTTGCCGCGGCACGCCAACACGACATCGGGAAAACACTTCGTCTTCCTGCTCACCCCCAGGAGGACGAATAACCAGAGTGAGAGCGGGAGCCGCATTCTTCTTCATTTAGAAAGGAGCTGCTGCTAATGCCGGGCTCTCCAAGTCTATAGAGCAAATACCTGCTCGCACTAAAACTGCCACATATTATAAACCTCACCGCGGAAGTGAATCCATCACCTTCTTGCTCCCTTAAGAATAGTTTTTCCCCCGGAGTGCATAACCCATTACTGCATATCTTGTAGAAATCAAATGCAGACTCTGTCTTCCACCACAGAACAAATCGGTTCTGTAGAAAAGTGCACAAATCATGACGTTTTGTTTTTCTTTAGCTCTAAGGGTTTTATTTCATTGCGGTTATTGTTTTGTTCTTTTTCTTTGTTTTCAGGCAGCAATTCCTAAGGCATTGCTACACTTGGATTGGAGCCAGAACTAAGGAGGGGATGTCATTCCTCACCTTGGTCTCCAGCCACAGAGTCAAGAGTGGTGCCGCAGCCAACTCCACTCCACAATGAGACGTAGATGGACAGGCCCACAGATCCCTCTTATTTATTTTGCACCCTTTTCTGACTCTTTGTCTCCCACTCTTTCATCCAAGTTCCTGGTTTGATCCCTCCTATTAGGAGAAAAATCTCTGCGATGTCACTGACACTGTCCATCACTAGATGCGTCTCTGTTGGTTCAGGAGTTTATTACTCACCTCTGGACTCCCCAGCCCAGCGCTGAGCTTGGCACCTGGTAAGCTGTCAGTGAACATTTGGGGAAGGAATCTATTTGCGAATGAAAAAATGAGCTGAATATATTTAAGGAGGACTAAGAAAAGAATACAAAGACTGGCCCTAAAGCTGGATTTTAAGAAAATTATTATTTGTTGAATGGCGACAGTGTTATCAGTGATAGGCAAGGCACTTAAAATCTCACTGCATTCCCACGCCCCTCCTATCACACCCCAGGTTCAGCAGTTATCTTACATATCTGGGCTTGTCTCTATGAAGCCAAGCTGCTTCTAGAAACTGAGTTATTTTTGTAAGAAATTTAGAAACACAAAGTAAGGGTGACTTTAAGAAATAAGGATCTCATTAGTTTTTTGTCAAGCTCTTTTTTGTATTATGTCTTATCAATGCTCAGTCAGATCTTTCTATCGTTACCTATCTATCTTCTATCTACCTATCTATCTTTTCTTAGGAGTAAGTTGTATAGGCAAGGCAGAAGAAGTCAAAAGCCATGTTTTATCAGGAAAAACTTTTATACACTTAAAAGATCATTTTAAATACCTGGAGCCCATTATGGGCAATTTAAATTAAGGCAGGGTGTGGTGGCTCATGCCTGTTAATACTAGCACCCTGGGAGGCCAAGGCAAGAGGATTGCTTGAGGTCAGGAGTTCAAGACCAGTCTAGCAAGAGTGAGGCCCTGTTTCTACAAAAAAAAAAAATAGAAAAATTAGCCAGGGAAGGTGGCATGCACCTGTGGCTCCAGCTACTCAGGAGGCTGAGGCAGGAAGATCACTTGAGCCTAGGAGTTTGAGGTTGCAGTGAGCTATGGTGACACCACTGCACTCTAGCCAGGGTGACAGAGCAAGACTCTGTCTCCAAAATTAATTAATTAATATAGAATAATGAGAGATGGTTAGAGTCAGGAAAGAAATGCAGTACAACTGGGAAAGTGACACTGTGTGCAATTTAATCTCTGAGGACACACAAGTAGCCCAAGTTTCTGCAGTGCTTTGGGGCACTGCCGGGAATGTCACACAAAACTCACATTATCTTAAGATTGGGCTTAAACCACAGTGATGCTATTAGGTTTTGATGTATCCCCACCACTACATAACCTTAATTATCTCTGTCTCTTGAAGATAGGAGTTTGGGGAGAAGGAATTATCTTAACTCTCTGGCTGGTTAAATTGAGGCTAAACGAGTTCATAGTGATTTACTTCAAGGAACAACTAATGCTTCGTACAGCCCTTTCTCAGGCCAACTGTTGTCAGGGGGACAGACATCTTGAGATCATTTCCAATTTTCCAACCTCTAAAAAGGCATATTTGCTTTCAAGAAAAGTGGTTTTGTTCTCCTAACTTGCCTTCCATTGCTGCAATGGAAGGATGCAACAATGTTCAGCGGCAGGGCTGACCAGCAGAGCGACAGTGGACAACTTCTTGTGCGCATGGCTGAGTGGTCAAGACCTGGCAATTGTAGTTGGAACCTCATTCAAGAAAAACCATCATCTCTAACTTTTATGATTCTAGACTAAAGCATTGCTGAGCCTTGCTCATTGCAGCTCAAGAAAGAGAACTCAATGAGCACATGAAATCTTTTAAAATATTTGTTTTTAAGAGAATTACTCGAAGCCTGCCTACTATATGCAGTTTATGAGTAATTAGTTAGCATTTTCATGATATCAAAAACTCATTATTAAGATAATCCCCAAAGTAATTGTTTTAACACAAAGTAATGTCAGGTTTTAAGTCTAGGTGCTTAGGAGAGCTTAGAACTCTTAGTATGTGGCTGAGGCAGGAGGACCTCTTGAGCCTAGGAGTTTGAGGCTGCAGTGAGCTATGGTGACACCACGGCACTCTAGCCAGGGTGACAGTGAGACTCTGTCTCCAAAAATAATTGATTCACTGATTAATTAACATAGAATACTGAGACATGGTTCCTCTGTCAGTTCAGGAGGAAAGGGGGTAGTGGAGGCTTCCTCCTTAAAATCTGTTATTCTCCCTCTCCGTGTTATTACACAGACACCCAGAGATTCACGGGACCCTATTTAAAAATCTACCTCAATATCCCCAGAGTTTTCATGCTTTTTCTTTTTCCTTTTTTAATAGCTATATTTGATACCCATTTAAATTTTTTATTTTTTCCTTCTTCCATCTAGCCTTTAAAACCTAGAATCACAGGGACAAATCTTTTATGGACCAATATTCCTAGGTTTCCCCCCAAATGTCCATCTTTGTATACTTTGCACACATTAAATAGCTGAGGATATAGACCCACTGTCCCTCAGAGCCTCAGACTGTCATGTTGGCAAAGCACACAGATTCCATTAAGTACAACCCCCAGGCTTTACAATTTAGGAAACTGTCCAGCATAAAGGACTGCTACAAACTCTAAAGGGGAGTGCTCCTCCATTCAGGTCTCCCCAGGCACTTCCTCACTGTCAGCAACCTACCCATTCAAACCTATGCTCTTGTCTAACTCAAGATTCAAAAACTCTGACAAATCTTCTTCATGCCTTAATTCAAAGGTAAGGCTGTCGTGCAATTTCAAATGCTTTATTTCAAGTATCTACAAAATTGGTGCTTTAACTATTTTCTGTCTCTTATAGAGGAAAAAGGGAGTTTTCTGACACCCATAGGCATTTTCTTGGTGGGTTAAGGGGGTCTTTCTTGCACAGATGGGCTTTCTAGCATTAAGTCTACTGGAAAACTTTATTTTCTGAATCTTACTGAAAGACTAGTGTTTCACTCATTCTAGGCCTCACATAGTTTCTCATAAAACTCTTTGCTTCTAAGTAAGTTGTGAAAATGGGACTCAAAAATGATGACAGAAATACTGCTTTAAAAACCTTTCCAGAAGGCTTTACAGTAACAAAATAGAATGAGAAAAAATGTCTAGCTGATATTACAAAGGTCTAAAGGAAATGGTAAGTGTTTCTTTTTTCTTTTTTTTTTTTTTTTCCAGCTGACACCTTGATTGTAGTAAGTGTTTCTTTTTACTGGAAACAGACAAAAAGATTCACTTAAGACCATAATTTACTCATATAATCTTTTATTAAAAATATTAAAATAGTACTAAAATAATTTCAATAGAAATGATGTGAGACACAACTAACATTAATTCCAGTGCCTTGTACTAGATAAAAATAAGGAATTACTATGAACTATTAAGAGGGAAATTAAAAGAACATTTCCCTCATGAAATTTCAATCAAAGAGACAAGAAGACATCCCAGACATGCAAACCCCTGGAAAATATACTCCCTGTGCACAATTTCTGAAATTATCGAGGATGTATTTTAACAAAACACAAAGACAAATCCAATTAAGGAGGAAACCTGAGATCTAACAAACAGGGAAACCAGCCAAGCAATGCAATACAAAAAAAGCCATGGTGACAGATGTAGCACAAACTTACAAGAGTCCAGACTGCACGGTGCAATAAATAGTATTTGACAAATGAGGCCTATTTTCTTCTAACAATCAAAATAAGGAAAAGCAAATAGAACCTTTAAAAAAAAAACACAAAATATTTATAAGAGAGCTGTGTACAGATGCAAATAAATCAAACATTGCCTGATCTGGAGCATGTTGAGAAGAGAAGCCATTTGACTTAGGTGAGTGTCCTTACAAGGACATGGGGTTAGTCATAGAGGATGACATGTTTTCCCTACTGACCAATCATACTGCTCAGTTGCGTACTAAATACTCTAAAACTTTATCTAATTGTATCGCAACTGCTCTTATTTATAGTTGAAGGGCAGAATGTAAATTACTAAACTTGATAAAATGGGGTTTAACCAGCCCAAATTGGGAAATTTATGGGAGAAAAGAGGCACAGGAAAGTATGAGAAGATAATTTCTTTCTCCTACCTAATGAGAGTGAAGAGATACTATTAAAAGGTAGAGACTTAAGTATATTAATGCGTAATGAAGGCAACAAGAATAGAGGACTCTCCCACTAATAAAGATTCCCCGATTACACTTCACATGACATAACACTTGTCATTTACTTTAGGTTCATACTGTCCTAGAAAAACAAGCATTCTAGCTCCTCTTCGGGACACAACTCTCTCTCTACGTCAGGATTCCTCTGATTCCAAGAAGCTCCCCTTGATTTTTTCAGTTGGTTCAAATTTAGAAAGCACCCTTGATCTCTTACTTTTTGTGACTACACAAGCACTGGGACATAAAACACGGTCCTCAAACAATAATCATAGTCCCCAACCATCACAATCCTGCCATTTGGGTGGTAAACCCTGCCCCCAAGCATACTGTGGTCCAACTCCAAGCAATCTTTCAGAACCCATTTTGACTGGTGTCTGAAGCTCCCAAATGCAAGAGGCCTGAGAGATGGTCTGACATAAAAAGCTCACAGACTTAGGTGGTCACACTGGGTTCATATCCTGCCTGTGTTACTTCTTTCTCTGAGACTTCAGACAACTTACTGAACCTATCCCAGCTTCAGTTTCTGCATCACAAAATAAAGGCATTAGCATCCATCTCACAAGGTTGTATTGATGATCAAATGAGATAACATACAAGGCATTTCATAATGTACTTGGCACACAGTATGCCAGGAAATGTCACAATTTCTTTCTCTTCGTTAGATTGAATTCATGGTGTTGACTATGAAGTGTTCTTACTTGTTTGTTCTTTTCCCTCCATTTGAACATCTGTGGTTGTCAGTAGAATTTTGGAGAGATGTTCTTTCATGTCTAAATGTCCACAGTTCTGTGACCACTATTAAAGGAAAAACCATCCTACTTCAGCCTCTCCTGGGCCAGACCAGAAACTGGATTGCTGCTGCCACCTCATGGCTGTAAGGATTCAAGGCAGCATGTCACAGCTTGTTGAGCGCTGAGACCTGAATGGCTGAGGCCGCCCCTCCCCCAACACTATATTAAAGGGACCCTAGAAAAGGCAAAACACCCCAACTTATTTTTTAAATAACAGCATCTGGAAGTAGGGGTGGGGTACATACTGGTTCGTTTTCATCTTTTAGATTGTAAATCAAGGTCAAGACTGACTGTAGGCAAAAACATGAAGTTGGCGAAGGTTGACTTTGGGGATCTGATGTTCTCTCCTGGCCCTCCTCCCCACACCTTCTTGGGCTTCCCTAGTCCTCATGACATAGACTCTACTTGTTCTTCCTCAAATCAAAAGCTGTTCAGAAGAAAGAAATTCTGATACAATAACTCTCTCTATGGTATAAATAACTACAGTTAAAATAATTGGGAGGTGGCTTCAGTACCTTGGTTTCTCACATAAGCAAACTGAAACGTCCTAATAAACAGGCATAGTCTAGGAAAATGAAACGTAAGCTTTACCAATCAGGAGCCATCAACTAACCTCTAAAGACTTTCCACTGGAATAATCCAAATAAGGTAACTGCTCCACTTTAACCACTCAAAAAAAAATTTTTTTTTTTGCTCTGCTTCCTCATTCACTCTATAAGTTTCTCCTCATGCCTTTTGTGGAGCTTTGAACCGCTTCTAGTCTGATGCTGCCTGATTCATGAATCATTGTTTGCTCTAACTCTTAAATATTTTAATGTGCCTTAGTTTATGTTTTCACACTAAGGTTTACTATGACTTCCCTCCCTGTAATTTTGCAGTTTTACTCTTTTTTAATAGTGGAATTATGTGTACATGATATAAATTATAAAAGGTCCTCCCTGCCAGCTACCAAGATATGCATACAACTATTCATTTTTATTATTTAAAAAAGGCAAATGTTATAGAAGCTAAAATTGCATCTTGCTCTTTTCACCTATTGTATGTGGGATATTATGTCATGGTATTTGCATTTTCTTAGGAATATAAACTCCATCTTCCTCAGATAAGAAGAATAAATCTTTGTGGAAGTTGAAGATTTTTCAAACAGGCAGGGGGACTCAAACTTCAGTGAGGATGTGGATCCCCCGGGGAGCTTGCAAAGTTAGGCCTGTTCCTGATTCAGTAGGTCTAGGGTGGGGCTGGGAAACACATACTTAATGAGAGATGTGGGTAATCCTAACCTGGGCTCTCTAATTACACTTTGAGTAGTGTTTCAAGGCAGAAGTTCTTGGCCCTGGTTCCATATTAGAATCACCTGGGGGAACTTCTGAAAAATTTTCATTCTGATCAGCTGGATCTGGGTCCCCAGGTGAATCTAACTTGTGACCAGGATTGAGAATGCAACAATTCTTAAATTTGAGTGCTTATTGGAAGAATTTAGGAACCATAAAAAAATACTGATGCCTGGGTCACAGCCCCAGAGATAATGATGTCATTGGTCTAGGGTGTGGTTGGGGAGCTAGAAACATCTAGAACTCCCAGGTGACTCATATGAATACCCAGGGTTACTGATCATTCCAGAATCAGGTGAGGCTGACAGATCCAGGAATGTGTTTGTCTCTGACATCACTCTTCTGATAGACATAGGAAAGCAGAAAAAGAGATAAGCATGTTGTCATCTTCTATTCTTCTTTGGTAATAAAAAGTTTGTGCTGTCCAATTAATATTTGTTAAATCAGAACACATTTTCTGCCATTAGTATGGAAGAGAGACAATGGCAGCTAACCATCCATCCTTGATCAATAAGATCGATCAAATGAGTTAAACTCGGAGAGAAGACCAACCCCCTTTTCCACCAGAAACCAGATTTCAACCAGTTGCTCACATGAACGAGTGTCCTCTGTTCTGGCACAGTGACTCCCTACCTGAAAAATCCAGCCTCTGGGATTTTTTCTGTGGCATTCCACACAAAGGTATTACTTTATTGACTTCCACTGATCTGAAGGCATTTTCTTTATCCCTCTGGGTATTGGCAATTTGGCAACATTTTGATTGGGGAACATAAACCAGCTTCCCTGAAACTCTTCTGTAATGAGGTCCCCATCAAAAGAAGCAGTTTCCATATTTAGCTCCATTAGCTGCTTTCTACAAAGACCAGCTTAGAGCTGAAGATAGAGCCAGTTTTCTGTTTCCAACTTACAAAATAAGTTGACAGTCTGTTTTTTGGTTTTTTTTTAACCATCCTCTCTAATGACCTCTGTGGATGGCAAACAGATTACTTTTTTGTTTTTAACTTGATCAGGCGTAAGAACAAGAAGTGTTAACATTTCACCGGATGTGCGTTTTGGCAACATACCAACTTCGGCTGTTTAATTTACAGCAATATGGCTGCAGGCAAGTCAGCCTAATGAGGGAGACTAAAGATTTAGAGTTAAATATTAAATTTATCTTAGTCTTTATTTCTTGCTGTTCCAACCAATAAAAAATATGCCTCTGGGATATTCTAGTGTGAACACATCTAGCTTGTGGTACCTTATGTACAGCCAGAAAGACATTTTTAACTCTAAATTACACATAGAGCAGCTACAATATTTATTTCCTTTTCATTTTATTTTGGTGGTGTAACATCTGCTGGTTGGGAACACAATATACTAACAGTTCATATCTGAAGTGGCTTGGCCTCGGTTTTCCTTCATAGGATAATAGCTCGGCTTTATCTTTCAAGAATTTACTATAAACTGGGGCACTGGATAAGGACCAGCAAGGACATAGAGGAGGGTACTATAGTGAAAGCTTTTCCTGGTTCCAGGATTTTGTTGGTTAAATCCAAGTTCAGGTTGCCTAGAATGTTTCAGTGCTATAATCCAAGAAGTTGGATGGGGTGTTAACTTCCCTCTTCTCCGTACAGTCACTAAAGCACCACAAATTAAATCCTGCCCTCAAGATTCTGGTGAAACGACAATCCATGCAGGAGGTTTCTTCTCGCTCATTCCCACACAGATATTTCCCAACTCCAGCCCAGACTGCAGGAGCCACAGGGGTCCAGTGGGTCATGCAGTGGGTGACCTGCATGACTCCAGAGCCTGGACATTGTGGGTCCCTGAGTAGCTTCCTGGAGGGAAGGATAGGCAAGACCAGAGTGCTAGCTTTCCTCCATCCAGACTCTTTTCTCCCCTTCTGCTCCCCAACCCATAGCTGCTGAGAGAAACAACCGAGTCACCACCACAAGGCTTCCACAGAGAGTAGGGCTCAGACTTTTCCTCTTGGGGTCCTGCAGCGTGCTGAGTGGTGCTCAGACTGTGAGCTCCCTGCCCATCAGCTCCCCCTGATGCTGCTTGCCCAGTGACTCCATCAGAGTAGGGTGTGTCCAGAGATGGAGGAACATCAAACCTGCTAGGGCACCCTACGGACAACTCAGGACCAGAGCACTTTTCCCTGGCAGGGTCAGAGATTGATCTTTGGGGATCCGAAGATGGACATGCAGGCCAGATGCCATACCCTTAGGTCTCAATCATGTTGCTCAGGAGCAGGGAGGGGATATTTGTGAATTAGGCTTGGGAAGAAAGAGAGCCCACATGGGCAGATGGGGGGAGAGCAGTGTGGGTCCTAGCTACAGTGTGCTTGTAGGGCACCCCTTCCCAGGAGGGCTGTGCTCTAAGCTCAGGCCAGGATCCTGGGCAGGGAACTTCCAGCCCATATCACAGTTGTGGGGAAGGCTGTCTGGCTTGAGCTCATGCCTGCTGGAAGATGCCAAAGGATAAAACATCAGAACAGGGAAGGGTGGAGAAAAGCAAGGCCTACTCCAGATAGCCAGATTGTGAATCTCAGACAACCCCCACCTCCACAAGCAGATTTTCTGATTGAGTGGGACCAATTCGGTGCCTCCAAGGCAGTTTTTCCCAGAAGCTGGGAGCACACCTTTGACCCTTGCTGAAACAGATACCTTGCCAGCTTTTGTGGAGCCTGAGGGCAAGCTCACCCAACCCAGCCTCACCCAGCTGTACTCCTCCACCCTCTTCTGCTGTGGGAGAGAATTAGGATTCACCTGAATTTCTAGGACCCGACCCACTGCATGGGCCGTTGGAGTGCTTCTGAGGGACTAGACCTGATCATAAAACCCCAAAACAACATTGCAGCTTGTTCCTTCTGGCAAGTGCCACCTACTGACAGAGAGGTCAATTTGCATACACTTTTTTTTTGTTGTTGTTTTTTGAGACAGAATCTCAAATCTGTTGCCCTGGCTAGAGTGTCGTGGCATTAGCCTAGCTCACAGCAACCTCAGACTCCTGGCCTCAGGCGATCCTCCTGCCTCAGCCTCCTGAGTAGCTGGGACTACAGGAACATGCCACCATGCCCAGCTAATTTTTTGTATATATTTTTAGTTGGCCAATTAATTTCTTTCTATTTTTAGTAGAGGCGGATCTCACTCTTGCTCAGAGCTGGTTTCAAACTACTAACCTTGAGCAATCCATCCACCTCAGCCTCCCAGAGTGCTAGGATTACAGGCATGAGCCACGTGCCCCGGCCTTCAATTTGCATGTACTTCACAGCATTTACCGACTCAAATATACAGGATGTGGTTGATTCTCAAGAAGCAACAGATGCTGCAGATGAGAAGAAATCAGCAAAAGAACTCCAGAAGTATGAAGAATCAGAGCAAAGGTCATGGCCCCCCCCAAAAAAGGAATACAAGCTCTCTAGCAATGGACACCAACCAAAATAAGATATTGAAGTGACAGATAAATAATTCCAAATATGAATTATAAGTAAGCTCAGTGAAATACAAGAGAAAATGGGAAACACAAACCACAAAAAAATTCAGGAAATGAATGAAAAATTCACTAAAAGAATCAAATAATTTAAAAATAATAAATCTTCTGGAAATGAAAAATTAATTGAAGGAAATGCAAAACTCAGAGGAAAGTGTTAAAAATAGACTAAACCAGACAGAAGAAAGAATCTCAGTGCTTGAAGACAACACCTTCAAATTAAACAAGTCAGTCAAAGATAAAAAACAGAATTATTTTTTCTATTTATTTTTAGTTGACCAGTTAATTTCTTTCTATTTTTAGTAGAAATGGGGTCTCACTCTTGCTCAGGCTGGTTTCAAACTCCTGACTTTGAGCTGTCCGCCCTCCTCGGCTTCCCAGAGTGCTAGGATTATATGCATGAGCCACCCATACTCCGCCAAAAACAGAGAACTAAAAAGGAAAAAGCCTACAACAAATATGGGATTAGGTAAAGAGGCTAAACATAGGAATTATAGGCATCCTTGAGGGCGAAGAAGAAATCACATAAGGGTTAGAAAAAGTATTTGAGGGAATAATAGAGGAAAATTTCTCAGGCCTTGCTAGAAATCAATATATCTAGGTACAAGAAGCGCAAAGAATTCCTGGGAGATTCATTGCAAAGAGGCAATCACCATGACATGTAGTCATCAGACTGGCCAAAGTTAATATGAAGGAGGAATTCCTACAAGCTATAAGGTGAAAGTATAAAGTAACTTACAAAGGAAAACCCAACAGGCTGTCTGTAGATTTCTCAACTGAGACTTTACATGCCAGAAGGGATTGGAGCCCCATCTTCAGTCTTCTCAAATAGAATAATGGCTAGCCTAGAATTATGTATCCTACAAAACTAAGTTTCTTATATGAAGGAGAAATAAAGACTTTTTCAGACAAGCAAACACTGAGGGAATTTGTCAAGACCAGATCTGCCCTGCAGGAAGTACTGAGATCTGCATTATACATTGATCAACACAATAGAAACCCACCAGTGTAAAATTATTCAAAAGCTAAAGCTCAGAGCTCATATAAAATAATGGCTCAAGAGGTAAAAGAAAGCAACAAAGTTCTACTCAACAGAATGGGAGAAAATATTTGTAAGCTATACATCTGATAAAGGACTAATAACCAGAATCTACAAAAAACTCAAGCAAATCAGCAAGGAAAAAAATCAAACAACCCCATTAAAAAGTGGGCAAAAGACATGAACAGAAGCTTTTCAAAAGAAGATACATACTAATGGCCTATAAACATATGAAAAATTCTCAGCATCACTAATCATCAGAGAATTACAAATGAAAACCACAATGAGATATCACCTAACCCCAGCAAGAATGGCTTGTATTAAAATTTCCCAAAACAATAGATACTGGTGTGTATATGGAGAGATAGGAACACTTATACACTGTTGGTGGAACTGCAAAATAGTGTAACCTCTATGGGAAATAGTATGGAGATACCTCAAAGAACTAAAAGTAGACCTACCATTTGATCCAGCAATCCCACTACTGGGCATTTACTAAAAGGAAGAAAAGTAATTTTATCAAAAAGATACCCGCATTATAATGTTTATTGTGGCACAATTCACAATTGCAAAGATGTGGAATAACCCCAAATGTCCATCCATTCATGAGTGGATTAATAACGTGGTATATGTATACCATGGTGTACTACTCAGCCATAAAAAAAATGAATTAATACCTTTTGCAATGATCTGGATGGAACTGGAGACCATCCTCCTAACTGAAATATCTAAATAGTAGAAAAACAAACACCATATGTACTCACTTTTAAATTGGAACTAACCAATCAGCACTCATGTGCAAAGATGGAACTAAAACTCAATGGAAATCATGCAGGTGGGAGGGGGAGAAGGGATGGGTGAAATCATACCTAACAAGTACAATGTACACTATCTGGGTGATAGGCACACTTATAACTTTGACTCAAGTAGTACAAAAGCAATCCATGTAAACAAAACATTTGTACCCCATAATATTCTGAAAATATTTTTAAAAATCCATAAAGGTTTCCAATGAATAGAAGGTGCAGTGTTTTCTTCTCCAACCTTATCCTGTTTAACTCCCCACCTGCTCCCATTGACTATTCTGTTCCTCTGGAATCCTTCCTCCCTGGCTTTTTGAACCTCCTCAATTCTGACTTACAAGGATTGGAGAGCTTTCACAAATTTACCAAGAGCAAAGCTGAAGCCTAATATTTTAGCACTAGTTCTCACACACTCCCTCCCATGCTCTGGTTGTGCCAAATTCTTTCCATTACCTGAAAACACCATTCCATGTTTTCATTCAAAAAACATTTCCTGAGCATCTGTTATATCAAAAACGCTGAGCTGCTTCCAAGAATACAATAGGGATGCCACATCTTTGTCAGCTGTTCTTAATCCTGGTTCCATTATATGGTTTTATCTTTCATTTCATTTATGTCATCCTTTTTGCATGGTTGTAAGTATTTTGATGTATTTTTACCTATGTAATCTGCATAATTTGACTGGAATTTCTTGGTAATAAAGTCAAATGTGAATAACCAAACCCATTAAATCTGCTGAATTTGCTGGACACCATGTGCTCCAATGTGGTGCCCTTGTACATGCTCTCTTCATTTCCTGAAGTACCTTTACTCAGAGTTAACCTTCATTTCCTGGTTCTCTGACTTCCTCCCACTTCCATACACCTGGTATATTCCTACCTGAGGAGAAGAATCAGGCAATGGGTTGCTACTGAGAAGGGCTGTCTTCATTGATATTGACTGAGCTTATATTGACTTATTATCCATCAGGTTCAGTGTGAAGTGTGCTAAATGCTTCATCTCATTGAACTCTCTCAGCAACCCTCTCAGGCAGGTTTTCACAATAACATCATTTTATAGATGAGGGAATTGAAGCTTAGGTAAAGTGACTTTCCAGGCAATTTAAGCACAACACTGACATTAATGTCAACCCTGTACTGCCTCCACTTATAACAGGTGACAAATAAATAGAATACAAAATTATATCTGTGTTATGAATACAACCATATAAAACAGGCCTAAGAAGGAATATTGGTAAGAAACACCACAAAGGTTACAATAGTGGTTGCGTAAGGTGGCAGGAATTTGACTACCTGCCTCTGTCCTAAGGGCTGAAATGTCAGCTGCTTGTCTGTCAAGACTGTCTGGTCCCTTCCCCACCAAGAAAGTTAGTCTACGCTGTGTCCTGTGGTGATTTTCATACATCTCTACTAGAGCACTTATCCCATTATGTACTTTGTCTGCTTACCTTGTTTCACCTAACAGATTGAGTTCCCCAAGAGAAGAGGATATATTTTTTTCATATATTTTAACCTCCAATGCTTAGCAGAGTGCTTGACACTCAAAAAGTACCCTATTCAGTATTTGATGAATGACTGAGTGAAAGGTCTCTATTTTAGGCTCTGTGGGTCATATTATATCTGCTGCAACTACTCTGCCTTTGTAATGCAAAAGTAGTCACAGACAATATATAAATGAATAAGCATGGGTGTATTCCAATAATATTTTATTTATGGGCAATAAAATGTGAATTTTCTAAAATTTTCAAGTCATAAAATATTATTTTTTTAAATTTTTTCCAAACATTTAAGAATATAAAAGCTATGCTTAGAATGGACTGTACAAAAACAGGAGGTGGTGGATTTGGTCTGAGGGCCATGGTTTGCTAACCCTTGCTCCGAGCTTTTCAAATTAACCATCACAGTTCTCAGTCTGGGCACTGTTCCACTGTCATGGAGATGGGGTTATGGGGTACAACCCATCACCCAAACTATGTAGCATGCCATTGCACGAAGACAGTTCTGCAGGAACCTGAACTAAAGTGAGTGTTAGAAATACTGCACTCAACAGCACAAAGCAACCTGGCCTCACAATAATATATTTCAAAGTCATAGCTTTCTATTCACTGACAAATTTACCAATTAATCTCTTAGGCAGAGGATGTGAAAGGTGTGTGATGGGTTTGCAATTAACATTTACAATTAGGGGCAGTGGGCAGACCATGAGTGGTTAATCTGGGAAATATGCAGACCTGTGCATTCAGGAAGGCTGCAAGATCCATCAAAGAGCCTGCCCCCAAATGCAGTCTGTGTGCCAGATAGCTTTTGATCTGTTACAAATAAAGGAATTTAAAATTCCCAAACAAAGCAAAACTCCAGAGGATAGTGTAAAGGTAATGGGATTATAGCACTGAAAACAGGTCAATGGAAAGGTACCTGCCTTTTAAATCGACACAAATAGCTCAGAAGTGCTGGGCTGCTGCTTTTCTTAACCTAGAAGTGTTTCTGAAGCTTGGTAGAAGGCCACTCTCTACATAAAATTTGTCTTTGTTGTTGAAAACAGGCATTAGCTGCTTCTTGAGTATCTCTTAGGGAGGTCACTAGAGGGATTTGCCAGACTTCAAAGCAGGGGAAAGAAAAAGCTTCACAATAACACACTCTGGCATCTGTATAAATATGTCAACTGCCTTATATATCTCATATTTATCTCACACTCACTAGGGTCCTGAAAAGTTGAGGAAAGTGAAGGCTGACATTTTAGGAGAGTTTAGTAGATGGTATGCCAGCAACAGCTAACTGCCACTGCTGTGTCCTGGGGCAGGTCTTTGACTTACTCATGCCTCAGTGTGCTCATTTGAACATGAGGTGGTTGGATCAAACTCTAGGGTTCTTTTCTGCTGTTTGATTCTGGGATTTAACATATTTTCCTAGACTTTTATAACTTGAATTTCACCAGAATCTCAATTATATTTGGGTATGGAAAGAATACAATGTCATTTTTGCAGTATTATGGCCAAAAGTGTTTAACCTGGATCTCATCATGAGAAAATAATTAGGCAAATTCACATTATGAGAGTCTACAAAACAATTGGCCTGCACCCTTCAAAAATGCCGCTATATGAAAGATAAAATTCTTCAAAATGTTTAAAAGGCAGGGGGACTATTTCAGATTAAAAGAAACTAAAGAGACATAACATACAAAATTGGGATGCTTGGAGTGATTTAACTAGGGACTATATATCAAACAACATATATAATATATAAATATATATCATATATAAGAATGATGCTGTGGTTATGTAAGAGAATCTCTTAATTCTCAGGAAATACAAGCTGAAATGTTTAATGGTCATGCCATGGTACCTGAAATTTACTTTCAAATGGTCCAGAGGAAAAAAGTAAGTGTGTGTGTATTTGTTTGTGTAGAAAGATAAAGCAATGTTAGTGACTAGTAGATCTAGAAGAAGGATATAAAATATTTTATTGTACTAGTATATCCACTTTTCTGTGGGTTTGAAATTTTCTAGTATTAAAAGTTGGGAAAAATCATGTGTCAGTCTTCCTATCAGGGCAGGTGTCCTGGAGGAATGGAAGAAGACTGAGGGAAAGTGAGTTTGGGCTGGGGGAAGAGCCTTGTTTTCTTTGGAAGAGATCTTAGACATACACAAAAATGAGATCTTGGGACGTGGGATAGACAGATGAGAAGGTCAGAGGAATATTCTCCCAGGTCTCACTCTTCTTAGAGATGGAACTAGAAAAGAGGGTTTGTTGGGGCCCCAAAAGGAAGAAAAGCCACGTTTCCAGATCTGACCAGTGTAATCTCCTAAGGGGCAAAGGACTCAGGACCTAGGAAAATACCAATAAGACCCTCTTAAAGCTGCAGGTGGCATCCATTATTGGAGTGACTGGGGCATCACCTGGAAGATTGGGGTAGTTGTTCCAGAGTACAGAAAATCTAGATAGATATAATCAAGAAAGTCCAGAAAAGTCATTGTGGCACATTTGAAGCATCACTGGATTCATTCTGAAATGATTCAGTTCCTAAGAGAAGGAATTGGAGCAACCTGAGGAATATGGTGGTTGTGATATTAAAGAAAGACAAGAAGCCAGTCAGGACAGAAGTTAGTAGAGTCTAAGCCTGTTTGGATGGTGGCCCAATGGGAACCCCTACCAGATGAGATCACCTACCTCAGCCTAGTGAAGTCACTATCCAAGACAGATTTTAACAACAGATGCTTTGGGCAGACACAGCAGTCCTTGACTTTATATCTGTCACCATGGGGGACAAATCTTAGGGAAGTATGTTAGAAAAAAGTCTACATCTAAAAACATAGAGCAATGGTTCTCACATATTAATGAGCATTTGGAATTGCCAGGAGGGCTTTTAAAACCCAGCTTGCTGGGCCCCACTTAAGAGTTTTTGATTCACTAGATATGAAGTAGGTCCCAGGTATTTGCATATTTAGCAAATTCCCAAGTGATGCTGACGTTGTTGGTTGGGACCACACTTTGAGAACTGACATAGACGAAAGGAAATGAAAGAAGGGTCACATCTAGCAAACTGTGCAAGATAAAGAAAGGAAAAGAGACCAATTTTTCCTAAGCTTCTTTAAGAACTGGCTTAAAGTATTAAACACTTGGCTGACTCTTCAAAAAAGCATTAGGGTAACAATAGAGTAATAGTGAAGAATGTTTTTTTGCTGTGGAAAAAATGTTACCTAAGGGATGGAATTAAAAGGTGGGGGAAGACTGCACCATGAGGAGCAGTCAGCTGAAGTCCTGGTCCTCAGCGGCTCCTAAAGCCACGGGATCCAGTTAAAGAATCTGCTGAGGACAATTCTCTAACAGAAACCTGCAAACTACCCTCAGGAGACAGCATTTGTAGGCCTGAGCTACAACTACCTCCCTCAGCCAAGGAGACCAACTGTGCAAGTCAGAATGGACTATTTCCTGAGGACTTCCATGACACCCGTACCAGGTAAATACCACCAGAATAGCAGGTAAGTAAACTAATATCCCACTGGCTTATAATACTATTTTCATTATAATAAGGGCTACCATTGATTGAATGTTTCTCAAGTGCCAAGCCTGTGATGAGTTATTTATGAACACTGTCTCATTTAATGCTCACCATCACCCCATGGCCTGCATTATTACAATTATTATAATCTTACAATTATATGAAGTCTGACTGTTGAACAGGTTGATTATTTTGCCCAAGATACTCACACAGCAAGTAAGAAGTTAGGTAATAAGTGCCTCTTCATTTTTCTTCCTGAGAATAGAAAGTTCCACTCAGGAAACAGGAGGAGTACTAGGGGCATAAACCAGGAGAGGGAGAAAGAATGTGGAGCAGGAGAGACAAACAGGTGCCCACTGCAAAAGACAAGCTTTAGCACTCATGAAAACCCAGCGGCTCCTTCTGAAGCCATCCTATGAGAAAAGCTTCCATCCATAAACCGGCCTATTTTCATGTTGGTCTTAAGAGTTAGAAATCCCTCATAATATAAAGCAAATAAAGAATTCCTGACTTTCATATTTCTCTTAAAGCCTGCTGCCTAACCAACAAGGCTGAGTTTGCAGTTCAAGCCTGTTTTCACTACACAATGCCAACAGCTAGACCTCAAGCTCTTCAACTGCAGGTGACCCTGTACAGGCAAGAATGCCGGGTATTCTTGGTGTTTTGGTTGGGAGCGGCAGGCAGGCAACCATCAAAAACATGAATAATAGCCTGCAGCATGAGCTTAAAGAGCTTTGATCTGTTTGTAAAGCTGGTAAAAACTGCTCCACAGGAGCCAAAACCTAATCCAATACTGTAAAGGAACATTTACTAGAGAGTAACTTCCCTCCCAGCTAGGTATTTGCATGAGGTATAAAATTGCTAAATATCTGAGGAAGAAAAAAGCTGGGAATCTTATGGCTTAACTAAGAGTCACACTAATGCCCCAAGTCAAGTTTAAAGAAGCAATGACTTCAGCCTCAACGAAGGACTCCAAGTATTGCCACTGTAAGAACTTGCTTATTTTTGTCTTCTCTAGACTATTTGATCATTTTGAGCAAAAACAAAAACATATTTGTATGTTGACTCTGGAAAGAAAATTTACTTCTTTCAGGCCCTTTTTGATAAAAATAAAGTAGAAATGCATCCCAACTTTTTACAATTCAATGATAATATTTTATCTTGAACACTTACCTTCTAAATTATTGGTTTCTTCTCCGGACACTATAGTTCCTGAATACATAATGGAAAAATACCGAATAGCTGTAAAGGGGATAAATGTCAATTTAGCTAGCAAAGCACTAGGGGTGAGCACCTAGGAAGGGGGTCCTTTAATTCTTATGATACTTTCTCAAAAATAAATGTCATGAAAAGATGTTTCATCATTCATGCTGAGTTTCCCAAGCAGTGATATCACATGATCTTAAGTAGGATGATACTGCCTGCCAGTAGAGTTCAATGAAAAACAATAATCGACTCAAAGCAAGTTTTCTATTTTATGTTTTATTTCACTACCCTCTGCTATCTGTAGTTTCATGGTTAAGACCCATGTGATGTGCCTATAGTTTTATTTGCAGTCATTTCTCTTTAGTCTATCCGTTGATCACATGCCATCGAAGAGTTAGAAGCAGGTGGCGGGGCCCCGAATTGCTGTAAAAACGACATCAAGCCCATGAGAGAGGAAGGCAGAAGAAGAATGTCATGGGGGAACATAAGGATCTACAATCATATTATAATAATAAGGAGCACAACCCAGTAGAAAGAGATTATTGCTTTTTAAATATTTAGCTTGTAGTTGCAGAACAAAAATAGGCATACTGTGCTACATACGGTTCTTAAAGCCATTAGTTAACTCATTGCGTTCAACTCTTCTTCCAAGTCTTTCAGTAAGACATGACTTAGGGATCATGGCTAGAATTTCCATACAGGGGAGGAAGCCTCCATCCCCCAGGAGAGCCAGGGCCTGCTGGTGCACCTACTGCTGCCAAGGAGTGAGGGATCTGATGTGTGAGCTCTGGAGAAGGACTCAGACTTCCAGCGCTGTGCCTTTGGAAGCAGCCCGTCTTCTGCTGCCTTCTCCTTAGCCGCGTAGTGGGCCTCAGCCTGTAAGGGTGGAAAAGTGTAATTCAAATGAGACTGGATTGGGAGCCCCCTGGGCAGCAGATCTACCCTTTGTTTACTGGGCAGCATCTTCTGCACAGGAGGCTTTATGGAGCCGAGGGTGGTAAGAAAAGAGGTAGGTCATAGGCCTAAGAAAATAAGGGGTCACCATTTGCACTTGACCTTCCAGAGCTTTAGGAAATTACATTTGTCAAGGTTGGGAGTTAGAACATATTTTATTCATCCATTTGTAAACCTGTTAGTAATTTTATAATATTTAGACATCTAACATGTGGCTCTCCCATGGTACTCTCATCCTGGCCCCCGCACACGCTAGGAGCAAGCCTGCTGATCTGGGCCCTCACCAGTGGGTACCTCGTGACTGTTTCCTTGTTTCAGACCCCTCTTCAGTAACTACAGAGTATGCCCGGTGTCTACAGGTGCTCACAGTTCAGATTGTATCTGTATCGACTGCATTCGCCTTCCTCTAATGCCCGTAATGAACACCTGGTGCTTATCACTTATTGTGGAGTTTTAGATGTTCAGGGGCTTAGAGCTCAGCATTTAGTCTCTTTTGGGGTTCTTTCTATATTCTGCTCAGTCTTTTTTAGTGAGAAGTACAGTTTCTAAATTGAGGATAAGACTCCAAAGTCACAGAGACATGTTCTGTGTGGCATTGTCAAACGCCCCTGCTGGCTGAGACGGGCTGAGCTTTGCAGCTAAACCGCTTCACACCTAGTCCCTGGCCCTCAGCTTCCCGCAGGAGGCTGGGCTACCTGTGCCTGCGGATCAGGGAAGGAGGGGGAGTCTAAGCTGAGATTTACAGGGATTTCTCTATATGGGAGGGAGTTCTCAGATTGTAGCCAAAATGTAGGAAGCACCAGGTGGATTAATTGCAAACACACACAAAAAAAATAGTCATGTGCAAGTTTGTACTAGAGAATCCCACATATCACCAAAGATTGTAATCCATGGTACAGAGCCCAAGGCTGTCTCCGAAGGCTGGTTTCCACGCAGCAGTTAGAGTGGGAATGCACTAAGCGATAAAACATGGAAAAACAAGAAAAATTTGTTCCTGGCCACATCCCTGTGGCTGTCATACTCTTGGTGATAAAGATGATTCACTAAGAGATTAAGTTAGAGACAATCGTGGAATGAGGGTTATTGTGGCATTCACAAGTCCCTGCATAACCCAGAAAGATGACAGTCCTGTTTCTAATTCTGTATGCAAATTTTTCCTCTGTGGAAGTATCTGAAGGCAAAATTGGTCCATTGAGCTAATCACTAAATAGGGCACTTCAGTGTGCTCTAGTTCTGACATCTAATCAGCAATACAGCTGCATTTAAATACTGAAGACTTAAAGGATTTTGGCTTCTGAAGCAAGGGATTTTCCAGATAATCTTGCCTATAAGGTCCTTGACTTGTGCCGTCAAATGCTGCCAACTGTGATCCACAGGAAATAACAGTGCAGTATTTATGTACCTGTTTTTCTCCTGTTTACTGTATGAGGTTGGGGGTTTTCATTATAATTAGCATTTGCTAGTGAAAAGCTCATTTCTCAATTTTGCTGTTGACTTGATAGAATCCAAATCTGCAAGAAACGTCTCTGTGTGTGTGTGTGATGCCCTCCTCCTCTCCTCTGCAATTAACTCCAACGCCAGGCAAGCCACTGTGACACGGTGGCCCTCAGCACAAGTCAGGAGGTTCCAACCTCAAAGGGTGGAGCTCAGGCCAAAATACTGCTGTTTCTATGATCTTTTTTTCTCTGAATGGAGAGAATCTAACAGAGCAGAAACCACAATTTACAATTATGCTAAAATAAAAATGTTTCTAAGGTTATTGCAGTGTAGATTATGCAAAAAAAAGGAATCATTAGGATAGAACAATCATCTTCCATTAAATAAGCCTAAAACAAGGAGCTTGAGGGTTTAAAAAGAAGAAGAAAAAAAGACACACTAAGAGGTTGCTTTCAGTGCCCCCTGCTGGAACGCTGCTAATTATGCTTGTTGGAATATTTAGCATAATTAGTCTTTAGCTGCCCATTTCAGTTCTGCTCGAGATATAAATGTCAAGTCAAAGCTATTAAAAACTGTGTTCTTGAGAAACACATACTCAGAAGAATTGCCCAGGTAGCAAATGCACTACTGGAAATCACAAATGCCACTGAATATTTGTATTGTTGTGCTGGTTGGATGCACTAATTACTGTAATTTTTTTATAGCATATAAACTCTGGCCTGGTTGATAGCCACAATAAAATTAATTTTTATGTTAATTAGCCTCCTATTCAAGTGCAAGCTAAAGTCACAAACTCCGCCCTGCCCTTCCTCTCAAGAGCCTGGCCTGTGTACCCCCGTCACTGTTTCCTATTAAACGGCAGTGTTCTCTTGGCCCTGAGCTACTGTAAACAGGCACAGGATTTACTGTCCATCAGCTCAGATAAAAATAGATTTCTCACCCCACAGGCAGCGTGAGTATCACTGGCTAGTGTCAACAGAAAACGCAGTCTGGTGTCGCTGGCTGAGCAGAGGGCCCTTCTGCCGGTTTTGCATTTATCACGGGCACCTCCCTTGGGAAGTTGAGAAAATCCTGTGGGTGGAAGGGAGGCAAATTTCCTCCTCACTACAGGGGAGGCTGTGGCTGCCCCATCAGCTTCCAAAGCAGCTTTGATCTGAGCCTGGAGCAGGGGAAAGAGACACCAAGGCCAAGTGAAGAAAACAGCCTTGGAAGAGAGTCCCAGCCCAGGCAGTGTTAGGAAGAAGAAAGTCACTGGGGTTTATAGACTCACAGAAGCTCCAAGGGCCTTCCCCTGTCCTCCTTTTGCAGGTGAGGAAACTGAGATAAAGGAAGGCATGAGACTTCCAGCGCTGTGCGATGAGCTGGTGGCAAAGTGGATGTGATGTGTGTTCAGGGCTCTTTTCATCGTGTCCCGGTTCACAAAAGTGAGAAAGGACGAGGTCTGCTCTGACCAGGTTGACAGTCAAGTAAACATGCCCAGTTTTTCAAAAAAGAGTAATATTTGTTA
Source organism: Microcebus murinus (assembly GCF_040939455.1). Lineage (NCBI taxonomy): Eukaryota > Metazoa > Chordata > Mammalia > Primates > Cheirogaleidae > Microcebus > Microcebus murinus. Next base: position 66,537,690 of record NC_134111.1, on the reverse strand, counting down.
AAATATGCAAATGGAGCTTGAGAATAGTGTGAGCATGAATAAATGTGGCTCTGTGAGTGGGAGGAGGGAAGCGTGGGAAGAGGCAGCCCAGACCAGACATATGGCACATTTTTCAAATAAAGCTCAACCTTTTGGTTGTCTAATAATTTCTTTCAGTGATATACAGGATTAGATTCCATAAACCTTGTTTAAGGTGCAGAGAATCTGCCCACCGTCAGGCCCAGAAGTGATGGGTGATTGAAGGTGGCAACTGAACTTAAAAGGTGAGAACTTTCTAGAATTGCCAGGGGAGGCATGCTGCCCAATCTCTGTAAGTGGAGCCCAGGGTCCTTGTCTGGTCACAAACCAATTAAGTTAAGTGCTACTGAAATTGCTTTTTATCATCTAGATAAGAAGCAGTTCACAAGTGAGATAACAAAGCTTAACACATAAAAGCTTATTCCTAAACCCGGGCCTAGTGACTTAATAGTCACACTAAGACCCATAGAACACATTTGTGACTTGGAAATAAGTTGTCAAAGAATGGGAGGGCTCTGGGGGATCTTGGATATTAGAACTGTATAACAGCTCCTCAGTCTCCATAAAATTGTTCAGAATTACTGATTGCAGCTCCTTAATAATTCCACTGACGACCATGTCTACTCACATCAAAGGAACCGAAGCTAATCTGAATGGCTTGGCTGCATCCCATGGTGAGGTCCAGCCTTTGCCTGACAGAAAATCAATATTGCCAGGAACACCCAGCTGTCTGTTGTTTTTTTCTGCCTAAAATATCCACTTCTTTTGGGAAACTGCTCCCCACTACCCTGGCCATGTAGGGCACAATTCCAACCACCATGGTGCCATGCTCCCTGGCCATAGGAATGGGTTTTCTTTCCCGTTTCCACAGATATCTATGAGTACATTGTTTCAGCACTGGGGCTTCAGCAGTGAGCAAGACAGGCAACCTCTGCCTGCATGGAGTTTATGTTCTGCTGGAAGAGGCAAACAGTAATCACACAGAGTAACAAGTAAATTATATAGTTTCTAACAACCATGAGTGTCTGGAAGAAAATAAAGCAGGGTAGTGTAAAGGTTTTTCAGCGGTGTCAAAAAGAAAAGACAGAGAGAGAGAGAGAGAGTGGGGCCAAATAACGTGGCTTTATTTAGTGCTCCCAGACGAGGTTCTGAGGCCCCAGAAGTCGCATCTGTTTGGAGGGGGTGTGGCCTTTTATACCCTTTGGGCTGGGCTAGGGGCTTTTGGCGGGAAGAGCTGTGGCAACATTTGGTGGTCATTGAGAAATAGGAGGGGCTGGAGGTATTTGCGGAATCCAGGAGCCAAAACTTTCTTATCTGGGTGGACATCTGGGTGTGGTTCCTCTCAGCGGGACCTGGTAGTTTTGTCCTTGACGGGTCTGGTCTCGTGAGCTTTTTCTTTTTTGATCTAGGGAGAGGAGGGGGCTGCCACCAGCCTTACAGGTGGCAGAGGGAGACTGCCTGGGGGAAGCTGTGGAAGTGACACTGGAGCAGAGACCTGAATGATGAGCAAAATCCAGGCATGAGAATACCTGGGAAGGAGCATGGAACCTGTGATTAAACTCTACAAACCTTCCCCAGCCACAGCTATTGGTCCAGAGTCCCCTAAGCTGGCCAATCAGGAATATTTTATCTGAAGCCAAAGAGAAGGGTCTAATCTTTTGGGTCATGGACTGGCTGCCAAAACTCATCTTCTCCATAGGGTGGAGAAAGTCCATGTGTGGTCAGAGAGAATGAAGCCAAGAGGAGTGCGTCCCTAGATGCAGCACACCCTGAAGCCAGGCCACCCTGTCGCAGACATGGAGTGTGCCCTGAGGATCCCCCTTTGAGAAAGGACCTGATTTCCATCTGTGAGGAGTGTGCTTAGCTGTGGTTAGTGTGGACAGCCTCCAGCTATCGGCTCCACCAGGGCCCACCAGACTTCAGACTGAGCCTCGGCCAATGACTAAGCAAGGCCAGGACAGCCAAGGTCACATTCTTCTCCAGGGTCCCAAGGTACAAGGCCTAACCCAGAGGTCCTCAAGCTTTCATGGCACTCAAGCTTTCAGTTCATGGCACTCTTAGCATCTCAGTAATTTTTTCCTGGCATCCCATAAGCCACAAGAAATGCCTACAGTTCCTTTTAGTAAATAGTTAGGTCCAAACACATTAACAGTAATTGTTTGTGCCGTGTCTGACATATGTTACTGTGTTTCCCTAGAAAATTAAAAATATCCTGCAGTGCTCTTGAGTGTTCATCCTGGCACCCTGGAGAGTCCGGGGGCACAGTTCAGGAACCCTGGTCCCGGCCATTTCTACCCAATGCAGGACTCCTGCAGAGCCCCCCAGTGGACAGGAGGAGATGATGTCAGATCTGTTTTGCACATGGATGGCTCCTTCTGCCCAAGTCCGCTTCCCCTTTCACTAGTGTTGCTACCTGATAAAACTTCTGCACTCACCTGTGCATCTACTTCTGGAAGAAACCAAGCTGAAACATATCTCTTGGCCTTCATTTTTTTTAAAGAAATGAATTCCCTTTGTTAAAAAACGTAAACTATTTGGAGTTGGATTATTGTTACAGATTGTTAAAAGGGCCCTATAATACTCCAAGACAAGTGGATGGCTTTGGTCTCTCCTCATGACAAATCCAGAAAGTGAGTAGAATCGAAAATCCAATTTTCATTCTAATTAAGAGAAAAACAAGATAGTTGTAAGGGTTTTCCCTTAGCAAATGCTTTTAAATGTACCACTTCTTATACTTTTTAACTAAGCACATCTTTTGGACAAAGGATGTAAACTGTGTCCTCATTTTGAGTGTTGGAAGAGAACAGACATGACAGATTACTGACACGTAAGAGCAATTGTTTTATTGAAGGATAATTGAAAGTTTGCTTTCTCAAGATATTTTCTCTGGTAGTAGAATTAGCAGAGAACACAGACGAGGGACCCAGTTGGGGAGTTGTGCAATGTATCCGGGGATTGAAATTGGGAAGTAACAAACAGGCAGCTCCCATGATGTGAAATAGGCTCGCCCACCAAAACTGGGATCCCAGGCCGTTTTGACAGATACTGACCTCTGTATCTGATCGTGGAAATAATATCAGCAGAATAATTTATTTTAAGCAAAGATCTCAATTGTCCTAGTATCACATCTGTATTGTCATTACTCTCCAATACTTTATGAGCTCACTTTCATTAAATCAATCCCTCCTCCCTGCCCTCACCAAAACGAACTGGTTCCATATGACTAACTAACCTGAGCCTCTTCTAGTACTTTGGTTTCTTGTCACTGGTGCCTTTGTAAATCCCAGAACCTTGCACTCTCAACTAAATTAGTTTATGAGTTTATTCGCATCAGGCCCAGTCCGGTTCCCTGTCTGCAGCCATTTTCTTTCGTATTCCTGCCCTCCAATCCAGGCTCCCCGCACGTCTTTCTTGGCCAGCTGGAAAACTTGCTGTCATCAGTTTCTTCCCTTCACAATGGACAGCCCCCCTCCACCAGACTTTTCCCTCTGCCCATGACTACTTCATTTCCCTGCTTAAAATATTTTTGAATATTCTTTGGAGTGGCATGCCCACCCTGGCCCCAGTTGGCTTCTCTGGCCTCGAGCTCAACCGTTCGCTACCATGAATTCAATGTTCTGGCCACACGGGATTTCCCATTTCTTTCTTTCTTTCTTTCTTTCTTTCTTTCTTTCTTTCTTTCTTTCTTTCTTTCTTTCTTTCTTTCTTTCTTTCTTTCTTTCTTTCTCTCTCTCTCTCTGTCTCTCTCTCTCTCTCTCTCTCTCTTTCTTTCTTTCTTCCCCCCCCTCTATTTATTGAGTGAGTGATTGACTGATTTAATTTCAGAATATTACAGGGGTACAAACGTTTAGGTTACATATATTGCCTTTGCACAGCCCGAGTCAGAGCTACAAGTGTGTCCTCCCCCCGTGGTGCATACCATGCCCATTACATGTGACTATACCTGTCCCCTCTTTCCCCCTCCCACCTGCCCAACACTGATGAATGTTACTTCCATATGTGCACATAAGTGTTGATCAGTTAGTACCGATTTGATGGTGACTATATGTGGCGCTTATGTTTCTGTTCTTGTGATACTTCACTTAGAAGAATGGGCTCCAGCTCCAACAAGGATAATAGAAGAGGTATTATAATGTTCACCATTGTTTTTTGTGGCTAAGTAGAACTCCATGGTATACATATGCCACATTTTATTAATCCACTCATGTATTGATGACGGGCACTTGGGTTGTTTCCACATCTTTGCAATTGTGAATTGTGCTGCTATAAACATTCTAGTGCAGATGTCTTTTTTATAGAATGTCTTTTGTTCCTCTGGGTAGATGCCCAGTAATAGGATTGCTGGATCAAATGGTAGTTTTACTTATAGTTTTTTGAGGTATCTCTATATTGATTTCCACAGAGGTTGTACTAGTTTGTGGTCCCACCAGCAGTATATGAGTGCTCCTATCTTCTCACATCCATGCCAGCATTTGTTGTTTGGGGACTTTTTGATAAAAGCCATTCTCACTGGAGTTAAGTGATATCTCATTGTGCTTTTGATTTGCATTTCCCTGATGATTGATTCCCTGATGTTGAACATTTTTTCACTCTTTTCCACTCTTTTCTAAACAATCCAAGCCCTTTCTTGCCTGAAGTTCTTTCTTTTTACTATTCCTTCCACCTGCTTCACCAATTTCCCTCTTCTATACTCAAATTTGACTTTTTTTTTTTTTTGAGACAGAGTCTCACTCTGTTGCCTGGGCTAGAGTGCCATGGTGTCAGCCTAGCTCACAGCAACCTCAAACTCCTGGGCTCAAGCAATCCTCCTGCTTCAGCCTCCTGAGTAGCTGGGACTACAAGCATGCACCACCATGCCCGGCTAATATGTGCGTGTGTGTGTGTGTGTGTGTGTGTGTGTGTATATATATATATATATATATATATGTATATATATATATATATATATATATGTATATATATATATATATATATATATTAGTTGTTCAGCTAATTTCTTTCTATTTTTTTAGTAGAGACAAGGTCTCACCCTTGCTCAGGCTGGTCTCGAACTCCTGAGCTCAAATGGTCTGCCCACCTCAGCCTCCCAGAGTGCTAGGATTACAGGCATGAGCCGCCTCTCCTGGCTTACCTTAACTTAACTTTTAAGGCTCACTTCAAATACCACCTCATCGCAGTAGCTCTCTCAAGGCAGCACAGATCACATGACTTCATCTGTGCATTAAGCTATTTCCACATGGCTCTTTCCCTCAGAAACCCCAAGTAGCTCCTGGAGAAGACCATTGTTCTTCAACATAGTATCATTGCTTCTAGCACAAAATTGTGGCTCTCTAACAGTTTGGGGAATTCAACTGAATGAATTTGTATAAAGTAATCTTATTGCTTCAATATCTGAAAAGGTCACTCTATGAAGGCTAATAGTTTCCTGGGACAGTGTAAGAGAACTTCATGCATTCTATTCCTTAGGTCTCGTTTAATGAACGTATTCCAAAACTGATAGAAATGATTGGCTTACCAGATCAGACCTGTCTTCTTCTTTTTGTGTCACCAGCCCCCACACACTGCTGGTCATAGAGGAAGTGCTCAATAATTGTTGAGTGATAGTTGAGGAATGATTAAATCACGTATAAAAATACACATATGATATATATCAGCATTTTAATCAGAGTCTTAAATAAAAGTAAGACAGCTGCAAAATTTTTCTCTTCTAGAATTTACCTGAATCTTCTAAAAGATCTACCTATCAATTATATTTTGCTATCCAAAACTATGTCATAAATTGGCAACAACCTTTCTGACAGAACGTAAGAATCTGGGAGGGAAGCTATATCTCTACCAAGTGAGTACTGAATCATGGACACTGAATGCAGTTGGCAACATCAGTAAGATTAATGATAAATACATTGGGTTTTTAAAAAAAATGTGTAGGAAACCCAAGTGAATTTCATAACCCAATCATTAGTGGATGAAACCAAGCTTGAAAACACAACTAGACAAGAAGTTATGTCTGTGCTCTGTACTGTCTGTCCCCAGGCATTTTATTGCCAATGTTAATACACATTACAATGAATGCTTAAAAAGTCTAAGAAAAAGAGCATTCGATGAAGGCAAGCCCAATCTAGGATGAAAGAATTTTCAAAGAGACAAGTGTTTAATTCTGTTTAGTGGAGACCTAAATGTGAGATAAAGCACTTCAAGCATGTCCCCAAATATGTGCTGTTGTACAAGCAAGGGATTTCTCTCCATCAGGTTACACATGAGAAAGGATCGATTTGATGTGGGCCCCCATACACACTAGTTAGCCCTCACCTTTCTGATGCTGCTCGTTCTCATCTAGAAGCAGCATGCATCCTCTGCTGAAGAGAGTCCTCATTATAAGCCAACCCAAACTCACTTCTGTTAGTGTTAAATGCTCTTCTAAAGTTAAAAGAAATACAGTAGACAAAGCTATGGGAACTCAGTCCTATATTTCCCTTCCCTTTGGAGCCTTCCCTGCAGGCAGCAGGGGAAAGCTACGGTGCCATCATGGCCTTATTTAACGCTTCAGTCATTTTTCACACTTTTCTAGAAGCAACTCTGGGCTCTAGTGCAGGTATATCAGCAGGTGCCCTGGGACTTCACACCTGCTGTGATGGAAGACATAAACATAAGTTAATTAAGTCTATTGTTCAAACAATTTGTTTCTCACTGAGGTTGTCTCACTTGCAACTACTTCTGCACTATTTCATTTCCAGAAGTATATTGCCGCTTTCATTCTGGTATGAGGACTCCTTCTTTAGAAATTTATTTTATTTCTGAGACTCTAAGGTCACTGACAGGATAACACTTAACAACAGCAACAAAAAAACCCAATTGCTAATGGATGACAAATAAGCTGTTTTTTTTAAAAAAGTATGTGGTACTTGTATTTTTTTTCCTAGCCATAAAGTTCCTCAGAGTAGCATCACTAAGGTGAAACTGGAATAAGTCAAATGTTGAAGATTTAGTATTGTGTAGCGTTCTTACTCAAAGTCAAGACTGAAAACTGCTTTTGAAAGGCTTTCATAGCCTCTCTGGCAGAGTGAAGCATGGAAAATGAATGGAAGGCTTCATCTGAGGAGAAAAATGTAGGCAAGAGATACACGGAGGGAGGTTTAAAGCATGCTGCTTTGTTTTCGTACAAAAGGATCAAAGGACATTTCTCACATTAATTGCTTCTATTTTTACTTTGCATCCTTATTGTGCTTCCATTCATCTCTCTAACTGATGTTCTGGAAACTCTTTTTGTTCCTCTCGTCACATGCCACATCATTTCTGCCTTGGGTCACCTGTCCTCCCTCCCTCCCTGTCACTAGATTCTGTATTACAGTGCAGCAGAGGCCAGCTGTCACCCATGTGCTGCCCTTCTGTGTTGTAACGATGCCCCCAGGAGGCAGGTGACCAGCCAGGACCTCATTTCCCAGCCTCCCTTGCAGTAGGTTGAAGCCCAGTGACAGAGTCCTTCCCAGTGGAAAGGGAGAGGAGGGTGTGCTGTCCCTCCAGACCTGGTACATTATACCTTCAGTACAAGCCTCCAGGCTCTGGCTGTCTGCCTCGGAGGCTGGATATTGACACTCTCTTGGTGACATTGGAGGCCATCTACTGAAGTTGGCAGAGCCTCCATCAGCCTGGGACTCTCAAGGATTCCCCCTTCTGTCTTCCTTTCTCCCACCAGTATGCTTTCCAAAAGCAAGACAAATTCTTCATTTGTGTTATGCCACTGAGATTTCAGGGGCTACTTATTGAAACAGCTAATGGTAATTAGGGTATCAGTGCCCTAATATATGAGGACAACAAAAGAAATCTAAGCCTACTACTGCAATCATTCATGCCACAACTATTTATTGAGCACCTACTATATACCAGGCCCTACACTGAGCATGGGGGCTAGACAGATATAGTAGAACCCTTACAGAAGTCCCTTAGTTTTTAAATCATCTTGTTTTCTTAAGAACACCTGTTTTATTGAGCTCCACCTGACACTTCTGATGGAAGAAAACAACCTATGCCGAGTTTACACATGAGGAAACTATGACCTAGACAGGATGTGGCATTTGAGTAAACCAAATGCAGATCTTCCTGATAGAGCTTACTACTGGTCTGTGGAGCCAACCATGAAAAGCAGAATTGGCTTCTACTGGGTCCTACTGGGTCAAGAACAGAACCAGCTTTTCCAGCCACTAAACACATTACACCTCAGCTGCTCACTCAGAGTGGGTTTGAAACAAAAGAGGATAAGAGTCAATGAATAACTAGAAATATTTTTTTAAGATGGATAATACAGGAATCTAGGGTTTCTTTCTTTGCCATATCTTTGTATAAGTTTAAAAAAATAGTTCATTTTAGGAATCATCTGCATTTAATCACTTGTTTTTGCAATTTAAAAATAGCCTATATGAAGAAAAGAGGCATAGCTAATTCAGTTGGGAGTGAAACCTGAAACCTATACATTTTGGAGATTCCTTTTAAGGAAGAGAAAACAAAATTACAAAAGCAAAATTTGATACAAGACTTATAAAGGGCTCTAGAGGATGGAATTTTGCCTCATTGGTTTTATGGCAAATCCACACAGAAGCTAAAATTTTTTCAATCAGGTGACTTATTAAAAGAAGGATTGAGAATTTTCTAGGTATAATCTTACCTTGATCCCTAGTTCAATTAATTATATATCAGTTGTCTATAATCAGACAGAACAATAATCCATCAAAAGTGTGCTTTTGAGGTCCTATTTTATGAACCATGTATCATTTATGCTTCTGTTTTGAATATCTATTCTTATCTGCTTATATAATATAAGAGAGGACATCATTTTTCTAATGAGAACACAAATATGGATACTGGAATGTAAAATAATAATGGTGGAAGTCTTGTTATAAATTTAGGAAACTTACTTTAATTCTAGTTGATAAAAATGCTTTTCTCTTCACTGACTGTTAGACTTATGGAAAACCAACATGCTAGTGTGTATATAAATCAGCATAAAAAAAAGAAAAGAAGTTCTTTTGGTCCCTGATTTCTGGCCACTCCCAACAAATAAAACTTCATTAAATAGACGTGCCTTTTCCCATATTCTGAGAACTAATGACCTTATGCTTTGTTGACTTGGGAAAACTCAGTTGCCAAATGAGAATTATCTACGGTGAACTGTCAGCTTCTAGCTCTTTAAACTACAGCCCAGGGAGCAATTAACAGGAACACATGGCCCATCTTCACCACCAGGGGGCCTTTGGAAGCCCAGACTTGCAAGTCCTCACCCTGAGATATCCTCAAGAGTAAATTTGTAACCTAGCTATTAATAGAAAGCAAACAACATTTCTGCAAGTGCTAAGATAAATGTTGTCCTGTTAAATCTCTAGCTCTATCAACCACAAATTTGAGTTGACATTAAGAAAAAACTTTCTTCTAAGATCCCAGAAAGGGATACCAAGGTATTTATTTTCTGGGCTACGACTTTCCATTTAGTTCTGGCAAAGCTATATACTTTACTAAATTAAAAATTCTCACCATGCCCAAAAGTTTGGAATTATTTGTCTGTAAAATTTACTCAAAATCAATCATAAACCTAAGTACAAGCTAAAACTACAAAAATCTTCAAAGAAATTGCAAGTGTAAATGTTTAGGACCTTGGATTAATCAATGGTTTCTTAAATATGATACCAAAAGCACAAGCAACAGCAACAAAAAGCTTGATTCATTGGACATCATCAAAATTAAAAACTTTTGCACTTCAAATGATACCACCAAGAAAGTAAAAAGACAATGCAAAAAAATGGGAGAAAATATTTGCAATCACATATCCAATAATGCATTCAAAATATATTAAGAACACTTACAACTCAACAATAAAAAGACAAATAACCCTACTAAAAATGTGGATAAAGGATTTAATAGACATTTCTCCAAATAAGACTTCCAACTGGCCAATAATCACATGAAGAGATACTCAACATCATTAGTCTTTAGAGAAATTTAAATTAAAATCAAAATGAGATACCACTTCATGCCCACTAGGATGGCTAAAATAAAAAAGATAGAAAATAACAAATGTTGAAGAGTATATGGAAAAATTGGGACATTCATATATTGTTGATAGTATTACAAGAAAGTGTAATCACTTTGGAAAATAGCCTTATAATTCCTCAAAAAGTAAAACATAGTTACCATATGACCCAGCAATTCTATGTCTGGGTATATGCCCAAAAGAAATGAAAATATATGTCCACACAAAAACTTCTATGTGAACATTCATAGCAGCACTATTCATAAGAGCTGGAAAAACAACTCAAATGTCCATCAACTCACAAATAAACGAAATGCAATATATTCACACAATGGAATATTGCATAAGAATAAAAAGGAACAAAGTACTGGTTCATGCTACAACACACGTGAATCTTAAACACATTATGCTAAGGAAAAGAAGCCAGACAAGGAAAGACACATATTATATTATTTTGTTCATATGAAATGTTCACATTAGGCAAATCCATAGAGACAATAAGTTGATTAGCAGTTGCCAGAGGCTGAGAGGAGGAAGGAGTAGGGAGTGACTGCTAACAATTAACAAGGTTTCATTTTTCAGGTGATGAAAATGTTGTGGTGGGTAAATTTTATGGTATGTAAATAAAGCTGTCATTTAAAAAGAAAAGAAAAACACATTTCTGTTCAGGGAAGAGGGTGTCCTGGTCATGATTCCTCTTAGCAGAAATAGTTAAGGAGATGGATACCATCATAGCATGGTGCCAGCAGCCAACAATATTCTCCAAATAAACTTCTTTGTTCTGAATTTGAATGTAATTTGGTTTCCCATTTAGGTTTCCTCACAGAAAATACACTTTCTATCAGTGTAAATGAATATATCAGTTCCCTTTTATTCATGCATTTGATAAATATTTTTGAGCCTCCAATGTGCCATGCACTGAAATATACACGCAGTATAGAGCATTAAGTGACAGACATGGTCCCTGAGCTCACAGTTCTCAAAGTAATGGGAGGGATGTAAAATAAAGAAGGAAATAAAGAAACAGTATTCTTTTTTATTATTTATTGTCTCAAACCAACTTCTCTCCCTACCCAAACCCCTACTTCACATCATAACAGTTATTATATATATAATCTTTATATCTCTATATTATTATCTAATATATATACATAAACAATCATATTTATCTACACATGTATATAACCTATTAATTGGGATAATACCTATAAGCACTTAGCTGCATCAGGCACATAGTTATTGCTCAGTGACTGTTTTTATTATTATCATTATTTCCTGGAGATATCCTTGTGTTAATGGTGTTGTACCAAATAAAGATTATTTTAGGTCTTGGTTAGGCTGGTCTCCCCTGTAGGGATGGAGCCTCCTGGTGTTAGATGTCACAGAAAGAGGAAGGTGTCTCTTGGAAACTGGGTATCTCTTAGGCAGGGGAGGGGATGTCGTGGGGGGATCTTTGCTCTCTTTCTTTACCTAACTCTTTCATGCCTAGATTTCAAGGACTTGAACTTGTGTTTCCACAATCTAGTTGATCTGAATCCTCGAGGGAGCCTTTATGAAAAGACGCTTGAGGACTGGGCGCAGTGACTCATGCCTTTAATTCCAGCATCTGGGGAGGCCAAGGCAAGAGGATCACTTGAGCCCAGGAGTTTGAGGCTGCAGTGAGCTATGCTGCCACCACAGCACTCTAGCCTGGGTGACAGAGTGAGACCTTGTCTCAAAAAAAACAAAAAAACTTGAACCCAAACCTGGGGGAATCGTAACACAATAAGCCTGGGGTGAGTGTGTTTAGGACACTTGTAAACGGCAGCGAGGGTTAAAGACTTTAAGAAAGAGGCAGGCCCAGATCAATCCACTCCACATTCCTACTGACAATTCTCAACTGAAGCATGCAGAGAGAACCCGGCAAGCCACATTATCCAACTCCTGTCATTCTCCACAGCATTGCTAAATCTAATCAAAGATTGGGTTTCATACCCTTCCTGCCCAGAATAAATGACTGAGAAGTTACGGCAGTGACAGGGAGGCAGCCAGAGACCTTCCACTATGGAAGGAGATGCGAGGCTGCCCCTTCCCAAGCAGAGAGTCACATCCCACAGCCTATCCAGAGGCGCAGGAGAGGGCAGAAGGAGTCACTGGACGAGGGCTTCACATTCACAAAGCAGTTTATTGGGTTTGGAGTTACAGAGATGCACTGACAAGATCGAGTATTTAAGCTATACCACAATTTTTGTAATATTGAATTGGCATTTCTTTTTCGCTTAACATACTGAGAGAATTTTTGAAAATGTTTTTATTGCAATGCATTATTATTACAACATTAGCATTCTTGTTTTTATTTCAGTATAGCTATGTGATTTAGAGAAAATTACTTAACCACTCTGAACTTCAGTTTCTTCATCTATAAAAATGGATCAATGATAGAATTCATCTCAGGAAATTGTTGTGAGGATTAAATGAGGTAGTGTATTTAAGACATTGAGGCTGGCAGGTGATTAAACCTCCAATAAATTTTACCTGTTATTGGTAGTAGTAGTGATTTTTGAGGTAGTAGTTAAACCACAAAATCCAGGCTCTGAATTTGTCATGCTCAGAGTCTGACCTCAAACTAGAGTGACTTCACCACCCCATGCTAGTCAGCAGGTATCCTTTTTAAACATATTTTTCAAGTCTTTAGCAAAAGACTTTAACAGCTTCTTTATTTAGTTCTCACAAATTTCAGGTTAATTTTTTTCTAGGTATAAGATTGAATAGATTAAATAGATACACAGACAGATAATCAACAGTGGAAAGTTAAAAATATCATAATTTGAATGCTTTGGGTTAGCATGCCAACTTTCACTTTTCCATTCCTCCAACAGATATTTATTGAATGCTTGTTACACACCTGACATTTTGCTAGATGCAGTAGATTTGACACTCAGCAAAGCCACGCATGCTCCCTGCACTCCTGAGCCTTCCAAAATGGAATATTCTGGATGAAATCCATGTGGCCATAATATATCAAGGCAGGCGATCCACAAGATGCATTTCTATCCCACTGTATAAATCCTTTATGTTTCTCCAGCAACTAACATCAAATGATTTCTAGTCCTAATTTTCCTGGGTATAAATCACTCCAAGAGGAAATTTCTCATGTTTCAGAGATTATGTATTCAGGTTTTGCCGAGCATCATTCATCACTGCAGTGGGAAATTTATAAAAGGTTATTCTGGGACATAGATTCTTAGTGTCAATAATCACTTAAGAAGTCATCCAGGCCACCATCACTCCCAGTGAGGGAATGCCCCCACTTCTATGTCTCAGAAGTGTCCCTCCAGCCACAGAGAAATACATTTACCTGCATTTACCTTACATTTACCAAAAAATCATTGCTCTCAAAAAGTAGCTTTGCCCTGATGGCGTCATGCTAATTACTTGGAATGACTTGCCCTGAGTGAACATATTATCACAAAATGATAAATTTCTTCAGGCTGACATTTATCATTTCCCATACCCTGGTCAGGACCTCAGTGGGCTTCCTCAGTCAACTCTTCCAAACAAATAAAATTAGATTCATGACATTTGAACAGCATGATTTCAGTCATCATTTAGAAGAAAGTGGTGCAAAAGATTGCTCAAAAAACTAAAATAAAATAAAAACAATTACATCCACAAGTCCGGCCTCCAGCCAATCCAAAAGATACTTAAAATAAGTCATATGCTGTGTAGGTACAGACACACACATACATAATTTGTAAACTAAGTTGAAGCAAAGAATAGCATTTAGAAAATTTTAAGTCTGATTCAGCTCAAATTAGGAGAGAGAAGATATTGAAAAAAATGTTCAATGAAAGCAATTGGGGGATATTTGCTAGAATTACAGAATTCAAAAATGAACACAAAGCCATGATTCAGGGCCTAATTGCTCCTTGCAACTGCGCTAGACCATCTCTAAATTCTCCTTTGTCAAAACCTCCAGTAAAGAGTCTTAAAGGAAGAAAGTTTGGGAGGAAATGAAACGAACTATTTAGTACTGAATGACTTTACTTTCAAAGAAATCTCCATGTGCACTTTTAAAAAGACAGTCTCTATCCTGCGAGCATAAATATGTGTTCCGTAAACCTTTAGTTTGTGTTATTAGAAAGCACTTAATTTTATCATGTCATTTGAATTTTTTTCCATTTACTCACAATCTCAATAAGGTGATAATCATTAAACCAAACATAAAGATAAACAGAAGTTCCCAAATGCAAGAACCTATTAACTTTTTGCATCTAATTTGGGTTTTCATTTTACCCTGCAATGTAGACATTTAAACACCAGAGGACAGTGTGTGAATGAAAACAAAGTTCAATTACTATTCATCTAATTCATTTACTTACTACATCAAAGTAAAAGTCTTAATTTTAAGTACTTTCCCCTTCCAAAGACATTTTATGTCATTTCATGCTTCAGAAATTAAAAGTAGAGGTGAATAGAAATGTGAATCATGAGACCAACTAATCAAGTTAATTTGAATCATAATGGAAATTAGAAAGATTAATTTCATAAGCAATCATTAATAATGGAAGCTCTCATGTACGAATAATCAAAGCTTTAAGTATTATATGGTAATTAATTCATTACTATGGGTTACATATTTTAAAATAGCTCAAATCTTCCTTGCTTTGGTGTGCTTATTAATAGCAATCCTGAGGGAAGAAAAGCTAAAAGGTTTCTTTATAAACGTTTTTTGTATGTGTTTTTAAATGGGCAAGAGAGAAAGTTGAATTAAATTCTGCAATGAATAGGCTTGCTCATTGGTAACTCATCTTCAGCCATGGAAGAAGTCAATTGTTAGCCTCTGTGAAAGAGAAAAGAATTGTGCTATTGATGAACAGATGGCCTAAGGTGGATTATTTTATTGTCCACCACTGAAACTATATTTTGCGTATGTTTAATTTCATTAAAAAATGCATTTGGTTTGGAGCTTGTTTGGGAAAGTGGTCTTGTCTTACTATTTACTACAATATACATTCAAAATTAGCTGAATAGTTATATTTCTCATTTGCAGTGCCCCTGTACTTTCCCATATTCAAATTTATATGCAAACACTTGCCATTATAAGTCATCTATGCAAAAATCAAGACACAATTGGACTTGGAACATACTTTGAAACATTACTTCTCATCTTGAGGAATATTTTAGTATTGTCATTAAACAATGAAAACAATATATACAGTATGATAGTATATATTAACGGTTTCTTACGATGATGAGATCTCTAGAATATGATAGATTCCTAGCACATGTTGAAAGCATATCTTATATAAACCTTCTCATAGATATATAGATCTGACCTTGTTTTCTGTATTTCCTTCTTCCATTTTGCTGAGTTTTCTAGGTGATCTGGGTTTGCCTGGGTCTTATTAATACTTTGACTACCATATTGATTTCTGTAATGCTAACTGTATTCATCCCTTCAGTCAACAAATACTGGTGTCCCACACATTCTAGCCACGCTTTCTGATACTGGAGACATTGTGGCAAATGAGACAGGCCAGATCTGAAGAAAGAGTTCTAGGAAGAGGCTTGCAAAGACTGTTTCACTAAGAACCTAAGAGAAAGCTATTACAACTGACCCACTCAAGTGAATGGAGAAGAACGTGATAGATGCTATCAGATACCACAGGGTCTTGGCAGGCTAGATAAGCGTCTTGGGATTTACTCTGACCACAATGGGAAGCCACCAGAGTTTTTTAAGCAGGGAAATGATTTGACCTGATTCCCCATTTAAAGTATCACTCTGTCAAGGAGGCGAGTGGCAGAGGCCATGGCAGAAACAGGATGGAGGTTGGAGCAGGATGGTAACAGTGAAAAGGATAGGAAGTAGACAGACGCAGGACATATTTGAAGGTCAGAGTGACAGACAGGGACTTCCTGATGGATTGGCCATGGAGGGTGAGGGAGAGAACAGCGTCAAGGGTGGCTCCGAAGTTTTTGGCTGAGGAACCTGGTGATGGAGAAGCCTGGGTGAGAAGCAGGTTTGCTTGGGGTGAGAAGTTGTTTCGGCCATGATAAATTTGGGGTGCTTATTAAATATCCAAGTAGAAAAGCTGAGTTGGCAACTGGATGTAGGAATCTGAAGCTCAGAGAAGAGGTCGGAGCCAGATAGCTAGATATAGATCTTCATGAAACTTATCAACTAATGGGAAGAGAGAGAGATTAAGCAAATAATGTAAGTAGGAGGTCTTCTGAAAAAGAGAGTGCAATGGGAGGAGAGCCACATTTAAATTGAGGGAGTCAAGACAGCCTCTTTGAGAGATGAAGGCTCTGAAGAGTAGCGACTTCTTTAGCAGTGTCATATGTAAGGGCTAATGATCTTAGATTACAGACTGGACCTTTACCTATAAAACGATAATTGCTCAGGGAGATAGATTCCTAATTACATGTACTTTTTTATCCGTAGCAGCACCCTAGATCACTTTGCCACCAATTACAAAGATCATCCCTCATAAATATTATATGGAACATATGCTCCCACAATGGTTGACAACCAAGGAACTAAGCCCTGCTTGTCAATGCTTTTATTTTTCTCTTGTTTATAACTCTTTGTAGAAGAAATAGGGAGAAAGAGGGGGGAAACTGCAACAATGAATAATGAATGGTGTATATTGAATGATATATATTGAAGTACCCTATGCCATACCTTTAACCTCTCCCTCACACACCTCTCAAAATTCCAAGTTTTCTTTTCTATTCTGAATATCCATTCTTATCATAAATTAAATCCAATACATCAAACTTCCATTTCCAATTTCTCTTCCTCCCTTTGGAAGACATAAGCAAAATTCTTACTGTAGTCTACGTCATATTGGCCACAGGTAACAACACTCTCATGCGGCAGGAATTACAAAAGAACAACTTGCTAAGCCTTATCTGCCACATAATTCATTATCAGAATTCTTAATCTTTGTCCTCAGGAACAAGAAGTTTGTACTTCAGGGAAAAAAATAAAATAACCTTCCAAATACTAGTTCATAGCTCCCCTTTAAAACCCAAACTTGGTGATGCTAAGACTGCCATTTTCAAACAGGCTTACTTTACCTAAGCTGCTCCTCACTCAGAAATTAATGAATGCACACACACACACACACACACACACACCAAATACAAAAATACACATAAAATGGACTAAACAGTATGTATGCATTTTTAGGTTTTGGTTTATGCTGCCCCGAGACACTGTCACGAAGGAATTAGGTGAACAATAACAATATTGTGGGTGCAGTTGTTTTTACTGAGTATATTGAAGCGAGTAGTTTGTAGCCTCGAATTCTAGCAAAGCTACTTACACCCTTTCTCGCTGGTAACCAAATAATTTTTTCATTATCTATTGGTTTTCCAAACCATAAAAATTTGGCTATTTACAATTTCTTTTCTGTTTCAAAAGATCACACCCTAGCTCTGGACTGGATCATTCCCAGCCATTCCTCTGGCTTCTCCCTTCCGTCTGACTCGAGTCTCCAGACCCTGCCTGACACAAGCCTTCCTGCCCAACTCCATCAGATTGCACTTCCTAAATATCTCCTCGATTATGTCACTTCCACACTCAAAAATTTTGATTGTTTGCTATTTCTCCATGAAATCCAAACTCCTAAAAGAGACACCAGCTGGCGTCTCGCTTCTCTCATACACGGACCTTACGGCCCAGCTAAGCCCAGCTGCCCACCGAGCTGTGCCGGACTTGAGAACTTTCCCTCCACATCTTTGTGGAAGTCTTAGGCTTCCTTTAAGGTCCAACTTAAATGCTATCCTCAAGATGATCTCCCTGATCATCAGTTCTTCAAAACTCTCTTACATTCTCTGTAGCTATTGGTAGATGGCCCACAGAGTGACAGCTATTAGGTGCCATGTGCTGTTGCCTTTTAAAGCCTGTATTTGTGTAGTTGTTTTTAATCTTTCCCACTAGAATGTAGTAAGCCAGCCTCTGTCTCTTTGTTCATCATTCTGTACCCAAGGTATAGCACAGTACCTGGCCCAGAGCAGGTGCTCAATGAAGATTTGTTAGCCCGAATTACAAAGTTGTCTGAAATTCTAATAATGACATTAAGTTTATACTGAAGAATAGCTGTTTTTAAATTATTGACATAGACATAGTGATCCTTCCTATTTCCTCTCTTAACACATCTCTTATTGATTAAGATATTTCTTGTGATTTATGCTGTGCATTTTTACATTTGCTTACTGTTGTCATGCAATCCATGAGAACAAGCAGGCAGTCTGTTTTAATAAAAAGAGAAGCATGCTTGGGAGGTTTTTTGGACAGACCCCTGGCCCCACTCCCCAGTAAAGCAATGGTTCAGCAGTGGAGACCACCTGCTTTTCCATCTTCAGGCAGTCTATTTCCACCCACTACAAGACTCAGCTTGGACCAGGAGAGCTACTTCAGTTTTCTTGAGGGTCTCTAGCCAATAATGTCATCCACAATGTCTTTTAAAAGCCTTAAATGGAATAGGCATAAATTAACTAGCACCCAGGCATTAACGGTTCTGCAAAACCAAGTTAGCAGAGCCACGGCAGCCAAGCTCATGATGTGCACACGAGAGATGCTGTCATCTGCGTGCCTTTGCACAGCTCCCCACAAAGGACTGCTAGTGTCACATCCGCCCAAAGTGAAACGATGATGTGAGATTCTAGTGGAGATCTGCCCTCTTCTTCCTCTCCTTTCCCCATCCTCCCTCCCTCTCTGTCATCGAGGACCACGTTGTCCCCACTCATAACTATCAATGACATCAGTGCCCACAAGGAAGCAAAGGTCCAATAGCTCTCCTGTATTCTTTATTTTTCTACAAAGATGGCAGGGTTTACGTGGCAGCAAAGGATAACAAGCTGGGGCCCAGATCCAGATTTGTGAATTTTGAAAACAAGAGATTATAACACAGTGTCCATCAGAAAAAAAAATATTACAATTGTGTCAAGCTTTGAAAAAGAAGTAGCCCTTGATGCGGTGATTGTTGGAGAGCTCCAACAAGGAGACACCCGTAACAACAGAGTCCTGAGGGAATGTGATCGGCTTTTAATTGAGTAAATACAATTCATGGATTTTTCAAATCTTTTTCAACGTGCCCATTACCTTCTTTTTTTTTTTTTTTTTTTTTGAGACAGAGTCTCGCTTTGTTGTCCAGGCTAGAGTGAGTGCCTTGGCATCAGCCTAGCTCACAGCAACCTCAAACTCCTGGGCTCAAGCGATCCTCCTGCCTCAGCCTCCTGAGTAGCTGGGACTACAGGCATGCGCCACCATGCCCGGCTAATTTTTTTTTATATATATATCAGTTGGCCAATTAATTTCTTTCTATTTATAGTAGAGACGGGGTCTCGCTGTTGCTCAGGCTGGTTTTGAACTCCTGACCTTGAGCAATCCGCCCGCCTCGGCCTCCCAAGAGCTAGGATTACAGGCGTGAGCCACAGCGCCCGGCCTCATTACCTTCTGAGAGCTCAGCCTTTACCGCTGTTGCCGTGGACACGCCTGCTGCACTCCCCACACAGGAGGGAGGGATGCTCTGCCGCTCACCCCGGCAGCCGGCCCTCCACCCGCACACCTTCGTAAAACATTCAGACACTTCTCTGCTCAATCACATGCGCACATACGACTGCGCAGAAACTCTCCTAACCAGACGCTATTGCAAATAACCTCAATGGCACTATTATGACAGACTAGGAACAAGGCATGGGGGCTCAGCCAGAATTGTGTAAGAGGCTTTTGGCAATAAAAAGGACTCTGGCCTGTCTTGGAGCCAGGAGTGATTATTGCATTAATAATCGCTATCATTTATTAAATTCCCACCAGGCGCCAACTGCTTTATGTATGAAATAATGATGAGAGGTAGCATTTATTGAGTTGTTCATTATATGCTAGGTATTGTTATGGACTCATTACATGCATTTTCTCATTTAATCCCTACCCCCACCCCCAGCTACACTATGGGGTAGATACTAATTTTTTAGCAGCCGTTGATCTAGAAGGAAACTGAGGTGCAGAGAGATTAAATAATCTGCCAAGGTCACACAAGTAGTAAACGCTGGAGCTGGGACATGAAGCCTGGAAGCCCGACTCCAAAACCACACCCATAACCATTCTGTCACCTTATGTCCTCTGTTCAGGCACTTTTAATCCTCATGACTACTCTACTTTTATACCCACTTCACAGATGGGGAAACTGAGGTTCAGAGATGTTAATTAATATAGTTAGTAGCTGGGGTCCCCCCTCAAGTTCACCAGACTCCAAAACCTGGCTCCTGAGCACAGAGCTCTCTCACTACAGAAACCTCAGTGGCTGGCTGGCTGGAACAAAGTGTTACCTCACTGAATTTTCTTCAAGAGCTACCACCTTCTCCCCTCCCCATTTTCTACCCCCTTTTCATCTCTAACTCTCATTGAGGCCCATGTCCACCGCCATCCACCCCAGCCCTCCCATCATAAAACTCTCCTTTGTCTCCTTCCTAGAGCCTCTAAAAGAGAACTAACAATTTAGCCCTTTTACTTTTTCCTGCTATAATATAGCACTTTAGAGTGATGAGTCTGCTGAAAATGCAAATCTCCGTCCCCAAATGTAATGGCTCTGATGAGGAAGGCTGGGTGGGGTCCAGGGATCTACCCTTTTCAGGAAACACCCCGTGATTCAGATGTGGGCAGCCCAGCACTAGTCCAATATGTCACCACCTTCTGGCAACAGCTTGGCATCGTGGAGAGGGATTTTCTGGTGTGAATTTCAGGTCAGGACAAGTGAGATATTTTAGAGCAGAAAGGCCTTTGTTTTTTGTGTGTGTGTTTTTTTTTTTCTCCTGCCATATATAGATCAGATTTCGGTATACATTTTCTTTACATATATTTTAAAGCAAGGATCTTTCAAATACTCTTCTCTTGTATTAAATTTAAAGGATTGGTATTTTAAAAAATTGAACAAAATTAAAACCTCAGATTTATTAGCACAAAACTTAATATCAATATCTCTTTTTTTGGTCATTAAATATATTCATACATCACACGTGAAATAGGCAGTGTTGGAGTCCGTCCTTCCTTTCATGCTGTTACCTGAAACCAGACTCCTTTCTCAGGTGTTTCACAGGGTGTATCCTGAGGAATAAGACAGTTTCTTGATCAATATCCTAAAAGTTAAGTTTTGAAAGACTAGAGCATTTTTCTCTATGGTATTTCCACGAACTTTCTTCCAGTAATATGCAACATGAGAAAGCTAAAAATACTAATGATAAAAAAATACACAGAGGCCGGGCGTGGTGGCTCACACCTGTAATCCTAGCTCTCTGGGAGGCCGAGGCGGGCGGATTGCTCGAGGTCAGGAGTTCGAAACCAGCCTGAGCAAGAGCCAGACCCCGTCTCTACTATAAATAGAAAGAAATTAATTGGCCAAATAATATATGTAGAAAAAATTAGCCGGGCATGGTGGCCCATGCCTGTAGTCCCAGCCACTTGGGAGGCTGAGGAAGAAGGATTGCTTGAGCCCAGGAGTTTGAGGTTGCTGTGAGCTAGGCTGACGCCACGGCACTCACTCTAGCCTGGGCAACAAAGCGAGACTCTGACTCAAAACAAAACAAAATACACAAAAAGTGGAGCAAATAAAGGATGAATTCTTAAGGCTAAGAAGGTTGAACATTTTGAACTGTTAGACATCATACAAAGGATGAAGAGAGCCATCCTGTGGGGACTTACGAGTTGGCAAGGACAACCATAGTATCATAAATAAATTAAGCTAGAATAAATACTAGTGTATATCCTCCCTCTTTTATTAACATTTTGTTTAAGAGTGAAGAGCTTTCTCACAAAATTCTTATTAGTAATAAATTCCCTTTGCTACCACGATGACCTCATAGTTTTAAATGTTCAGTTATTTTTTTAGCCAACTTTGGATATGTTCTGAAGGTTTTATCTGAGCTCTTTTTTTTTTCCTGATACTGTACTCCTCTGGTTGACATTTGCATAGTCGTTTGCATAATGTTATTCCTGATAAAGCTCTGGTTCTCTGAAGAAGAAAATTAGCAATTATTATTTTGCCACAGAATGAATGATAGCTCAGAATGTTAGCTACCAACCTCGTTTAAAAACTTTTGAAACAGGGCATAAAAATAATATGAAGACGTGTAGGATTTAAAAAATTACCATCCCATCAAGCACGGCACGGGCTCCTCTTTCAGTGATCAATGGTGTCCAAGGACGGTCTGGAGGGAGGGGTGGAGGGGCCGAGTCGTCAGTCGCTAGAAAGGCAAAAGGAGCAGGCAGATTATTCCGAGCAAACCATTTAATGAGGGCTTTGTGAGCGTGGAGGACTGCCGTGCTGTATGACAGCTGGCACTTAAGAGTCCCGTTATTAAGGCAACGTAATTCTGTCCATCTGCGAGCTCGGGAAAAGGGCAGTAATGGCCCACTATGGCCCAGAGCAACACTTGGCTCTAATTACAATTTTCCCTGATGGAAAGACACTATGTACGTATATGCTACACACTCCCATACACGCACCCATTGTCATTTAGTGACAAGGGAGGAGTTTTTATAATCTCAACACTTCTTTTAAATGACTCCACATCTTCTCATGGCCATTAGGAGAGGCCCCTCTTGTTCCTAAGAAAGAAGTGCCCAGCTGCGCTTCCTCCCCAGGGCAAGGGTAACAGCAAATCAAGTCCTGTCAGCAGCGGGGCTGCCGCAGGCGAGGGGTGCGGGAGAGGGCTTCCAGCAAAAGCCAATCGGTATCATCTCACACATCCAAAATATTAAACAACCTTAGCATTCTTCAGCGGGTGGAAAAGGCCAAGGATCACCAATGCTGATTTATTTATGGGGTGATAGCAAACTCTGTAATAAGAGGACTCTTAAAAATAAATTTAAATTTTGTCTTATTGCAGAATATTTAGAACATGAAATGAAAAGAAAAATCTGTAATTCCATTACCCAGAGATAAACAATAGTACCTTGATAATGCATCCTTTTAGTTTATGTGACATATATATATACATATGTATATATATATATATTTGTTGAATATATACTAGTACGATACCGGTTTATAACCTGCTCTTTTCCACAAAATAATATTCTGCTAACATATTTTCCTGGTTATTCATTATTGGACTGTACAACATTATTTTTAATGGATGCCTACTATTTCAATTATAAGAATGTACCACTTTTCATTTAACTAGCACCGTAACATTGGACTTTTAGGTTGTTTCAGGTTTTTTTGCTATTATGTGTACTCTTTCTTAAACATAAAAAGAAATGATCAGCCAGCCATGTTACTATGAAGTAATAGTCATACTTCTGGTATCTCATTGATTGAAGAAATTTCTAGAAACAAAAGCCTGTTATTAATTTAGTAATGCTTTTCAAAAGATTATTTTATTAATTACAATAGCATCTATGCACATTTAACAAGTAGTCCTACATCCACAGAGGTATAAAACCTATTCAGCATCCATATGTTTCCCTCATACCCTGTGAAATTATGGAGGGTCTCTGGGGGTCTCTGGCTCACAGATGGGAAAGATTTGGTTACAATACTTATCTGGGAAGGATGTTCCATGCATAGGTACAGAGAGGTAGGCATTAACATTTCCTCAGATTTTAGAACCCAGTGATATTGGCCCCTTCAAATGAAGGCAGACATTAATTTGTTGTGATTGGTCTGTATCTGTTTTATGCAATGTTTAAGAAAATTCCAGACCTCAAGTCAGAAATTGCAATTCTAACTGGACACGTCATATACAAGAAGGAAATAGAAGAAGCAAGCATTAAGCCCTGGTTATGAGCCAAGTGCCCAGCTTGATGTTTTCATGTATATTAACACAGGGCCTTACATCTGTTTGTCTTAACAGCTGATGTTCAAGGTCAATATTTTGCATTAAAAAAACTGAAAAGTTTGTGTCTACTAGGAAAATTCATCTATAGCCAATTTTGAAAAAATAAAGAAGTAAGCTAGCCTCATAAGGAAGACTCGTAACCTGCATCTTAACTCTTACCAAATGATGTAAAGGGAAGAGGAAAATCAATTTTGGAGGTGGAAAACAACCACACAAATATGTTTTCATTGTCCACACCATTTAAACTCAGCTCATTACATTTATTTTGAGATTTCAACACATTTTATGTGATTTCACTACTTAAAATTCAACATGACAACTCACTGACTATTTCAGCATTTAGTTATTTATAGGTACATAATAAAAATTAAGTACTTGTCCAAACCTACTCAAATGAATTTGTAACAATTGCACAAATATCTCTCATTATCATCCAAAGTAGCAGGCCTATAAAATTTCATTATATGTTTTTTGAATTGGAATAGAATATAATTCATGATAAAGTTTTTAAGAATTCAGATTTAGATAAAATATATTTTCAAAAACATAAAAATGCGTATGATACTTGAACAAAAACGATACATAAACTATGTCCAGTGTCATTACATTTATTTTTCATTATATCAATGCAACCTAGGTGTTCATTGATATCTCCTGCTTTTTTTTTTTTTTTTTTTTTTTTTTTTTGAGACAGAGTCTCGCTTTCTTGCCTAGGCTAGAGTGAGTGCCGTGGCATCAGCCTAGCTCACAGCAACCTCAAACTCCTGGGCTCAAGGGATCCTCCTGCCTCAGCCTCCCGAGTAGCTGGGACTACAGGCACAAGCCACCATGCCCGGCTGATTTTTTATATATATATATATATATATATATATATATATATATATATTAGTTGGCCAATTAATTTCTTTCTATTTTTTATGGTAGAGACGGGGTCTCGCTCAGGCTGGTTTTGAACTCCTGACCTTGAGCAATCCGCCCGCCTCGGCCTCCCAGAGTGCTAGGATTACAGGCGTGAGCCACCGCGCCCGGCCGATATCTCCTGCTTTTAAGATTTAAATAAAATTGTTTTTGCCCCTTTCCAAATCCCATGGGAAGCTTAAGGCCATCTCCAAAATTCCCGTGCCTGCTGGGGTCTACTTTGTCACCATCACTTGTGGTGGCAGGTTTCTTCTTCTATCAAACTTGACCTCATGCAAATGTCCCCATGCACAGTGCTTCTCCATCTTCCTCTGCACAAATGCAAATGTGCAATTCAGACATTTTAATTTTCCCCAAACACTTACAGGAGGCATTAGGGTATGAGGCAAGACAACACAGATTTGGAGCAACCAAAGAGGATCATATATTTAATATATCAGCAACGCAAGTTCAAACGAAGTTGCTTGTGAAAGTCCTTTGACTGCCCCACCATAGGGATTTCTCATATTTAATTCAGGCAGTAGCTTCCTGCCTGGCAGTTCTGCTCTCTTCACATTTCCTCTCTTCCCTCCCCTCTCTTCTCTTCCCAGAGCTGCACTCCTGTTCCTTTCACGTGGACGGTAATTTCACTGTCTCTGTGCTGTTTCCTTCTAATGTGCCCTGGAGCCTCATTATCTGTATACTAGAGACTATTAAGTACTTTTCCTAAACAACTACAACTGCAATTTCATTCTAACACCTTCCTCTCTCCCCCCAAAGTGCACGTGCACACACACATACATAAATACACACATAGGTAGTGTGGTATATATTAACATTTTTTTATTATATAAAATTACTATTATAGTCAGAGAACATCATTTAAAACCTATTTTGAAATAAAAACTTCATGGCCTTTCTTCTCTTTGTTGGTCTAGAAACTGATGGCAAAGTTGCTTGGGGAATGTCCATTGTTAGAATGAATGTAAACTATCAGTAATAAACACTATTTATTCTTTATAATTCCCTAATGTCAAGAGAGTCAAACTCTTCATAATATTTCTTTCTTCTTCTTCATCCTCTTTTTAAATAAGGGGAGTTCCACTCAAAGTGCCTATAGGTGTTGGGTTATTTCTGCCAAGTTACATTCCAAATGGTTGAGATGGGGTCTGGACTATAAATAGGATCCTTGAAAGAAATGGCTTTCAAAAAAGAAAACATATGTACATATACTCACATATTCCAAATCACATGTAGCAGGCACTTCTGGTTGCTAACACAATAGCCATCCTCCCATCACCCTTTTTAAAATAATGGCAGAGCCCCTATTTTATTCTTGAGGCTATCCCTTTCTCGTGTGATTCAAGGGTAAATCTTGATTAGTCTAAGCCAATTACGGTGGTACAATTTCCCTTTCTAGTGCATTTTAAGCATGGGCATGTGATCTAGTTCTAGCCAATAAGCTATGAGAAAATATCTACTGCAAGGCTTAGAAACTGGTTTCTTTACTCTTAAAAGAAAATAAAAAAGCCCAAAGAAGCAAGAATCCCTTTTTCTGCTGGATGTTTTCATGTCTATAGATTATACCTGGAGCTGCAGCAGCCATATTGTGATAATGAGTACAGCAAGGTAGGATGAGACTGATCCTAAGATGAGATGGCAGAGTGAAAACACAGGCAAAAAAACCTAAATCTTTGATGAAATAATTTTATCTTTGAATTAATCTTTGAGCTGCTTCAGCACTTACTTTTTCTTGGAAAAAATAAATTGCCCTTCTTATTAAGCCAGTTGAGTTTGGATATTTTGACTTCTTGTGCTCAAGCATCCTGGTATACTGTGTACGGCCCATTGACTAAAAACAAAGCCCTTTGAACACAGTATTCACAATGTGTTAGTGTGAGCTGCTATCTCAGGGGCTGTCCTTTTCATCTACATGTTTAAAGATAACCTGGCCTCTTGGCCAGGCGGGCATGGTGGCTCACGCCTGTAATCCTATCACTCTGGGAGGCCGAAGTGGGCAGATCATTTGAGCTCAGGAGTTTGAGATCATCCTGACCAAGAGTGAGACCCCATCTGTACTAAAAAAATAGAAAGAAATTAGCTGGACAACTAATATATATATATTTTATATGTGTGTGTGTGTGTGTGTGTGTGTGTGTGTGTGTGTGTGTGTAAAATTAGCCAGGCATGGTAGCACATGCCTGTAGTCCCTGTTACTCGGGAGGCTGAGGCAGGAGGATTGCTTGAGCCCAGGACTTTGAGGTTGTTGTGAGCTAGACTGACACCATGGCACTCTAGCTCGGGCAACAGAGTGAGACTCTGTCTCAGAAAAAAAAAAAGATACCTGGCCTCATTCACCAGCCACTCTAGAATCATTGGGTGTTTACGGTGCCTTCCTGGCAATTAATAATAGCTGTTTCGGCTCAGAAACGTCACCACTAGACCCTATGTGGTTTCCTTCCTCCATTGTACCTGACAGTTTCAGGAAGAAGAAGAGTGCTATGGAGGGGGTGTGTTGGTAACATCACAAGAATGGCTTCCCTAGCCTCAGGGCCAAATTTATGGGGAAAAGAATCACCGAGGCAATCAAGGTTCTGCAATTTGATGGAGATCACCAACAGTGGCCATTCTGTCTCTTGTATGCAGACCTAAATTCAATTCAAAGATAGCAGAATGACATTTTCTAGGAAATTGACAAAGACGCCATAGTGAGTATTTAAAAGACTGACTTGTTTCAAAAGCGCCTCTGTTACCCTACTCTTTCTTACTGTCCAGCCCCAGGGGTTTCCGGATCAGCAATGCAGCTTTGTCACGTCATGTTCATGCTGGTTTGTAATATCTGTCTCACTAGCACCCGGCAATCCATGGTGTGGGTGTAGCTAGAAGCAGTAATGAGCAACCATGACATAAGGCACCTTCCCACCTCCTGAGTGCCTGGCCCCAACCCCCCTCTTGTGGCATGAGGAATGTCTCCCTGTTATTAATCAAAAGTATCCCCTGTTTCAAAGTTTAATTTAACCTTGCAAATAATTATAAAATATGATCTACCCTACATTATTTACAAGCTGATTATCCTTCAAAATATCACAAAAGGAAAAAAAAAACCTCTATGGATTATTAACATATCTCTCAGCTCATTTGCTGAAGGGCAAAATTTGGGAGAGCAATTTAATGTGTGCTTCTGTTAATCTTTGTTCCTAAGTCTCCATTTAGGATCATTGATATTAATCCAATTTAAACCTCAGCAAATGATTGTGTGACCTTAACCTCTTTAAGCCTCCTAGTAAAATTAGACTAATAATTGTATAGCCAAGAGTAAGTGAGATAATTTAGGTGAAGCGCTTGGCCTAATGCTTGGCAAAAAGCAAGCGATCAATAAATATTATCTATTGTCGTCGTGTGTTATCGTTGCTAACAATTCTACAAAGAACTTTGAAGTTTGCCCAAAGAGACATAAATTTAGTTTTACCATGGTCCTTCTTTACCTTCCTTAACCATAAAATGGAGAAGAAATTGAGCCTCACAGTAAAGAATTAAGAGATTTTAAACTAATGCTAAATCTTTAAGCATTAGATTTCACTGACACAAATTTGATACCATAAAGTGTTCCATTTTAAGTTTATTTCAAGATACTTGTTCAGTTCAGAAAATTAAAGCTTTTTTTTTTTTTGATAATTATAGCAATGCTTCCTTTTCTCATGCAAAGAAAGACAAAGGAAAAACACGAAACAAGGTGGCCCCCTAAGTTTCACTCTTATTTTACTAAATACTATATAAGCAAGAGGTGAAATTAATTCCACAAGGGGGAGACAGGTTCATGCTAAATTTCCTCAGGGAAAGCAAAAAAGAGTAAAACTAAGATCCTGTTCAAGGACTTCTTGAAATTTCCAAAAAACATTTAGGTTTAGTTTTAGGTTTAGGTTTTCTTAAAAGGGGTCAGTTTGTATGCTCTTCCCGTTATATCTCACACTCGATAGACTATTATGGAAAAGAGTCCTGTCCAGAGAGAGCTAGAAATTGACACCTGGCTCCCAGGTGGACCTTTCAAAAAAGGCGTTTGCTCCTCCAATCTGACATGTGACACTCGGTCCCACCAACCATCTCTTTCTGCTGGCAACCGGTGTTTCTCTCCTTCATTCCTGATCTCCCTGGGGCAGCCGGCCCCCTCTCCTTCACCCTGGGGCCTGGAGTCAAGGCCAGCAGCAAGGGAAGAAGGGAAGCCGCCGCCCATCTGCCGGCGTGGGACTCCCGGCTGGCGAGGGGGCGCAGAGGCCCCGAACTCAGGACTAGGAGGAGGAGAGACCTGGGTGCAGCGGGATGGAGGAGATGAGCAGTAATGTCCGCTCTGCTCGGCTCAGCCTGCCTGTTTGGCCTGCTCCCCGCAGCTCTGATGCGCTTTGCTCCTGCGTGCCAGAGTGCAGGCGCGCCTCCCCACGTAGGACAGCACTAGTTTGGGGTTCATCCTTGCGGTTCCCAGAAACCTCCCGGCTTCAGGCTGCTGCCCTGTGTGCGTCCCTGCTGAAGGATGGCAAGTCGCATCCTGGGAAAGAGCCCTCCCAACTCAGCCACTGCCTACACATGGGATCTTGGCCTCGGATGCACCATTTGTTCTTTGGGGATTAGAACACTGAGTCTGCAGAGTATCATCAGGATTAAATGAGGTCAGATAAGTCAGTGATTTTCAAATCGTGCCCCGTGGAGCCCAAAGAGTCTGGAAGGACATAATTTGGAGGGGCTCCAGCAATCAGATACCACCCTCTTTACACACAGGTGCGCGCGCACGTGCACATACTCCAACCAGGATAGCTGGTTGGCCATGCATACTGTGTTTCCCCGAAAATAAGACCTACCCGTAGAATAAGCCCTAGTAGGATTTCTAAGTATGTGTGCAACATAAGCCCTACCCCGAAAATAAGACCTAGTGATGGGCGTGGCTACGCAGCCATATCTGTACAACCCATGCATTCCGTCATGGAGCGGTAAAGAAGATGAGCAGCCCTTCTCATCTGCCCCATGAGAGCTCTATTGCTCGACATGAGAGATTGGGGCCAATGGTTCTAAAGGAAACAGAGTCACAAGAAATTCAGGATGGAATTCGGGGTTTGGATAGTTATGATGATGTTCCAGAAGAAGACGACTTAACTATATTTGAATAAATGTAGATTGTTCTGTACTCAAAAAAAAATAACACATCCCCTGAAAATAAGCCCTAGGGTATCTTCTTGAGGAAAAATAAATATAAGACCCTGTCTTATTTTCGGGGAAACACAGTAGGAGAGCTTGACTCTCTCTGGATTAGAAGCCCCCCCTTCCTTCCTGTGTGCTCACACGCTGCTTTAGGGCTGGGGTTTCCAATGACCTGCCTTGACCCTGCCATCTTCAAGCCCAGCTTCCCAGGAGCTGCGAGGGAGTTCGGATCCCCCCAGCCTCACACGTACCCCGCCCCACTCCTTAACCAGACAGGGCAGCTCCACTTCTGCCCGTCTTATGTAATATTATGCGATTCTGAGTAACATTGGAAGGGAGGGAGCAGTCTAATGCTCTCACATGGTTTGAGAAGCCCCTGGCCGAGCACATCTGGAAACACTCGGAGGGGATGAGCCCTAGAGGTGGGGCATGGTGCCCAAAAGGCATGGGGCTGTGAGCAAGAATTGGGTGGGGCTGGGGCTTGCTAGCACAGGGGCTCAAAGTACTTCTCAGTCCCGATACTTACTTGCCAATTGCCTGAGACTGCTTTCTTTCCTGGCTTCTGCAGGCTTCAACAAGAAGGAAGCTGCTAGACTTGAGCCAGAGCGTCACATGGAGCGGGAGCAGCAGCGCCAGCGGGGGATGCAGAAGGCCGGGTGGCAGAGCGCAGCTGCCGCCCACAGCCAGCCCGGCCTCCGACCGCGTGCAGCCGGCTGGTGTGGACAGTGGGTGCCACCGTGAATGACAGAGCCTCCTCCTCCACTATGAAACCCATCACACACCACATTCACGTGCCACGTGTTCCCATGAGTATACCTTGATCAGTGGGCACAGAATTGGTGTGATAAAGCTTGCTCTACCTCCAGGTATTCTTATTGAGTAGTAACGAATTTTGCCTTTTCTATCTATAACTTTTCTGTTATTTACTTTATTTAGATTTAAAATATTTTTTAAAAAATTCAGAATATTATGGGGGTACAAGTGTTTTGGTTACATGGATTGCTTTTGTACTGCTTGAGTCAAACTTGTAAGTGTGCCCATCACCCAGATAGTGTACAGCGTATCCATTAGGTATGATTTCTCCCATCCCCCTCCCCCCTAACTGCATGATTTCCCTTGAGTTTTACTTCAATAAGTGCACATGAGTGCTGTATGGTTAGTTCCAATTTAATAGTGAGTACATGTGGTGTTTGTTTTTCCATTCTTTAGATATTTCACTGAGGAGAATGGTCTCCAGTTCCATCCAGATTGTTACAAAAGGTATTAATTCATCTTTTATGGCTGAGTAGTACTTCGTGGTGTATGTACACCACATTTTATTAATCTACTCATGTACTGATGGGCACTTGGGTTGATTCACATCTTTGCAATTGTGAATTGTATTGCAATAAACATTCTAGAATAGGTGTCTTTTTGATAAAATGACTTTTTTCCCTTTGGGTAACATTTTGATTTAAATTATTTGATTTGTCACCCAAAATATAGAATTATGTCACTCAAAAGGAAGTAACCCAAGTGACCATAAACAGATAAGTTATAAACAAAATGTGTTGGTACACATACATACAATGTTGTGTTATTCAGCCTTAAAAAGGAAGGAAATTGTGACATATGCTACAACATGAATAAACCTTGAGGATATTATGGAATATCCTCATAATATTCCTTATTGTGGAATAAGGCAGTCACAAAAGGACAAATAAAGTATGGCTACATTTGTGTGAAGTACCCAGACTGGTCAAATCCATACAGACAGGAAGTAGAATGATTGTTTCCGGGGTCTGAGAAGAGAAAGGAATGGGGAATTAGTGTTTAATGGGTACAGAGTTTCAGCTTTGGAAGATAAACTTCTGAGATGGATGGTGGTGGTAGTTACACAACGATGTGAATGTACCTTAATATCACTGAACTGTATACTTAAAAATGGTTAGAATGGCAAATTTTACATTATATATATATATATTACCACAATAAAATTGTTTTTAAATGTTTAGTTATGAAATATTTCAAACATACAGAAAAGTACATAAAATAACAGTGGCTTATACAAGCCCCTGGATTTAATAAACACATTTTGCCATATTTGCTTTTCTCTTTTGAAGCAATAAATCATCTTAGATGCAGCTAAACCTTCCCTCCTCACTCCATTCATTGCATTCCTCTTTCTCCTCCTTCCCATGTATATTTTAATATTTTACTGTATGAGAACATGCAATACTGTTTTATGTGATGTTCAAATCTGACAAATGATAATGGCTTTTGCAATTTTTTTTTTTACCCATTGTTTTTTGAGATTTTTCCACATCAATCTGTGCAGTCCATTCATTTTTAAGTCCTGAATACTATTCCATTGTTTGCATCCTCCACTGATGGATATTTAGGTTGCTTCTACCTTTCTGCTGTCACTACATGTGCTGCACTGAACATCCTGTGCATGTCACCCTCAATGCACGTGTCAGAGTGTCTCTGGTGCACAGGCCTGCAGTGGAAACTCTGGGTTGTAAAGGATGCACATTTTCCACTTCACTGGAAATTTTCAAGTAGATCTTTGAAGTGGTTGCACAATTTGAATTCCCACCTTCACTAAAAAACTTCTTGTTTCCACCACTGACCTCACCAAAATTTGGTATTATTACTTTTTTCCCAAAAAACTAATGGGTGTGAAGTGGTATCTCATTGTGAATTTAATTTGCATTTCTCCTCCCTGCGAATAAGTGAGAGTGAACAGGTTTTCACAATTTTACTGTACATTCTAGTTTTTTCTTTGATAAATTGTCTGCTTTTATGTCATAGTTTCCAGAAGGGCAAGGATAGTCCATATTATTCATAGTTGTAAACTCACTATCTAGCCCATTGCCTGGCACATAACAGGTAGGCATAAGCATTTGCTAAATGAATGAACTACCAGGCATTCTGAGAGATGCTAGGTAAAAATATTATTTAAAAATCTTTAATGATAATAGGTACTATAATTACTCCTGACCTTGTGGTTCATGGAGGTTAAATAATTTGCCAAGGCCCCATAGTCAATACATAGTGGAACCCTGGTCTGTCTCATGCCAGAGCTCACACCCTTAATATTATACTACAATATCCTCCCCTGCCCACAAAACTCAGCTGGGAGATAGAACAATAATGAACAAATGCATTAAGAATCCTTGATGCTGTTAACAAAGTCTTTGTTATAGCTCAGCTACTTTATCTTGATTAAATCTCTCGAGAAAATAAAAACGTGTTTCAACGTCTGAAAGTGCATTTGCTTTTGGAAAGTATCAAAGGATTTTATTAATTTGAAGGCCATGTACCAGGTGGAAAAAAATACCCCTATTTAAAACAAAAGCTGATGCCAGCTGCTGCTGCTTCTGGATAATTTTTTTCTGTAGCCCCATACATTTCACCTAGACAGTAAGCTTACACACCCAACTGCCTATGAGGTATCTCTTGATTTCTAAAAGACATGTCCAATTCGTCTCTCCAAAATCCAGCTCTAGTGACCACCTCCCCTGAATTTCTTCCATCCACAGCGTTCTCATCCCAGTTGATGACAGCTCCATTCTTCCAGTTGCTCAGAATAAAAACCGTGGAGGCATCTTTACTGTGTTCTTCCTTTCCCAGCTCACATCTGTCCCCTCTGCATTTCCCTCCGGCTCTCCCTTCACAACATACGCAAAATGGGACCACTGCTCACCACTGTCCACTTCACCGCTCTCGTCTTATCACCTTTGTGTCTGCCTTAGTTTCCTAACAGGCCCCTGCTTCCTTCTTCGCCTCCAACCACCTATTCACAACACAGCAGTCAGAGTCATCCTTTTAAAACTCAGATCATGGTCCTCCTCTTCTCAAAAGCCCACAGTGGCTCTCCATTTCATTCTATCTGAAAGCTAGAATCCTTAAAATGGCCACAGGCCATAATCAAGCCCCCCATTCCTTCCCTGAGTTCATCTCCTGCCACCCTCCCCTCACTTGCTCCTCTCTGGCTACAACGATCTCCTTGCTGTCCCTTGCCTGGGATACTCCTACCTTGGGGCCTTAGAGAAGGCTTGCAGAGCTGCTCCCCAGACAGCCAAGAGGCTCACTTCCTCTCCTCCTTCAAGTCTTTGCTGAGATATCCCTGTTTCAAAAGTTCATTGTAAGTTCCCTATTTAATATTAATACATAACTTGATTCTTCCTTCACTTTCAAACCCTGCATTCCCAATCCTCTGCTCTAATATTTTTCTTTTTCATGTCACTCATCACAATCTAGCATGACATATATTAGTACTGTGTATTTAATTAATAATGACCATCTCCCCCACTGGAATAATAAGCTCCTTGAGGGCAAGAATAATTTTTGCTTTGTTCACTGATGCATTCCAAGCAGTTAGAACAGTGTTTGGCATACAGTTAATGCCAAACTATCTGAATGAATGAATACTGTTTGCCTACCCTAGAGCCTCTCTCCCCATCTCTTTCTTAGTAAGAAAATCTCAGTTTTGATGGAGACAATATACCATCCCTAGAGAACAAATCAGTCTCTGCCAATAACCACATGCCTGAGGTAGGCATGTGGCCTTACTATTGGAAATCTAACAGTTATGTTTCAAGACTCTTTTGCAGCTAGAATAGAGGCATTTGACCTTAGTTTTATCAAGTGGATGTAATAGTATTGAACTTGGATCATGTAAGTGGGCACTATGGCTGATACCCTGGCATCCATGGGGGTGAAAGAATCTGGTTCTTATGGATCAGTGGTGGTAGGGTTCTGAAATCATAGCTGCTGCAAGGTAGGTGGCAGTCTCAGGCATGCTTCCTCTGTAACAGCCCTATGTTTTGGTTGGGCATGGTCTCTAGTGGCATTGTCCCTCATTGCCTTATTCCTGATTAGGAAGGCTATTTTCTGGCTTTCCAAGAAATTCTATGAACTATTTACTATTCTTTAGTATATCTTTTTCATCTTCAAATAACTAGAGTGGATTGAGATATCTGTAACTAAGAAATGCAACCGATACAGGCCTTTCTTTGTTTCTCACCTTACTACTTTTCCTCCTTTGAACACTGTTTTGTAAGGATGTCATTTCCAGTGATGTAGCAGCATCTCGTAACCATGAGGTAATATGCTTGAGGAAGAGAGCTGGACTCTCAGGTTGGTGCCACTGAAGAAATCATTAAATCTTCCAATTAGCCTGAGGAGTCACTACCTCCAGGCTTCTTCTTGCAACACGATAATGAGTATCATCGTGATTTAGCAAACTGTTGGTGTATTTTCTGGTATTTCAGTGGAACACATACTGTTATAAATTGTACATAGTTTTTTAGTCCCATAAAAGATCTTGTTTTGGTTTTGATTAGAAAAAGGAAGGACCCCTGAGCATGTCCTGGATGTGTAAGAATGGGACAAAAAGAGCACTGGATTTACCTGCCTAATGGAAGTAGAAGGACTTGGCATTTCTGTGGATATCCTGGAGTAAGAAGTGAGAGATGTGTGGGTTCTAGAGAGGGAAAGAAGAAGGCACTTCTGCCTAGTTTGTAGAAAGCTGGGAAGAGCAACACTCCCACCATAACAGTAAGAAAAAACTGATTAAGCCACAAAAATCATAATTTTCTTGCTGAGGACACAGAGAAACCAATAAATCTAGAATCTAAGGAAACATAGGCCCCTTCAAGGAGATGAGATGCAAGACTGGCTCAAGACAGCCAGGAGGAGACACCGGATATCACACACACAGGTGAGAGGAATTCAGCTAAAGTGTTTAATGAGTTGCAAAGTGTCGATTGTGACTCCCAGGGATCCCACAGACACAAAGGAAGATTGTACCCACACACAGGCTCTTCTCCACAAACCCCACATCACACCAGGTACTCACAAGAAAGACTGAAGGTAGGGCTGGGAACTGAGCAAGCCTCATTTGGGGGTGGGCGTCTCAATGGCAGGAGAGGCTACCACAGTGGGAAAAACACAAACCCTGCCTGCACCAGCTCCCCTATGGAATAAAAGCCCTAAGCTGCTGGTTGAATAGAATAAACCCTATTACTCCCAGGGCACAGAATATAGAAAGGAAAGGAACACTTCCCAAATCATTTTATGAGATGAGCATTACCTGATACCAAAATCAGACAAAGCCATCATGACTACAGGAAGTTATAGGTCAATACCCCACATGAGTATAGATGTACAAATCCTCAAATCAATATTACAAAATGGAGTCCAGAAATAACACAGCATACCAAGTGGGGTTTACCCCAGGAATGTAATATTGTTTCAATATTTGAAAATCAATACTGTTATTCACAATATCAAAAGAACAAAAAAGGAAAACTGCATGATCCTTTCAATAGATTCAGGAAAAGCATTTGACAATATTTAACATCTATTTTACAATTCTCAGCAAACTAGAAATATAAGGGAACTTTCTCAATCTGATAAAGGACATCACATCTATTTAAAAATCTATAGCTAACATTATACCTAGTGGTGCCTGACTGAATGCTTTCCCTCCAAGATCAAGAATAAGGCAAGGATATTTGCTCTCATCACTCCTATCAACGTTCTCCTGGAGGATCTAACTAGAATAATAAGACAAGGAAAAAAATAGCATACAGGTTAGCAAGGAAGAAATAAAGCTATTGCTATTTGCAGACATGATTCTCTATTTAGAAAACCCCAGAGTCTCCAAATATTAACTAGAAGTAATGAGTGAGTTTAGCAGGTTTGTACAAGGTCAATATACAAAAAATCAATAGTATTTCTATAAACTAGCAATGAACAATTAGAAAATGATAATGAATGAGTATAGCAAGGTTGAAGGATACAAGGTAAATATACAAAAATCGATTTTATTTTTATACAATGAACAATTAGAAATTTTATTTTTTAAATGTACCATTTATAATAGCATTAAAACATGAAATAGGTACAAATTTAACTAAATATGTGGAATATTTGTATACCGAAAGTTACAAAGCACTGATGAAAGAAACCAAAGAACTAAGTAAATGGAGAGATTGTCTGTGCTCAGAGAGCCAAAGACTCAATACTGTTAAGTTATGAACCCTCCCCAAATTGATCTAAAAATTCAACTTAAATCAAAATCACAATAGGATATGTTATAGAAATGTACAAGCTGATATTAAAATTTATATGGAAAAGCCAATAAGTTAGAATAGCCAAAACAATTTTGAAAAAGAACAAAGCTATAAAGTCTTAATCTACCTGATTTTAAGACTTTCTATAAAACAAAATTAATATAAACTATGTGGTATTAATGAAAGCAGACGTCAACAGAACAGAACAGAATAAAGAGTTCAGAAATAGAGCCATACATATTCAGTCAATTGATTTTTGGCAAAGATTCCAAGGTAATTTTACAGAGAAAGGATAGGATTTTCAACAAATTGTGATGGACCAATCTGACATTCTATGGGAAAAAATAAACCTTGACACATAACTCACACAATATACAAAAATGGATTTAAAGGTAAATATTAAAACTAAAACTATAAACTTTATAGGAGCAAATCTTTATGACTTTGAGTTAGGCAAAACATCTTTAGATATCACAATAAAAGCATAACCCCCCAAAAACTGATAGATTGGAATTAATCAAAATTTAAAACTTTTGCTCTTTGAGATACACAATTAAGGAAATGAATAAACAAGAACAGACTGGGAGAAATATTTACAAAACACATGTCAGAAGAAGTACTTATACCTAGAATTTATAATGAACCCTCAAAACTCAATAATAAGAAAACAAACCACCCCAATTTATTTTAAAATGGGCAACGGGATTGGTTACCTCCTCTCAGTTTCTGGTCATGCTATCAAAGCCCATTCTTCCCCTGAATAACTCCTAGGCCTATTACAAAAAGTCCTTCCTATGTCTTCCCTGGCCTCCCCCCTGTACAATGACCATTGGTCCTCCTGCCTCATGCTAGTCTCCACTAGTGGCTAGCCATGCCACTTTTTTTCCTAAACCTCTGGTAGGTCTTGGACTAGGTAGATGGAAGGACGGTCCATGAAGCCTCAAGCATCTGTCAACCTCCTTCCAAGGGCAGCAACCCCAACCAATATTCCTACTTTCTCTTGCTATTGCCCACCTGATACAACTGAAGTGAAACCAGTACTTCTGCCCTTGTCATAGTTGATTGGAATAAAGACCAGTGCTCTTGCTGAGGGTCTTACATGAGCTGGACCAATGAAGACCAACTTCCCAAAAGATAGCTCCTTACTGAGGTAGTCTTGGCAAGATGACCCAACTAAATCTTCTTTGCTGGAAAGCAAGATGAGCCAAATAAACAGAGAAAGGAGGGCCATTGGACCTTAGCAGTTCTCTTGAACTGCTTCTTATGAATGTGTACTGAAGAAATGGAAGCTGAATGACATATTCATATTTCCATGTAATAAACTTGCATGTCTAATATGGAAAAAAATAAGCAAAAGATTTGAACCAACACTTCACCCAAGAGGACACATGAGTGACACATAAACACATGAAAAGATGTGCAACAGCATTGGTCATTAGGGAAAGGCAAATTAAAGCCACAGTGAGATACAAATATACTTTCTTTAGAATTGCTGTAAAAAAAAAAAAAAAAACCCTGACAATATCAAGTACTGATAAGGATGCAGATCAACTGAAAATTTCATACCTTGCTAGTGGCAATGCACTAGCAAGTACATGGTACAACCACTTTTAAAAGCTGTTTGTCAGTTTCCTATAAAGTTAAGCATACACTTACTGCATGTTTCAGAAATTTCATTCCTAGATATTTACTCAAAAGAAATGAAAACTTACAACTTATGCAAAAGCTATTATGCATATGTTTATAGTGATTTTATTCATAAATACCAAAAATGAGAAACAGCTGGAATGTCTTTCAACTAGCAAATGGATAAAAAAAAAAAAAAAAAAAAGACTGTGGTATGTCCATACAATGCAATACTATTCCGCAGTGAGAATGAACAAATCACGCAACAATATGAAATGAGTCTCAAATTTATTATGCTAAGCAAATAAGACTATATACTGTATGATTCCTTTTTTAAGTCCTTTTTTATGACATTCTGAAAAAGGCAAAAATATAGGAATGGAAAGCAGATCAGTGGTAGCCAAGGGGTGGGGGTGCAGTGAGTGAGTGACTAGAAAGGAGCACGGGGGAATTTCGGGGGTGATGGGATGTTCTGTCTCGATTGTGGTGATGGTTGTACAAATGTAGCATTTGTCAAAAATTCACAAAACTTCTGTACACTAAAAGGGTATATTTTACCCTATATAAGTTATACCTGACTTTAAAAAGAAAGAAAAAGGAAGAAGAGGAGGAGAGGGAGGTGAACGAGGAGAAGAAGATGATGGTGACAGGTAATCCAGGACTTTGAGGAGATTAGAAATTCTCCAAGACCAAATGGCTAAGAACTTTAAGAAAGTGATGTCTAAATTCCATTTCCATCCTTGGATACCCCAATCCTTAAAGAAATGTCTTTACCCAAACAGCATAGTGAGAAATTCAGGAACGGAATGAAGTCCAATGTGGCAGCCTTCCCTGCATCACTGCTAAACTAAGGCCAGTAATAACAACGCATTATCAAGGGAGTATGACAGAATCCACCAGGCACCAGGATTTAGGTAAGTAGGGGTCCAAGTGGGAGTTACAGCCAGGAGACATGAGAAAAGTGGGCTGGTTTGGACTGACCCTTGAGTAGAAATGGGATAATCTCCTCTTTTCTCCAGAGTTACCAGAGAAGATAACCCTTGAACGAATATTATAGGAAGACTTGGATTATAATTTCCCCAAAACAATCCAGAAATGCAAATATTTTCCTCTGTGACATACCATCAAGTTGAATTAAATTAACTTTTCACAATAGGAGTATAAACACAGCCCTAATTCAAGAATTTGCTCATTGTTTTCCTGTATTGCGAATTATCACCACTACAGCAGGTACGGTACATTCACCTTTGTTCCACTTAAAGTTACACAAATATCAAAATCCATCTTTCCGTGGACTCCTAACAAATATAATGTCAATAGTTTTAGCTCATTTTGTATAAAATGAATGACATCTTTTTATTGTTTTTTTTTTAACAATGTAAGATTCAACTTAGGAATTCTAATGCTAATCTTTAGAAAAACTTTCTTACAAATTAGTTAAGTTCAGGATTTTATTTGATTTAGGTCAGCTTTGCATAAACAGGTACCCTAAGGATAACTAGTTGTATTCATAAGCTTAAAAAAAGAGAGAGTAGCAGCCTGGTCATATCAGTTTAGAAAACGTAGCACAGCATTTCCCCTGGAAATTCATGGTGTCCATCAGTATATTAGACACTCCCAGAAACCTTCCCATAGGGAAGCTTGTTTAATTGTGTTTTTTTTTCAGCATATTGTGAGGGTATAAATGTTAAGGTTACATATATTGCCCTTGTCCCCCCTCCTCCCTCGAGTCAGAGCTTCAAGCGTGTCCATCCCCCAGTTGGTGCGCATTGCACTCATTATGTATGTGTATAGCCATCCCCTCCCCCCCACCTGCCCGACACCCAATAGATGCTATTCCTATATGTCCACTTAGGTGTTGATCAGTTAATACCGATTTGCTGGTGAGTACATGTGGTGCTTATTTTTCCATTCTTGGGATACTTCACTTAATAGAATGGGGTACTATTCATCTTTAAGAAACAACAGTGACATAGCACCTCTTGTATTTTCTTGGATAGAGTTGGAACCATGTTCTTCCTAGTAGACTGTGAGCCCCATGTTGGCTGGGACCAGGTAGATTTTGCTCAGTGCCCGGTGTTTCTGAGACAAGGAGACACTCTGTAACTTTTTTTTTTTTTAACTTGAATGAAGCCAGTATTTCCCACGCTTTTTTGATCAGAGAATTCTTTCTTGCTGTAACATCTGTTTAACAGCCTGCATATCAGTGTTGTCAGGAATTGCTGATTTAGCTATTTGAAAACATTAAAATCAATGCACAATTTAAAAGAAAAATTTACATTGTCCAAAAAGAAGAAAAAAAAAGGGAAACTGTTATCAAAAACACTTGACGTCCTAACCGGCAGATGTAGTCACATCCTTCCTCCACTGTTTAGTGTTCAGTTAGAATGTGGTAAGTTAAACAGTTTTTGAATCAGGGAGCTTTTTTTTCTCAGGCACCAGGAAGTTCATTCAAATGATATTATGACTTTTCACCACTGTCAGTTCATGTTTTTAAATGACAGGGGGAAAAATAATAATGTGAGAAGCAACAAATTATGTATTTTCTAGGGGTTGGAAAAGTTCAGTTAATCATAGTCCTTTTAAGATTGATTTTCACAACTTAGCTAGTCCTGGAAGGATCTGGAAATAGGAACTGTCAAAATAGATTAAGGAAGCCAGTCTTCAGCTCTGTAGATCAATTAGACAACAGGATACCAAAAGTCTTGTAGTACAGCTCAGGTCTTTTGGAGGAGATAAGGAGTAGGAGAGGGGTGAGCGGGGAGCAGGTGGTGTTGCAAAGGCTTAGGAGAGGCATTTGGATGACAGAGCATTGTCCCGCTAGGATATATGGCTCTCAGTTTTTCCCCATTCCCTCACTGTCCTTTGCTGTCAGGGTTAGGAACATTCTTCCTTTCACCTGAGGAATCTTACAGGGAGGTGCTGACACATATATCGGCCTGGACATAGTGAGAACATTTCCCGGTTCCTCTTTTGCCACATGGGTTTCCCTGTGGATTGCCAAAAGCAGGGAGAGTCGAGTGAATGGGACTGCCCCAGGCTCAATGTTCCTGGAGACCGGGGATCGGGCAGGGGAGCAGAGTCACCGTAGGTTAAAGGACTTCCTGTAGGAATGAGAGCTATCACAGGGTGCGAGGAGCTGGGTGAGGGTGAGTGGGAGGATGAGAGAAGGCGCCACCAACTGAGTCACACAGAGGAGTCAGTCCCATTCCACCGACTGAAGTGGCATGGAGAAGGGGAGGCTCGCAGAGAGGTCTGGGGACCTCTTGCCTCTGCTGCCTCTGTGGGTCAGCTGGGCGGTGGGCTGGAAGAATGGATGCAGAGCAGAATGTGGACAAGCTTTGTCTGCCTGTCACCACATATGACCCGGAAAAGAACCTTCAGAAAGTAACCGCCATTGCCTTTCTTCCTCCTTTAAAATCTCACACAAATTCCATTCTGGCCAACTCTCACCTGACTTCTGCAAGGAAAGGGATTTTGCAGAACAAAGTTCCCAGCTTAGACAAGTTGACACGGCACAATCCACCGCACCGAGTCTGCGCACTGCGCAGGCTGAATACGTGCAACGTGCATGAAGCCCCCTGGCCGAGAGGCCAGTCCAGCTCCAGCTCCAAATAGCTCCGCAAGCTCCTCTGCTCGTCGGTCTTTGTGTTTTTACCTGTTTTTACCAGGATGGCACTGAAGACACTGTCTTTGCTACGTTTTCTAAACTGATTTGACCAGGCTGCTACTCTCTCTTTTTTAAGCTTATGAATACAACTAGTTATCCTTAGGGTACCTGTTTATGCAAAGCTGACCTAAATCAAATAAAATTCTGAACTTAACTAATTTGTAAGAATGTTTTTCTAAAGATTAGCATTAGAATTCCTAAGTTGAATCTTACATTGTTAAAAAAAACTGATTATCATAATATTGCCAAACCTCAACAGGAGTTTCAATAAAGCATGATTTACAAAAGAATATTCTGTCCTCTCCAAATACTCTACTTCCGACTACCAGGTGGCCACCCTTGTGGCTTCCATGGCAAAAGCCCAGGACTCAGAGTCATCAGTTCAGGCCTTGACTAGCAAATTATGTA
The DNA here is from genome assembly GCF_040939455.1 of Microcebus murinus. NCBI lineage: Eukaryota > Metazoa > Chordata > Mammalia > Primates > Cheirogaleidae > Microcebus > Microcebus murinus. The sequence goes on along the minus strand of NC_134111.1, from coordinate 66,494,972 downwards.
ACTTCAAGTAAGTACTCTGTCTCTGTGCCTCAGTTTCCCCATCTGCCATTTGAGAAGACAGAGAAGATGTTTCCAGAGGAAATTTCTAGTTCAAACATTTCATAACGCTACAACTGTGGAAACTTGGTCTGGAGAGGTGAGTGTGCCATTTCACGCAGAGAATAAAAATCCACCAAAGAAAACCTCGAACATGCAGAAAAGCCAAGGCAGGAGTCATCTTTTCTCATTAGCAGCACCGGATTCCACTACCTCAGCTGGATGCTGTTTAGTCATCTACACTAATAACCTCCGTTCCCAGCTCCAAGCTGCTGCCCGGGCCTAGGCTGAAGTCTCTGTGGTTATGAGTCACCAACTCCCAGAGCCAGGAATCGAAATGAGACCGCAAAAGGCAATTTGCCTTCCATAGCTGGCTTCCTAAGGACTGGTTTCTTCCCAGAGAGAAAGGGGTGGTTTATGAAATATCACATAGTATTTCCTCATAAGCTCATGGATCTAGAAATCAATTCCTGATTCTCCAACTGGAAAAAGCTAGATTTTTGGTTTTAGTTCTTATTATCAGTAGCGAGATCCACAGCTTCTTGTGGGACATTAGGTCTTAGCAAATGCCAGTGCGGAACAGAACACAAACATTGATAACAGTCTGCTCCTATCTGGGAAGTGTCATGAGGCTACTTGTCCTTTTGGCATTTCCCCTTGCTAAATTTTAAGACATGGGCTCAAACAAGGTTTTGCGCTATCCGCAAACCTCTGAGGGCCATGCTTCCCCCTACAGGTTTGCTCGCCCTAGCTCCTCGCTGCAGACATCTAGTTCATACCGCTGCTGCTGTGTGAGAAACCAGGAAGAAGGTGCTGCCAGCTCTGCTTGGACGCTACTGCACCCAGGTCAGCCTGCACTCCCTAATTTCGAAGTGTGAGAGGCAACAGTGCAGTTTGCAGGCTGTAAAGAGAGCTTTGGACAGAGAGGATCAAAGGTTGGGCAGAAACGGAAATCCAAGTGGTGTCTTCCGCAGAGCCAGCACAATGGCCCCAGGGCATGGGGAGAAGTGGCTGCATGGACAGTGTCACTTCCAGGATTTGGCCAAGGGATATAAAGGGCAAGGCTGAGGGTGCGAGTGTGATCCTGGGAATCCAAATTCAGTGCATGAGCGGATAGAAGCACAGAAAAGAATGCGGGAGGAGGCCACAGAGAAGTGAGGACGACCACAAAAAAGCCGGACATGATTTGAAGATATTACACGAGTGGTGCTCTTGCTCGAAGCCCGGAACACACTGTTTCTTCTAAGACATCCCAAGGGAAGGGGAGAGAGGGGGAAGCTTTAGTCAGAGGATTCATTTCCCCTTCAGCTTCCCTGGGGAGGTAACATTTGTGCTGATCTGAAAGGCCGAGTTGGCATGACTTAGTGATACCACACACTGTGAAGCCAGAGTCCGGGACCCAAGCCTGGCCTCGCTGCTTACTAGTTGTGTCAATTTAGGCCTCACTGTGCCTCAGTTTCCTCATTCGTACAGTTCATTCATTCAACAAATCTTTGCTGAGCATTGCAATGTACCAAGCAGCAATATGGTGAATAAAACAAACAGAAATCCCTCTCCCTGTAGCTTGCCTTGTAGTGGAGGAGAATAATAATAATAATAGTGCCCACCTCATGGGGTTGTCATGAAGACTAAGTGGTGAATATACATCAAGCATATAAAACAGCCCATAATAAATACTCAAGAAATGCTGGCTGTTATTGTGATGAGGTGAGCAGCAAAGGTGAGGAGTTTCAGTCAGAGGTAGGAAAAGATGCAGTAAGCATAGAAATGGCAAGACGTTAATTATGGCCACCTGGTGGGCACCTGGATAAAGATAAAGTTTTATGGCTGACCCCTCAGCCACTCCTTTCATATCTTGGAGGCATTAGGATTCAGGCTAATCTCGGCTCAGTTGCTCACCAACTTGCTGAGTTATGTGACTTTGGGTAAGTGACTGGAGCTCTCCGTGCCTGTTTCCTCATCTGTGAAATGTTGAGACCCACTTCACAAAGTCAAGGGGAGGATTAAGTGAGCTAATCCCTGTTAAGCACTTAGAACCCACTGTCTATTCAATTCAGGAAGCAGTTAATACACCTAAGCTGCAATGAATCATCTTCATGATTATTTCTATCATCTTTCCCTCTAACTCTCTAGTCTAAGCATATGTGCTATGACAATATTTTATTCTTGTTTTATAAGTTGCCAGGAAGCTCTGCTGCTTCCTTGCGTTGGGCCTTTCCAATGTTTCCCTCCTTTCCTAGGGACCCCTTTCTGGTCTAGGCCCTTACTCTTTGATCCGAGGATAGAGCAGCAGTTTCCTAGTTGGCTTTTTTATTTTTCTTAGCCATCTTTTCAGTCTGTTTTTCACAAGGTGCCAGAATAGTCTTTCTCAAAGAGAACTGTCCGCATGTTCAGGAATCTATACTGTCGATTGCACATCCTAGCCTTATTCTGGCATTCAAAATCATTTCATTAGCTCTGCCACCCCCAACCACCACCACACTGTCCTACATCCTACAAGCCCCAGGGTGGCTAGCTCAGGAGCAAGGTAGAAAAAGGTACCTTGTCCTCAAGACATTTGATGGCCATCTGCAGCAAAACTGTTGCTATCAGCCAGGGTCTCATCGGGAAACAGATGGTATGTTCAAATTGGGTAATTTAAGGACAGTTTAATAAAGAAAAAAAAAAACTATTTACAAAGCTATGGGCAGGATTTAGAGAAACAAATAGAGTATAGTACCCCGGGACTTATAGCAGTTGGAAGCCATTGTCACACACTAGGCATGAGGGTTCAAGGGCAGGGCACAGTTACCACCATCTGGAGAAAGGCAGCTGTATGGGAAGGGCTGTTGGACAAGAACTGTGACCTTCAGTAGAGGGATGTGGCCAACCCACAGTGACCCAGTAAAGAGAGAATTAGGGGCAGAGATACTCCCACTTCATATTCCTTTTGCCCTCTGATCTTCTCTGAATCCAATCAGAAGCCAGGGAGCAAGGCAGCACACAGGGAAACTCCATGGGACACAGAGAAAGGTGGAGAAGTATAAAGAGAGGACCAGAAGGAGTAAATGGGAGACACTTGGCATAATTGTAATAATAAATGAAAATCTATGATGACCCTATAGTTGCACAATAAACAACCTGCACAACCAGATACAGCAGCCCTGCCCCCACACTGTAACCATGATTTTACCTCCACCCACACATACACTCCCACCCCCACCTTCACCACCAAGGTCTGGCCCATATTTGACCCAAGGACACCTTTGTGCAAATTAGAAAAAATACCCCCTTCTCAAAATACTTGACTTTCATTGGAAAATTATTAGAATATATTCATATTATTAGAACTAATTCATTTATTAGGGTATCTTAAGCATCTGTCAGAAATATTTATTACTATCAAGACACAAATCTACTATGGCTACAATGTGAATGAGGCTCATGACTTCAGGATGGTAATTGAAGAGTTCTACAGACCCACTTGCCTAAGAAATAAGCAAAACTGGTAGAAACTATTAAAAAACAACAATTTAAAGTCCTAAGAGCATATAGCAAATGGAGAAAAATTTATTTTTAGAAACATATGAAAATGTGGTTTCAAAAACATAGAGATTCTTGACATTTGAGCCATGGCCAACAACCTCTCCTACCTTCTCCTTCCCTTTGCAGCTCAGCTTACTAAAACCTTCATTCTTGGCTGGTGTGGCCAAGAAGATGTAGCTCTCTCTCCCCTCAACTTCAGAGTTTCTATATAACACTACAGGACAAGCCACAGCACATCTTATCCCCTCTAACCTAGAGATGAAGAGGCTAAATTCCTGGTGGATGCAGCTGCTGGGACTCTCTTCTGTCACCCAGTCACCACTCGCAGGACAGAGGATCTTACCCTCATCTTAGTTTGCACATGTTCTACCCTGGAAGACGCAAGCCAAGAAGTCCAGAGGCTATCACCCCATCCAGCACCCAGAATAGTTGCTTATAGATTTTGAACGGGGGGAGAGGAAGCTCATGAGAAAGGGAGCTCCATAGCTCTCCCCAAGAAATTGACTTTATATGAAACAAAGTACAGGGAAAACAATAGCTCTTTTTAATTAAGAGTAACAGGCTAAAGATATAGACCACCTAGTTCACCAGAGAGGACCAAGGAAGGAGATAGCTATGAAGAGCCCTTCTGGAGTCACTTTTAAAAACTAAAAAACTATCTTTACAAAAGCATCTGAATTTAATTGGATCAAACTGCTGGGCAATTTATGTACCAGAGCATTGTCATAAAACAATAGAGCAAACAGCCAGTAATTAATGGAGCCTAACAGATGACTATTACACCAATTGAGGCAGACAACACATAGATCAGGGAAAGAGACAAAGAAAGTCTTGCTAAAACCACTGTCACCCCAAGGTGATTGTGTATACACCCTAGACTGCACCTTCTGAGGAGCAACACCAAAGGCTTTACACTGTAAGGGAAATAGACTGCACTAAAATAGCCTAGCTAACTCACTAAACAAATAAACAAGCAAAAGCAAGACCCAGAGATGAGGGAGGGAAATTGATATCCAGAGTTGCTACAGCATGTAAACTAAAATAATTTTCAACAAAAAATTACAAGACAGGCAAAGAAAGAGGAAACTGTGACTCACATGCAGGCAAGAGAAACTCCTTGTAATAAGGCCCAGATGTTGCATTTAATAGACAAAGACTTCAAAGTAATCATTCGAAAAATGTTCAAAGAACTAAATCAAAGAACTAAATCAACAATGCTTAAAGAAGTCAAGGAAGGTAAGATAATAGTGTCTCATCAAATCAAGAATATAAAGAGACAAAAATTATTTTTAAAAAGGAACTAAATGGAAATTCTGGAGTTGAAAAGTATAGTAACTGAAGCAAAAAATTCACTAGAGGGGCTAGCAATAGATTTGAGCTGGTAGAAAAAATAATCCGCAAACTTGAAGATAGATGGATAAAGATTGCACAATCTAAAAAACAGAGAAAAGATTAAATGAAGAGAAATGAACAGAGTCTTAGAAAAATGTGAGACACCTTTAAGTGCACCAACATATATGGATGTTCCAGAAAGAGAAAAAAAAAGAGCGGAAAAAAAAATATTCTAAGAAATAGTGGCTGAACACTTCCCAATGTGAATGTTACTTTAGAGGCAATTATTTTTGTGTGGCACACAACCTACACAACTATACATGGTATTCCTGAGTTCATCACCACCACCACCACCATCACCATCTCTGCATCCCTTTTTCTTTCTCAAGAGAGCAGTTCTGCACTAGCTGGGTTAGTCTCCACATTGTCACCTAAACTTGCCCTGGTCATTCTAGTCCACGTGTCTTTTCCTCTGATATTTTTTATTTCTGATTTACCCTTTCAGTTTCTTTCATCAGCATAAACCCATCATTTTTCCCAAACTTCCCTAGTTCATGTATTTTTATCTAACTGCTTATTGCTTACATGTTTCCTGATGGCTATCCTATCATTTTAACTATCCAAATAATGGTCATTGAATGCCTGTTATGTTTCAGGCATTGTACTAGGCATAGCAAAGAACAAGACAAAGACCCTGCCCTCATTATTCTACACACAAGTAAACCAATAAATGGTATAATTTTAGATAGCAATAGATGCTATGTAGACTGCAAAGCAGGGTGACAGAGATTACTTAGAAGAAGAGGGCTATTTTACAGTGTCTGGGGAAGGCTTCGCTGACATGTAAGCAGAAACTCTGTGTGGACAAGGAGCCGGCCAGGTGAGAATATGGAGAAAGGGCTTTCCAGGCAGGGGAAACAGCAGAGGTGAAGGCCTTGGGGCAGGAGCATTCATGATGGGTCTGAAGCAGAGTGACTAGGGCAGGGTGATTGGAGAGTAGTAAGCCAGTAGGAAAAGGGTTGAAGATGGAGTTGGTGGAGTGACGGGGCCTCGATCATGCAGGGGCACATTGGTGTGCCTTGTTTCCCCTTGGCGAGTCAGTCTGGGAGTGCCAGACACGGGCCACTTCACGAAATACCCAAGTCCTGCCTTATTCCCTACTCAATCCTGGTCTATCTGTCCAGGGAAAGAAGGGCAGTTTCCATCCTCAGGCCTCAGAATCCCAGTTGTTGAAACTGAGGACTGTTAGAGCCAGGTGTGAGTACCAGCTTCAGCCGGGGAGCAGGGAGAATGGTAGCCATGGGCTAGACATCAGCAGTGGTCCACGGAGAATGGCAGAACCCCCATAAGCTGACAGCTAGAATACATTTATTGTGATATTATTTACCACACACCTTAATGGTGTCAAGTCCTTTATATGCACAATGCCATTTAAACTTGACCACAACCTGTGAAGGCAGGGCAGGGGAAACACGGGAAGGGACAAGATGGGAAGTCCCCCAGGGGTGCTGAGAGTACCCACAAGCTGCAGAATCTTGACTGAGGTGAATCTGGCAGGAAAGCCCCAGAAGCATATAAAATCTTAAACCCTTTGATCAGTGGCTTTTCTGAAAACCGTCCCTCCCTCTGCCTGCCCGATGTGTGCAGGGTTAAGAAGTCTTATTAAAGGCCTTTCAAAAAAGCTCCATGTCGCGGAGCATCTGCTTCTGGTGTGTGAGAGATTACACAGTGAGTGATCTTGGCCAGGGGACCTAGCCAGCTCCAGGCTCCACTGGGGAGACAGGACTTCAAAAAGGAGGCACTCAATTAAGGAAACAGCCTTTCCTGGATGTGGCTCTGAATCTCATTTCCAGCACAAGCTCCTCTGGTTAATGATAAGAAGCCCCAGATAAGAGCCTGCTTGTCTCCTGAATGGCTTCCTTCCTGAGCAAGGGGAAAAAAAGGAAAGAAAAAGATTAGCACAGGCATCAAGCTCCTAATTTAGCTTCCCTTCTGGTAAAAGAAATAAATAAATAGGCAACAAAGAGCCTTTTACCATCCGAGGCTGTTTGGATTTCTCTTCTTGCACTGCCCCATTCGGGGTGTGTTTTGTTTTGTTAAGGTTGACCCTCTGCATTGTGGGGCATTGTGTCCTTTTTCTATAGAAGGCACTTAATGGATTAAATCTGCACAGAGTCAGTGGCAACCAGACATCCATTAGAGAGGTCTATTTACATGCAGCCACTTCTGCAGTTTTTGAAAAGCACAGAATTAAAAAAAAAATGCTGGAAAATACAATCATTAGAGTCCTTTGTGCCTGTCAGCCCCCACCTCTTTATAACCCTCCATCTGCTTAGGGGGAGGGGAAGGCACTGTGCAAGGTCAGGTCCTGTGGGTAGAACCTGGGAAGGCTGGGGTGGCTTCTCGGGGAAAAGGATAGTCAATAGTAAGGAAGCGAAGCATGCCAGCTCCTGGTTCTCAACGGCTTTCCATTCTTGCCACTGATGTCATCCTTGCGAATTCGTGGATACTGCCCTGAACAATCCGATTTAGAACAACTTTGAAAATTTTTTATGAAAAGCAAGATGGCCTCATTTAAAATTGAGTCAACCCTGTACTTAACATCAGTGGAGTCCTGGACCAGACAGTAGCAGACAGAGTGTTTCAGGAATTTTAGATCTCCTAGTCTGTATAGGATTTGCACTGGTGAATCTTTAAAAAAAAATGACTATGTTATTATTTGTAATGTTTTAAAATCTACACATAGAGGACTCTGTCTTTTGCTTTTAGTGTGCTTTGTGATCTTTGTTGTTGTTGTTAAATTTTTAGAGACAGAGTCTTGCTTGTGGCCCAGGCTGGAGTGCAGTGGCGCAATCATAGCTCCCTGCAGCCTCCAACTCCTAGGTTCAAGTGATCCTCCCACCGTAGCCTCCCAAGTAGATGGGACTACAGGCCAATGCCACCATGCCCAGCTAATTTATTTTTATTTTTTGCAGAGAGAGGGTCTTACTATGTTCCCCAGGCTGGTCTTGAACTTTTGGCCTCAAGTGATCCTCCTTGCCTCCGCCTCCCAAAGTGCTGAGATTACAGGCATGAACCACCATACTGGGCTTGCTTTGTTATCTTTATATGTTTAACATTGTGTAGACACATCTCTACGCATTAATGGAGAAGGCTGGTTGCAAACGCCAAATTAATGTCTTTTCTAGGTCACATTCATTATGAACATTGAAATAGGATATTTGTCTGATTTACAGAAATCACACACCTGAGAGAGAATGCTGAATCAAGGTTCTCATCTCAAATCACTTTTTAAAGTAAAAAGGTTTAAGTATTATAAATTATACAATTAATAAAAATTCAAAAAACTTTTATTAAGTGGTGTTGACAGCCTAAGGCAAAATGAAAATCTATTCAATTCAATAAATATTTATTGACTAACTATGCTAGATGCTTCTGGGAATATTAAGATAAATTTAACATGAATGAATGTCAAGTCCTCCATTTAGGTTCAATCAATTGTCTAAACTCACAATACAAGGTACATGGACGAATTAATAAAGAGTTCACTCGAAAAAGACCTTGAACCTATGACATGACTGGAAAATAGCTCATGAAGCCTTAGGCTGCATCTATTGAAGTACAATATCTAGATAGAAAAGGATATTTTCTCAGTCCTGTCCCTGGTGGGAGCATGTCTTGAGTATTACATGCATTCTGGGCATTACAGAACTCTGTGCTATGTTTTGAAGTGGACTTTGACAAAGTAGGACCTAAGCAAAGGAAGGCATATGTGTGGTCAAGGGTCTTGGAAAACATGTCATATGAGAAACAGTCGAGGAAATAGAGACGAATGGAGACTGTTTACCTTAAAAAGATCAAGTTTAGGGAAGATGTGCAATCACAGAATTGTAGAGTGAGAATGACCTGCTCTACATCTCTTACCTAACCCCCATCCTTTACAGATGAGAAAACAGTCCCCAAAAAGGGAAATGCCTTGCTGGTCTCCATCTGTGATCTTGGCTATACCTGGTAGTTTTATTCCTGTAGTAACAGTGCTCTTTATATAGCTCAGTTTGCGCTTCTGGTCAGTTGGTTGATTCCTGTCATTGGAAGAATGAACCTTCCTTGCCCTCAAACTGTTCAAGTGTTGGAAAGAAGAGGCCAAGAGTTCTTCTTCCTTTATCCTTTGCCTGGCAAATTCCTTCTCATCCTTCAAGACAGCTCAAATATTATCTTGTCTCTGAGCCCTGACTTCTAGTCTTCCATTGAAAATTAATTACTCTCTCCCATCATTTCCCACAGCTTTCTGAGAATATCTCAGCTGTATCATCTTTCTTACTGAATCGTAATTGTCTATTACATGTGCATCCATCCTTCCACTAGCTCTGAGCACCTGGTCCAGCAGGACTGAAAATGTCCTCAGTGACACATTAAAATAAAAGATATGCAAATCATAGCACAGTTTTACACATATTAAATGGTTAAGATACACATAAATACTACAATTAATAAGTATGATATATCACCTTACGAAGACCTGAAGTTTGTTTGTGAAAGTAGGTGTCAGAATGGTTGCAGTGGTGATATCGTCAAGTGGTAAAATAGTGTTATCTGAAAAAGAATAGAATGTTGTAACAACAGACGTGGATGGATGTGGCCTCATAGTTCTCCCATCAAATTGGCATTGAACATCACAGTTAAGTGATCTCTCTCAGCCTTGAATCCTGGGGTGGCTTTTTCTTCCTTTGAGATGTAGGTTCTCGAAGGTATGCATTTATAATAGGTACCTATTTCATCAAAATTGCAAATTTGGTCCAATGTATAGCCATCTTCATTAATTTCTGCATTGCTAGAAATTCTTCTGCAGCTTCCTCATGTGCCTAACAGCTGGAGGCTTTGGAAATTGCAGCCATGTTTGAAATCACTAACCCAGGCATTAATAGCATGAAAAGAAGTCATTTCTGCAGGATTTGAGGATTGGTGATTTCCATTTGAGTTCTTTGTGTACAGATTGTGCTTTCTCATGAGAAAGGTTGTTTCTGATTTTTTTCACTATTTGGTCTTCAATCCACATATTCAATTATCTTTCCCATTTCTTCTCTATCTCTAGGCCTTGTTCTATCGACTTCACAGTACTCAAAGTTGTTCTAAGCATAGATATTTTTAATTCTTATTTTTGTAGCCTTGTCTGTCATTGTCTGCAAGGTGGATTCCTTTATGTCTGTTGCTCAGGAGATGTCATGTACGGCCAATCCTTGTTTTGCATGACCTAGTGTTAACAGAAACTCATATCGGAACTTTGTCCTTGCTAAAATATGTCAGTTACCACAAAACCATGCAAAGGGAGCACATGATTTCTTCCAATCTACATAAGTTTCAGTGAACATGGTGCTGTGCAAAGCAAGATTGCCTGTATTCTTTCATTATTTTTAAAAGCACGTTATTTCAAGCTTTTCCTCAATACTTAACTATTTGTCCTTTTGCATGCACTGCTTAGAGTTTTTGAGCTAGGACACTTACCACATGTTTGGGATGTAGAATGAGTATTTAATATAGAAAAGCTCACAAGGGTGAAAGAATAGTCAAACCTAACCTTGTAGGATAACACACAATGTGAACTGAGATAGCTAGTAGGTGTTGTGTGCACAGGTGCATTTGTGTATCCCAATGTGGCTCAACTGGGTGCACTTTTCTGCATTCACCTAGTGTTTCTCATCAACGAAATTGCATGTAAGCAAAAGTGAAATTAGTGTTATTCTCAAATTATTCCCTAGTATATCAATCATGGTGAAGCAAATTCACAATTTAAAATTAATTGTTATAGTAGAGCTGTGTTGAACTTGAGATGTCTATTGTCATGCAAATAGAGGCAATAAATAGGCATTTGTCTAAAATTCAAGGAAGAGATCAAAGTTGGCAGTATAAATTAAGGAGCCATCAGTTTATACACATATTTAGATCCACAAAAATCATTCAGGGATTGAGTATAGATGGAGAAGAGACCCAGACTGAGTTACTCCAACTTTTAGGGGTTAGAGAGATAAGGAAATATTAGCAAAGGGACCCAAGAGGGAACAGCCTTAGATGTAGGAGTAAGAATTAAGATTGTTCTAGAAACAAAGGGATTAAGGTGTTTCAAGGAGAAAAGAATGAGCAGCTTTGTTAAATGCTGCTGATAAGTCAAATAAGGTGAGGACAGAAAATTGATAATTGGATTTAGCCATGCAGAGGTCATTGGTTACCTTGAAAATAAAAGTTTTGGTGGAGTTACCGGAGCAAAAGTTTGATTGCAGGGAGTTCGGGAGAGAAATTGGAGACAGGATAGGTAACTACATCAAGGAGAGCAGAGAATTAGGAAAATGACTGATATGGGATATGGGATATGGGGTCAAAAGAGATTTGTTTCATGTTGTTTTGTTTTTATTTTTTATTTATTTTATTTTATTTTTTTTTTTTTTTTTTGAGACAGAGTCTCACTTTGTTGCCCAGGCTAGAGTGAGTGCCATGGCATCAGCCTAGTTCATTGCAACCTCAAACTCCTGGGCTCAAGCAATCCTTCTGCCTCAGCCTCCTGAGTAGCTGGGACTACAGGCCACCACATGCGCCACCATGCCTGGCTAATTTTTTCTATATATATTAGTTGGCCAATTAATTTCTTTGTATTTACAGTAGAGATGGGGTGTTGCTCTTGCTCAGGCTGGTTTCGAACTCCTGACCTCGAGCAATCCACCTGCCTCGGCCTCCCAGAGTGCTGGGATTACCGACGTGAGCCACCGTGCCCAGCCTGTTTTGTTTTTAGAGATAGGAGAAAGCATGGCAGACTTGCATGGTGATGGAAATATTAATAGTAAGGGCAAGGAAAAAACTGATGGAGGAGAGGAAAGAACCGTAGGAGGGCAGTGGTTCAGTGTATGAGAGGGATGGATGGGATCTGGGGCCCAAGTGGAGGAGTTGGCCGCAGATGGGAGTGAGGACAGCTGGTCCATGGTAAGGAGAGGGAAGGCAGAGAACAGAGGTGTAGATCTGGGCAGGTATGTCTGCAGGTGGCAGGAGCCCCTCATAGCTCCTTTTTTTCTCACTAAAATAAAAAGCAAGTTCAACAACTGAATAAAGATTTGGAGGGCAGGGGAATTGGAGAGAGGTATGAAAGTATGAAACAGTTTTCTAGGAAGTCTGAACAAGCGAGGGAAATGTAGTAAAATGGCAGCAGTAAGGGGCCAGCGGAAATCAGTGTCCGTGAGAAGATAAATTAGGTGATCGTCATATCTGGTATGTGAAATAGTGCCTAGTACATCGTAATAGCTCAATCACTGGTGGCCATTTATTATTGTTGTTATTATTATTATATCACACTCTTTATTCTTAGGAGATTCTAAAAAATCTTAAAAGGGAGGAGGGAGATTTAATACTGAACTAGTGTAGCTTCTTACAAAAATTTTCCATTACCATTTCCCACTACGAGCTCCTGCTTTTTACTAGATGGGGGTTTAGATTGACACTGATTTAGACACTAGCTGCTGTGCAGACAGTGCAGGTTGTGCTGCAGTGCTGTGCACAACTCTGGGGCTGCCATTCACGTTCAGTGGGACTCAGGTTGAGCTTCCATTGCACCCTCTGCCCCTGGCAACAGTAGTTGATCTCGTGGTAGACACATGAGCCAATCAGATTCTTTCTCTATGTTGCTATGTAGAGTTGAGAGAGTTTTCTTCCTCTTGGGTTGCCTAAGCTGGGAGGGGCTGTCTATCATTGTCCAGCAAATATTTTCAACTGATTTTTGGTGTATCTCCAACTAATGCTCTTCATTGCTTCTTTAGAACATACTGAACGATGCCCACAGCACTCTGAATACTCACTGTTTCTAGGGTACTCTCTTGTTTTCTTAATTCTGCTCCTACTAATTGAGTTATGTGCTTACCAAGAATCAACCGCATTTGTTGCCAAACCTGTTTAGGATCCTGGTCTTATAATTCATAACATAATATTTGCTGTGTAAATCGAAGATAGATGAGTGTGTGAAGAGAGTTGTGCCTATGAAAATAAAGTCAAATTCTTTGGAAAGACTTGTTAAAAGCAAAGTATTACACAGAATAAAGTTGTGATCACTTTAACTATGGGCAAGAAAACACTAAAAGATTGAAAAAATTACCCAGGCATGGCAGTGGGCACATGTAGTCCCAGCTACTTGGGAGGCTGATTGCTTGAGCCCAGGAGTTCGAGGCTGCTGTATGCAATGATCATGCTATGAATGGCCACAGCAGCCTAGGCAGCATAGCAAGCCTGGGCTACATAGCCCGGCAATATAGCAAGACTCCATCTCTTAAGGAAAAAAAAAAGAAGAATTTAAAAAAATCACAAAAATTTATATTTAAAAGCAAAAGTAAATTCTCCCTCCACTGTAAAGAAACCAAAACTAAAAATTATAGACAATATATCATGGAGTGTTTTATGCAAGAAAGACAACTCAGAACTCTAATCAGAGAGAATTTGGTTCTTCATTAAAAGATTAGGGAACACATGGACATTAAAATGTTTTGGCTAAAATAAAATATTTAAGATATGTACATATCATTTTTATGATTTTGTGTTTTAATCAACTTTTTAATTTACCTACCGACTCTCGGTCCTAATCCCATAAGATAAGAGTGATTCTATGGCAGCTCTTAATAGCTGTATGTTCCAAATTCACTAAGAGGCCAAATAGGGACAGTGGAGGGTCCCATTAAATAAATGTCACTCCAGGGCTGGCACCAAATAGTGCTGAAGACACTCGCCAGGGGTCAAGGTCTCACCAGGAGGAATACAGTTTAAATTGGTAATGGTGCTGTTCTTGACACCTTTGTAGATCTAAATAAGAAAAAAAAATCGAGGGACTTAGCTAAAGTAGGGAAAGTGGTGTTTCTCTGCATAGTAGTGGATACAGGAGGTGAGATAGGCAGATCGGTCTAGAGTTAGGATTCACAGGTCGTACAGACAAACAGCAGCAGTAGAGGTGAACACTGATCCTGGGGGAGAGGCTTTCTGCTGTCTGCCCCATTTTTGCTGCTAATAGGGCCCGAGTAGCCTCAGGCCTCAAGCTGCTACCCAGAGGCAGAAGGATGTAAGAAGCCTCAAGGTGAATCTTGCCCCAATTCCAGAAAGAGCTAGAGATGCTGAGATTAATTCACATTGTGAAAGATTTTAACGTTAATTTTTAGCATGTAGGCCAGCCTTGTTAAACAAAATTATTTGAAGTGGGAAGGCAAAGTACTCTACATTTTGGAAAAATTACACCAGGCATGATTCATGACCTAGAGACTTTTTCTGTACTTAAAAACAAGACTATATATACTCAACGCCAGGGGGGCCAGGAAAAGATTTTAATCCCTATTCAAATGCCACATCAAAAAAGCAAACCTCACACACCCACCTTGTACTTAATCCTGTATGATCATAGGTTTTAAAGTTCTCATCATTTTTACTAAAAGCCAAAGGCCTGTTTTATGTATCTTGAGAATTGTGCCAGAAAGTTAGATTGATCACTGATACGACCAAAGTTGAACTTGAATTCTTTGCTTATAGTCAGAATTAAGTCTCCATGGTTTTATGAGGCCTTCTTAGGAAATTTGATTACTACTCTTAGATGTAATTATACTTGGCAATCAACTGTTACTTTTCTGAAGACATCTACTTGCCATGTAGCAGAATTAGATAGTAACTCTGGAATCTGAATTTTTTTATTTCCATAAGCAATTTTGCAATCAAATATTCCATTTGCTTGGATAAATACTAACCTACTGAGCCTCCAATGTTATTAATACCTGTTTATACACTGATTAATATTTGCTTAAGGCTCTGTGCAATCAATTTCTTCATCTATAGAAGACAGTAATTATAATGAATATATAGAAGGATCTGAAATCATAACAAAGTCTCCCCAGTATTTTTGGATTTGCACCTCAATGGAAATCTGAACTCATAGTTCCAAAGACAAGTGACAAGTTCAATCCCAGAAAGCTTCCTAATGATCTTAAAATTACAATTTAATGTATTTTGGAGCAATTAAGTTGCAATCTTTCATTCATTCATTGGTTTACTTCCTTCAACATCAAACATATTTGAAGGTTTCATGTGGCAGATACAAAGATGAGATAGGACATGCTTATATGAAAACTTAGAACAAGAGCTCAATTACATTATAAAAAACAAGTATCAACAAAGCAGTCCATTTCTAGTTGCCAGTTTAGAGGTACTGGACAATAAGTGTCATGAATTAAGAGGAGAAATTAAACCTCAAAAGTTAGCATATAGGATGACATCCAGGAAAAGTTAGGGCTTGAGCAGGGTCTTGAAGGGTACACTACAATCAGGCAGGTACAAGGCATAGGATGCCTCAGTGAAAGGGAAGAACAAGGCATGGGGTAGACATGACCATGCCTATTTAGGGAACATTGACTAGTTCAGCTCTCTGGGACAGAAGGCTTGAAAAAGGTAGCTGTTAGTGACTAAACTGGCTTGCTTACGGTAGATACTTAATAAATTTTTGTTTAATTTACTTGAAGGCACAGTGGAGGAGAGCCTTGAATGCCAGCCTTCAGGTTTGGAAAGTCTTTGACATTTCTTGAGCAGGTGCCTGGCAGGATGGAATTACATCAACAGGAACAACACAACAAAAGTCTGGATTGAGCCAATCCATGCATTGGCCACCGCCATTGGTTCAGCAAAGTGGAATCCACATTTATCCATGCAAAGTAAATCCCTAGATTTCTGTGTGATGTCTGGGAGAAAAATAGGCCTCTGTTGTGACAGAATTCTGGGCAATGAGATGTAAGTCGAAGTTTAGAAGTGGGACTTCCAAGAAAACTCCCTAAAAGGTCTGACACAACAGGTATATACTTTTATGATTCCTTTTGCTTTTCCATTCATTCCTGAAAAGTGGAAGTGCTGACTGGGCCATGAAAGAAGTGCCAGGAGACTTACTGGGAGCTTGGCCCTGATGATGTTGAGCTACCCAACTAATACCAGCAAATATCCACCCACTTCTTAGTTATTACAAGAGAAAACTAATGCCTATCTTGTTAAAGCCACCGTTATTTGGATTTTGTGTTATAGACAGCTAATCCAACCTCTGCTCACTTCTCAGCCTCAATTGTCCAATCCCTTTACCCCCATCTCAGCCCCTTATCCTGTTCTTGCACTTTCTGCTCCAGAAACAGGAAACTACCTTCATTTCTGTCAACAGCCTATATTCTCACCCACAGGACTTTTATATGCTATTCCCTTATCTCCTCTCTCACCCTCAAGCTCTTCTCCTGGTTAATTGCTACTCAACTTTTAAGTGTCATCAGAGATGGTATAATACTTCTTCCTTTGAGATGTCACTTTCCCACCCTCTCCCTCCACCCCATCTGAGCCTTCCTGTCTGTTCCAAAGCATGTGTTACTCTCCATAAGGAAAGCAATACATCAAAGGGGCTCCTCTGAGAATGCCAAGCCTTCAATATGCTCAACATATGGGAAAAGCACAGTGAAGTAGCAAGGTGTACACATCCAGGTTAGCTGTCTAGCTTCAGTCTTTCCCAGACAGCCTCGCTGCCTGACAACTCGGCAGAGATCATGGGAAGTGCTGGATTCCATTACTCCCAAGAGACGATCTTTTACCCAACAGAGTGGACAACAAAAAATGGAGCAATTTCATCTCAGCCTTTACCATGCTGATCTGATAGTCCATTCAAACCACAGGCAGGCTTGGCTAACATGCTGTGATGTAAAAGAGCCAGCAGATGCTGCTGTCAGTTTATTCTGGTTCCAACCTTTACAGCAATTTATCTTTCACTTAGACAAGTAGCAACTGTGAGCGGATCATTTTTCTCTACCTTGCATTCTTTCCCTTTCTCTTCTCTGAATAGTGGTCAGCCCTGTTCTTATGTTCTCCAGGAAGGTTTGCAGCAGGGCTGGAACAGCGGTAGCCTACAAGAAGATTTGGCTTTGTCAGACCTTCCTTTGTCTTCCTTAAGGAAGAGCTCCTTCTTCCTCTTCCTCTCTCTGCCCAGACCAGGGGAGGATTTCCTGTCCTCCTTGTATGGAGAAAAAGAAGGAGAAAGTGGGAGAGGGAAAGTGAATGGGAGTGAGATGGGGACAGAGTTGGGGACTGAGAGAGTGAGAGCCAGAAGCAGAGGGCAACAGCACAGCCCTTTCCAGAAGCTCTAAAGGAAAATGGCCACATGATGCATCTGGGAAGAGACCACATGTTTCTGTGCAAACATCCCCCTGCCCCAAGTGTGGCTTGGAAACAGGGGAGAGCCGCCAGGCCTACAGGCCATGTGCAGACAAGAACAATGGACATCACTGTGGCAGTGTGGATGGACAAACAGAAGCGGTTCTCTTGCCCTCCCACCTCCCCTTCCTGAGGTCTTAGGACTTCATAGTATATCTCTGGCACCTACACTGCCAGGATGGAGGAGAAGCCCAGGAAAGATGAAGGTTGTTGGGACAATTTCATATGGTTGTGTTGGTTGTGTCGTACAAAAAAGTACACGGCCAAGGGGTCGGAGTACAGGATGGGTGAAATCCAATGTGTTCTCTGTGCCTGGAAGCCTGCACTTAGAGGAAGAAGCTTCCTGTAATTTGCCCACTCAGGCTGGGTTTTGTGATTCTACTACCTGGAAGAGGTGCTTTTGGGAACTCATGGGCTAGTGGAGCCCTGAAAGTTTATTCCAACCCACCCAGAGTCAGAAAGTCAGAAAATCTTTTTTTTTTTTTTTTTTTTGACTTGGAGTCTTATTATGTTCCCCAGGCTGATCTCAAAATCCTTGCCTCAATGAATCCTCCCACCTCAGCCTCCCAAAGTGCTGGGATTATATTCGTGAGCCAACACACCCAGTCCAGATTTAAAAATTAATGTAAGTTATAGACAAGTTCTCTTTTTCACACCTAAACTGTGAATGAGATCCATGTCTACTACAAAATGTTTGCTGGGCCTACCTGATGGTTTGCTGAGAAAATCAAATGAGATAATGTATGTAAAGAAACTGCTTAAAAACTGGTAAAATACATACAAATTTATGACATTATCAACAGGTTTGAACTTTTGGGCCAGAACACATCTTTTTGTGTAGGCTTCATGTTATAAGTATATACAACATTAAATTTTTCTTGGTTGTACTTTACTTGGAAGTGAGAAAGGCTAAGCCTACAAAACTGCACATGCACTTTACTTATGCCATTGCAATCAGTTCATGGAATTGTCATTCTAGGCACTTTGATCATTTATTTGTTTAACAAAGTGCATGTTCTATGTACTACTAAATAAATATTGATGTTTGTGGCACTAAACTCAAAAATATAAAGTACCATGAAACTTTATTAAATTGTTCTCAAAGGACTCAGAAAAGCAAACTTTCACAACACCAAAATAACTTCCTTTGCTGAAACACCAGAACAGGTTTGAAAGGAAAATATTGTAAGCACATAAAACTAAATGGTTTTGCCCTATTGTCACAGTAAGTTGAACCATATCCATAGAGCTGTACACAGGAACTCTATTTTAGGAATGGAATCCAATAAAACTTCTATTTTGACTTCATAAAGATCTTTCTCTGTTTTTCATTCCTACCTCGTTTTATTTTTTAAGCTATAACTAAAATTAGTAAAAAAAAATTTTTGAGACATGTAAATTCATTTAGAAAGTAGTTCTGCTGTAATATATTTTTTTGGCATCCATTTCAATGAGCTCACTCTCCCCTTATTCTTTTGTCTAAAGATGATGGAAACTGGTAGGAGGAAGAACTTGGGGGCAGGGGGATGTTTGGAGCCTTAGGACAGCCTGTGACAGGAAGTCCCAGCGGAGCAACCCGCAGCTACAGGAAGTGAGGAGCCTTTCTTCCCAGAGTCTTCTGCAGCTGTGTGGATGCAGGAGGCCACATTCCTGGGCCGACCTCCACTTAATAACTCTAACAAGGCTCCAAACTTTGTCCCCAAAGTTGTAAGAATATTTTCTGATTTTAAAAGAAGTTTGACTCCTCACCAATGAGAAGCCAGCCTCTGTTGTGGGCTCCACCCCTGGAAGGGCCTTGGGGTCTCCCCTCCTTGAACAAACTGTTGCCTGGGCTGTTCCCAGGCACATGGTGGAAGGGCTTGGTGAAACTAAACAATCTTAAAATAAAGAATAGCAAACCAGAAGTCTAATAGATTCTACACATTCTTACCATCTGCCATGTTCTCTTAGTAAAAGTTTACTATCTCAGGGAATTCCAAACAGGTTTGATAAAAATTTGTATTAGTAATATTAATAAAAAAAAAACGTTAACTGGTTAGAGGAAGCAGAAGTTATTGGCCTAGAGTCTGGAGATATGTGTGTGCTTATATACATGACATATATATATATATATATATATATATATATATATATTTATTTATTTATTTATTTATTTATATTTATATAATTTTAGAACATAACTTTTCTTTCTTTCTTTTTTTTTTTTGAGACAGAGTCTCACTTTGTTGCCAGGCTATAGTGAGTGCCGTGGCATCAGCGTAGCTCACAGCAACCTCAAACTCCTGGGCTCAAGTGATCCTCCTGCCTCAGCCTCCCGAGTAGTTGGGACTACAGGGATGCACCACCATGCCCGGCTAATTTTTTCTATGTATATTAGTTGGCCAATTAATTTATTTTTTATTTATAGTAGAGACGAGGTCTTGCTCTTGCTCAGGCTGGTTTCGAACTCTTGACCTTGAGCAATCCGCCCGCCTCGGCCTCCCAGAGTGCTAGGATTACAGGCGTGAGCCACCGCGCCCAGCCAGAACATAACTTTTCTAATACCCAGCTTGGGATAAGATGCCCTAGCATAGTATGTTTGACCTTCGGAGAAAAGATGTGATTTCAAGCCTTTTTAATAGGCGATATACCTTTAAACAGAAAGAAACATGCTAAGTTGGGAAATAATTTTTTCAGTGGTGGAAATGGGATGCTCTCAAAACTATTGCCTTTGTTTTCAACTTTACAGTGCTCGACTGCCAAATATATTAGGGCCTTCAGGGAAACCATAAAAACTCATCATTTAAAGGCACATTAATTCTTCCAGGTCACTGGGTGTCATTAAGTAAATTACTGGTTCAAAACATCTTAAGATGCCTTTGGGGCCTGCAAGGATATATGCTCTTGTCAGAGAGGGAACCCTTGGATGGTTGGCCATCCTGCCGTCCTCCCTGGGAATATCAGGATCAATCTATTTTAAACCCATGTTTAATGCCAGGAGGTTGCTGTGTATCCGTGCCAGGAGCCAGCTTTTGCTGAATTGCAACTGTGTGCTTTGTAAGGGCTTGATACAACTGACTCTTCACCCTGAAATACTCCTAACATTAGACCCGAGTTTCTCAAACTTTTTTTTTTTATTGTTCACTTTTAGACATTTTTTTTTCCAATCACTAACCCCTCCCCAGGAAATTTAAATACTAAGGAGAAAGACTTTGTCGGGTAGGTTGGAGCCATAGACCATTGTGATATTTAAGTTACCCATCTTGTTGAAAGTATATGCATCAGACCAGGGCTGCAAAGCCTTGGCACTATTGGCATCTGGGGCCTGATGATTCTTTGCTGCGGGGTGCTGACCACACATAGTGAGATGTTCATAGTAGGATATTTACAGCCCTGGCCTCCACCCCTTAGAGGGTAGCCAGTAGCACCCTCTCCTGATTTGTGGCAACCAAAAATATCTCCAGACATTGCCAAATGTCCCCTGGGAGACAAAATTGCCCCTATTTAAAGACTACTGCATCAGATATGTAAACAAAGAAGGAGGTACATCAAAGTGTCAGAAAATTCAGAATAGTGTTTTTTGACAAAATGCAGGAAAGGCAAATTTTAAATGCAAACTAAGGGAAAGAAGGCCAGGAAAGAGAAGGTAAATGCAGAGGAAGATACTGTGACCAGATGAGTGAAGTGAGAAAGGGGGACAGGCCCCGCTGTGTGGGGGCAGGGGAGGGGATGGCTGGGAACCAGGCGCTGACCTCACTCTGCCCTCGGGGCTCCCAGCACGTTGTGGGCCTGATGGCAATGTGTTTGCTTATGTTTCATTTATAACTCTGTGGATTGGTTTCTTGACTTTTAATCATTTGCTCTGCCTCTTTTAGTGGCAGATTCCTAGGGAAGTATTGGCAGCACTTGTCCCGGATTGGGTTGAGTTGCTAGGCAACCAGGCCTCAGGTCTAGCTGGAGTCACCCCGAGTGGGTGAGAACTTGGACTTCCTTGCCAATCCCTTTTGTAATCAGTAGCACTCATCCCTTCTTGACGGGTTCTTAACAAGTGAAGATATGATCTAGACCAGTCGTTTGCAAACAGCCCCACCCTGCTCCGCACATACACACACACACACACACACACACAGAGTATGATTGGGCTTTAATCTGTTTGATGTGTGTTTGTAAGATTTTACTTGAAGAAAGAATTCCTACACTTAAAAACATGTGGGGACTGTTAGTGACATCCTACAACCTCATTTTGCATGTAGTGCTGAGAAAAGAGCTAAAGGTATCGGAACAAACACAAATAAAATACTGAACATTAGCCTCGTTATATCTTATCCCAAGGAGCCCTGTGGATCTGAGGGACTCCATTTAAAAGCCAGCAATCAAGATGGTTTTGTTGTTAGGGACCCTCTATACCAATGACAGACCCTCCAGAGGATGGGCACCAATGACTTCGCATCACCTGTGACAGCCCTATACAGATCGCTATGATTCGATTTCATCCGTACCTGTGAGAGCTGGGGAAGACTGACAAGATTTAGGAAAGTACAGCAGAAATGAGTAAAAATAAGAAAAAAGAAAAAGATTAAAGAATGTTAATTTTTTTCTTAAAAGGGAAAGGCCAAAAGATGATTTAATGTAGAAAAGGGAGGAAGATGGCTAATAGTTTAAGGGCTTTCTAGTTATAATGAATCTTACAGACAGTTAACCTTTATAGTAAACTGGAGTGGAAGGCTACTATTTGGCCCCTAGTAGTCATTCTTCTCCTTCTTCCATGGTAATAAAATTTGCACCTGGGCTGATAGCCATGCAAAATAAACACTACATTTTCCAGTAATCTTGTATGTGGCCCTTATCTAAGTTCTGGTTATGAAGATAAATGTTTTTGAGATCCTTTATTCTCTGCTTCTGTCCTTTTTGCTGCTGGCTAGAGAGTAGACATAGTATCTGAATTAGAAGTAACCTTATTGGACTTCATGTGAGCTTGGAAATGAAGGCTACTAAGGACAGAACCACAAGATGAAAGGAACCTTGGTCCCTAAAGGCTTGGAGTGCCATACTCACTCCGGACCACCCTCCAGACATCCAGATGAGATATAAATAAACTTCTATCTTGTTTGAGCCTTTATTATTTGGCATTTTTCTGTCACTGCCACTTTACCTAATCCCAACTCATGAACTTAGATAATGGCCATTATACTCTTTTCCAGATGAGGAAATTGAGGCACTATGTTACTCAATAACCCAAACCTATGCAACTAATAAACAAACACCAAAGTCCATGTGCTTTGTACTATACTGTGTTTAAATGACTGCATGAATTTAGAACTAGATGGTAGAATGACACTTACTTACTATTGCTGTTCTCTATTTCTCAGACAAATAGAACATAGTAAGAGTTACAGCAAGAGTTTGGTAGACCCGTCTATGACCTGATTCCTAATTAGGAGAAGCCAAGCTCCATCAGTGAATTTGTGTCTATGGTTAAAGTACAGACCTGCCTGAGAAAGAGGGATGATCCAAAATAAATGTCCAATGAGCATCTCCTAACTGCCAGGCACTGTTCTGGCACTGGGGAGACAGCAATGAACAAAATAAACAAAAACTTCTGCCCTCATATGGCTCATTATTTTTCCAGTAGAAGGAGACAGACAATAAATAAAATGATAGTAAATTGATAATATTTTAGGTGGCAGTAAATGTTGTGAAGAAAACTAAGGCACAGAAGGGAGATAGGGAATGTCAGTGGTAATAATGATGGTAGTGGGGGTGGGACAGGAATTGCATTGAAAATAGAATGTTCAGGAAAGCCTCACTGGGAAGATGACATTTGTACCAAGACCTAAAGTTGGTGAAGGAGTGAGTAAGGTGGATATCAGAAGGAAGAGCATTTTAGGCAGGTTGAACAGCCAGGACTAA